>NC_063357.1:32623398-32658571 GCF_021869965.1 Rhincodon typus | reverse complement strand
GAGACACAGAGACACAGAGACACAGAGACACAGAGACACAGAGACACGTGCTTTAAAATAGAAAAGCCAAAACAGACCAATAAAGAACATGCTGGAAATCTTTAGAAAAGGTTAGGAAGTTAGCTTTACTAGTTGAAAATTAGAGTTTAGATTAAGTCAGCCAATCTACTCATGTGGGGAAATGCAGAACATGGTATATGATGACACAAAAATATATTGTCAATTGTTTCCATTGCAAAAGTCTGATCTTTAGTCAAGGGGTTAAAAATATAACCTACAGAATATCAGCCTTGGATCAGGTAGGTCATGAATGGTCTAGTTTCTTCTATTCAAAGAAAATGCTTTGTTCCAGACTCTCAACTTCAATTGCACTAATATGACGATTTTCCAACTTCCACACCAACCGGCCTGCTGTTATTGGAGTGAGATTGACCATTTACTCATTTCACACAACATTACAGTCACCAGACAGATTAAAATCCAAGCCAAATAAATAAATAAGTATCTAACCAACATACCACCCAATCATTTTCATTAATATTCCAAGATGACGACCACCAAAACCTAATCACATTATCATAAAGTCAAAACAAAAAAAGTTACATATCACTAAAGGAGCAAAACAAAATCCTAGGCATTTATTTTATTGGTTCTCAGATTGTGGACTGCACTGGCAAGTCAGCCTTTATTCAACAAGTCTGAGAGGCATCAATCATGATGTGTGGGACCTAATGTGGCTTTTGCTTTCAGCAGTGTTCCTTTACCTGATGTGGCAATGCTTAGGTTATCCCTCGTAAAACAAGAAACTAGGACATTGGTAACATGGTATTGAAGAATCTAACCAACACTTATTACAGCTCATTAATATATACAAGTATTACATTCATAGACACGTGTGTCAGAGTTAATATTAAGTGATTCAATTACAAACAGCAGAATGCTACCAGCACATCATGCTTCAAGGGACGTGAGAGAAGATGAAATTTGATATGTTTTTACCCTAAAGTCACATGCTTTGGACATGATATCACTGTATCATGTCTCTTAAAGCTATACTGCTATACTAACTGTGAGACATAACATAACAAGCTCCTTTTTCCAAAGATAAAAGATAAAAGATTGTCTCCAGCAGATAAAAGATAAATCCACATTCTTTATTCATTCATGTGATGAGGGCATCACTGGCTAGGCAGCATTTATTGCCCATCCCTAATTGCCCAGAAGGAAGGTAAAAGTCAACCACATTGCTGTGGGTCTGGAGTCACATGTAGGACAGACCAGGTAAGGATGGCAGTTTCCTACCCTAAAGGACATTAGGTTTTCCTGACAATTGGCAATGGATTCATGGTAATCAATAGACTCGTAATTCCAGATTCTTACTGAATTTCAATTCCACCATCTGCCGTGGCAGGTTTCGAACCCAGGTCCCCAGAATGTTATCTGGGTCTCTGTATTAACAGTCCAGTGATAATACTACTAGGCCATCACCCTACACTCCACCCCACACCCCTCCCCCCACCCACCACCTTTGGTAATTACAATCACAGATGAAAACATTTTCCAAGATTAACAAGTCAAATTTCAATGTCTTGTTTTGTACATTTGATTGATATTTGTTGTATTTGTTTGACGACTTGATGTTTTGCTTCTGGTTGCTATCAGTCAACATCATTGTTCAAACATTATTGGATTTTCCTTCCTCACTCTTTTTGTGCATGTCTGGCATGTTGAACATTGGTCTGAACGGACTTCTGGTCTTTTGTTATATAGCATCACAATTAATAATGACTTTATATGACCTGGGATGGTTGTATGTTTGTATGTTCGAGAATCCTTTGCTGGTACCCATGTATTTATTTTTGTAACTCTGACTCCAGTGCAGAATTTCGGTTGCTCTCTACCTGCTTGCTCATTGTGTATGTCCTTCACGCATGGAAGAGAATGCCATTTATTTGGAATGATTAGACAATTGGTTGCTAGGCAAAGTCATTCACTTGCTTTCTGAGCATTAGTTGTGCTGGGGATTGTCGTCACCTCCATTGATGTTAGATGAAAATGCTGCAATGCAATGTGAAAATCTTGTTTTCTCGTTTGACACTTGTTGATCATTGATTTGGTCCTATGTACCGTTCATTGTCCTGGATCTTTTAAGTGTGGATAGTGCAGCAAGGACATGATATAGGTCACTCCCCACTTTGTGTGCATGTCTTGAAATGCTTTACCAGTAAACTGCGGTCCGTTGTCAGATACTCTGTTACGGGACACTAAATAAACTGAATATTGTGGTCATTGTGTTGTGATGATTCCATTCTTTGTGTTGCTAAATTGCTGAACGATAGGAAATTTAGAGAAGTAATCCAACACAAGGATGTAATCTTCCCTATGCACTGCGAATAGATCTTTTGCTAGTTTCATCCAAGGAGTGGATAAAATATCATATGGACATAAAAGCTCCCCTCACTTTGGGGTTGGTCCTTTTGGCATGTCTCGCATGAATTCACAGGTTATTGAATACCCTTATTTACCTCTGGTCAGTCCAAAGACACTCATACTCGCATCTGGTACTGCAACCCCAATGTGCTCCTGGTATAGCATGGTTGATATCCTGGCATAAAGGCATCAGGGCTTGCTTACCTTAAAAATGACATGCCATGAAATACTAAGTTCATCTCTGAATAGCCAAAATAATAATTGTTCCCAGCTACTACTTTAATACTACAGAGTATCCCTGGATAATAGTCATTTGCAGCTCTTGTAGTTCCTCACCTTCACTAATTGCCTACAGCAACTATTTACACTGACTGTCACTAAAGCCGAATGTATCATTTTCAGTTGCATAATGAAGAACATCCAAGTGTCTATCAAAAGAAATATCTTAGTCTTTGTGTGGATTGTATAATCAGGTCAGTGTGACAGATATAACTATCCTGGTATCGGACTTAAAAGTCATATCCTCACACCTGGATTAACAGGCACTACAAAAGTCAAGGTGCATTCGTAAGCAGTTTATAGCAGGTCATTTCTCGCATCTTACATGTTTCAACCATGAAATTCTCATCAAATAAGTGGATGTGAAATTACACAAATGCCAAATATTGGCAGCTAATATTTCACGCAAAATTAGGAAAGTTTGCTTAGACCTTTTGGCGATGCATCCGCTTCAAGAATGATGTCATACCTAAGGTCAGAATATTGCAAGATTTTCCTGACAGAACCTACTTGAGAATCAAAGACGCATTGGCAGTTGTCTTGCCACACTCAAGAGACGTGAATCTTGAGTAGATTTTTCAGTGGAGGCATGGTTTCAGGGACGTTGGGAATATATGGGAAGCAAGAATTATAAAGTCCAAGGCATCATCACAGATCCTTGTTATCCTGGGAGATCAGAATTTGTTTTACTTCCTCTTACTTGGACAGGGACAGACTTCATGAATACAGTAAACAGTCCCATATATGTTTATCTCGTGGATGGTACTGTGTACTATTAAATGTCAATCCATGTTGTGAGCCATCTGCCATCAGTAGAAGGTTGTGGTCTGATCCATGACCATGATATCATCAGCTCACCAAATACTTTCAACAGTTCTATCCATGTGCTGTTAGAATAAGTCTTGATCTACTGATAGTCCAAATAAAAACTATCAGAAACTGTATCATTCAAAAGGCATCCTAAACGTTGAGAGTTCCCGGTATTCTTCTGCTAAATGGACAGGCTGGTGTCCATGTTTCGCATCCAGCTTGGAAAACAATTTTGCTCTTGAAAATTTACAATTCTTCCAGTGTCAGTATTTAGTCATAGATGACTCACCTTGGATGTAGGCATACTCTAATGCCATAAGAGCCCACAGCGTTAGGGGCAAGCTACTGGCATAGACAGAGGATTGGCTGACTGGCAGAAGGCAGAGAGTGGGATAAAAGGGTCTTTTTCAGGATGGCAGCCAGTGACTAGTGGAGTTCTGCTGGTGTTAGTGACGGGACTACAAACATTCATGTGATATGAGGAACTGAGGGCTTTGCTGCTAAATTTGCAGGTGACACAAAGCTAGGTGGTGGTGCAGATAGTGTTGAGGAAGTGGGAAAGCCGCAGAAGGACTTGGACAGGCTAGGAGTGTGTGCAAAGAAGTAGCAATACAATATGGGAAAGTGTGAGGTTATGCACTTTGGTAAGAAGAATAGAGGCATTGAATATTTTCTAAACAGGGAAAGGCTTCAGAAACCTAAAGCACAAAGGGACTTGGGAGTCCTAATTCAGGATTCTCTTAAAGTTAACATGCAGGTTCAGTTGGCAGTTAGGAAGGCAAACACAATGTCAATATTTATTTCAAGAGGGTTAGAATATAACAACAGTAATGTATTGCTGAGGTTGTGTATGGCTCTGGTCAGACTGCACTTGGAATTGAGAGAGCAGTTTTGGGCCCTGTATCTAAGGATGTGCTGGCCTTGGAGGGGATCCAGGTGAGGTTTACAAAAACGATCCTGGGAATGAAGAGCTTGTCATATGGGGAGCAGTTGATAAAGAGCTTGTCATATGGGAAGCAGTTGAGGATTCTGGGTCTGTACTCAGAGTTTAGAAGGATTAGGGGGAATCTCGTTGAAACTTACAGAATACTGAGGTGCCTAGGTAGAGTGGATGTGGAGATGATGTTTCCACTAGTAGGAAAGACTAGGACCTGATGGCACAGACTCAATGAAGGGACAACCCTTTAGAACGGAGATGAGGAGGAAGTTCTTAAGCCAGAGGGTGGTTAATCTGTGGAACTCATTGTCACAGAAGGCTGTGAAAGCCAAGTCATTGAGTATATTTAAGACAAGGTTCTTAATTACTAAAGGGATCAAAAGCTACAGTAAGAAGGCAGGAGAATAGGGTTGAGAAATATCTATATCTAATGGTCTTATCTTCCTTTAAAATGCACATGATGGAATTACACCAATCTGTGCGGTGATCAATCTTCCAAAGTTACAAGGTTTAACTCCTTCTCATCAGTTCCACATGAAACTTCTCTTGAATATGCAAACTGCACTTTCTTGGAGGATCAATAAATGAGATTGTATCATCCTCGTGGCAAATCCTTATCACCATTAAAATTGCTGATTGTGTTGAAGCAGTTTGGTGCCAGGCATTCGAGATCTTTAACTGGTTTGATTGCATTTCGAGTGGTCTGTTCACCACAGGGAGTGCAGATGGAATCTCATGGATGGGAATATACCAAGACTGTGTATACCAGTAATCCTGAGTGTGCTGGATTGCACAAGTTCACTAGGTAGAAAATGGCAGGAAGCCAATACCCAGGTTCGATTCCAGCCTCGGGCGACTGTGTGGAGTTTGCACATTCTCCCAGTGTCTGCGTGGGTTTCCTCCGGGTGCTCTGGTTTCCTCCCACAGTCCAAAGATGTGCAGGCTAGGTGGATTGGCCAGGCTAAATTGCTCGTAGTGCTCAGGGATGTGTAGATTAGGTGGGTTATTGGGGGATGGGTCTGGGTGGGATGCTCCAAGGGCCAGTGTGGACCTGTTGGGCTGAAGGGCCTGTTTCCACACTGTAGGGATTCTATGATTCTATGAATATAAGCTTATATATTGGTACTACAGTGTGATTCTTCCAATGCATAGAATCAGTGATCCATAATACACTGAGACAGTCTCTTATAGGTTGTATTGTGGACCACTACTTGCTGAGGTAATATGTTGGCACAAGCAATTGTGTTGAATTTAGCTTTTAGGGTGTGTCATCTTAATTTTTCAGGACATATGATGTTACTGGATGTGAAAACCTCTGATCACGTTATTCCATTGACATGGTGTGCGAGATTAACAACACAGAAAATATAAGCACCTTTTGAATTGTGCCTTTCGCTTGGGTGACTCTGAACCCTGTAGATGTGTTTGTACATCATCTGAACACTTTCCTTGCTTCTAGTGTTGCAGTGTTTCACTATCTTGTGGTCACCTATGTTTTCTTCTGCAATCTGACTTGACCTTTGTAAGCAGATTTTCTGTACGCATGCCCAATGCCTCTTGGTGCCACATGCTTTTCAGATATCAAAATAAGCTGTGCAGTGTTTGAACTGGTGCAGCAAACACACCAATTATAGATTTTGTTGATTTGTTCCACTTTACTCACCATAGCATATATCTATCAGCATATCATGCACCAAGTGTCCCGAGTCAAGATCAGAGTCTGAGACCTTTCTCCTCTCAGGTCGCACACTATTGTATGAAGATGACATTGTCAGCATGTCCCTTAAAAGGTATACAGACATACTGGGAAACACAACAGCACTAATGTTATGTGTAAGTCAGACCAGACAGATGTAGCAAGTTCTCTTTCCTAAAGGACAATCTAGCATATGAACATATGAATTAGAAGAAGGAGTAGGCCATTTGGCCTCTCAAGCCTGCTGTGTCACTCAATAAGATCAGAGCTGACCAGATTGTGGCCACATCGCCATTTTCCTGCCCAACCCCTGCAGGCTCCAATTGGATTAATACTGAGGAGTGCATTAAGGACTACAGAATATGTGATGTCATAGGGATTCGGGTGGGAAAACCAGGAGATAGGTCTACCATCTAGGTCTCTCCATATTCTCAGTAACAAAGTCTGTCATGCCAGTGCATCTTGTACATAGTTGCCATCATGCAATAAACTAAATCTTTTTAAAAACAAGAGCTTCTACTTGTTAAACTGCCTGGGTAACTTTCCTCTAAATCAGTCTAGTCCTATAGGTCTCAACCTCAAAAAGGAGGATAGTGGCAGCAAATTTACTCATTGTAAAGCAAGGTAACTGTGGTGAGGACCATCATACAACGTGCTCTATACCCTTTGAATCTCTCGATCAAGAATTACTGCTGTCTGGGGAGAAGACTTCCACTGACCTTCAACCCTCAAAACAAACAAAAAATTCTCATCTCTGCCTTAAAAGCTAACAACTTTTACGGTTTTCTTTTTCTGATATTATCCCACAAGGTAATGGATTTATTGAATTAAATCTCCCATCCTACTATGGCGCAGTTATGAATTAATGATCATAAGTTCGGTTTTGCAATCATAGGCCCCAAAAACACACATTTGATGTGTATTTTGACTTAATGTATTCACTCATTCCACCTACGTATAAGTGAATTCACTTACTTCCTGTTCCGCTCTTTCACCACCATCCTGGTCATGCTCTGGATGCATTGTGCTCGGTAGTTTTCATAGTGCACGTCACGGGTCACATCTTTCAGATCCTGCATGTGTGTTCGAATCAACATGTTTCGTAATCTCACAAAGTCACAGTGAGCAGGATTCTCCACTGCAAAGAGGAAGAGCATAGAAGGTATCAGTAGTCATAGTCAGTACATTAACAGATAGATCTAAATGGTGCAAAGCTTCTCATTATACACTCATTTTTGTTATGTGGGTTGGTTAATGCATGACTAATTTGCATTATAGCAAGGCCCCACAAACAGCAATGAGACAAATGACCAGTTAGTTTGATATTAATGGTGTCAATGAGTGCAAATCATTGACCAAAAGATCAGGAAAACTCTGTTGCTCAAATAACATCACAGAACTTTTTTCTCCCCCCTTTATTCATTCACGGGATGAGGGCATTGTTGGCTAGGCAGCATTTATTGCCCATCCCTAATTGCCCAGAGGGCAGTTAAGAATCACATTGCTGTGGGTCTGGAGTCAGATGTAGGCCAGACCAGGTAAGGATGGCAGTTTCCTTCCCTACAGGACATTAGTGAACCAGATGGGTTCTTCCTGACAATTGACAATTGACAATGGATTCATGGTCATCATTAGACTCTTAATTCCAGATATTTATTGAATTCAAATTCCACCATATGCCGTGGTGGGATTTGAACCCAGGTCCCCAAGACATTATCTGGGTCTCTGGATTAACAGTCCAGCGATAATACCACTAGGCCATCACCTCCCCACTAACATTCATGGAAACAGAGAAGGGACAGCCTCAGTTTTCATCACATCCAAAGGCTAACACTTTCAACAAAGCCACCTTTCCTTAGTGTTGTGTGTCGTGTCAGACCAGGTTAATACTCAAGTCACACCATCACTTCATGTGGGCAAGAATGCTACCAAGGGAGTTTGGAAAAGATTAGACATACATCAAACCCAATTATTAAATGGTAATACAGAGTGAACTGCTTTTAACCTGGCTTCTCTTTAAAGCCACTGCTTGGTAACTCCATATAAAGAGGTGGTCTAAAATGGCATACTTTGAAATGCAATTGGAGGTGAATTGCTGGGGTGGGATTCAGTAAATTAACGGAAAGCCGTAAACCCCATCTTAAAAGCGCTGTGGATAGTTGAATTCTTAAATAAAAGCAGAAAGTACTGGAGAAACTCAGTAGATCTGACAGCATCTATGGAGAGAGAAACTGAATTGATTATGTTTCTGTTACAAGGAAATAATGCCCTTTCAACTACTCTATCCAGGACCCTCAATTACAAACAATTCAGCCTTAGCCTTCTCTAAGAACCCTAAACTATCCAATCTTCCTTTACAGTGAAAATACTCCAGTCCAGAAAACCTCCTTGTAAATCTCTTCTGTACCATTCTCTGCAATGTGGGATATGGGCATGACTGACCAGACTATTACATTGATCCAGCTAAATCTCCTGGTCTTTATCCTTTAAGCAAAGGTGCAAGACAAAAATATTTAGATTGAACAAAAACTTTAAAAAAAATACACAATTACCTTCAACAATTCCCCAGGGATACAGTCGCCCCCGAACTCTCCTTCCTTTGGCTTCAACCACGGTATTGCTACCGATCACAGTGAATGGGATGCTGTCCTGGAAGAGAACATTAAAGGCCAGAAAAAAAGAAAATGTTGAAATTAATATACTTCTTTGAATATTAATACTTCTGTTTGGAAGGAGAATCCACTGCATTGACCACTGAGCAGTGGTATAGAGAATTGAGTCTCAGGGGAGAATAATGACTATATTACAAAAACCATACAGAAGCTATGTTCCAACTTTTTTTCTATTTACTCATGGAATGTAAACATGACTTGACCAGCATTTGTAGCCAATCTCTAACTGCCAATGAGAACTGGTGGTAAACTGACTTCTCAAACCATTACAATCCATGTGTGTATGTTGCTAGTGGAGGGAATGAATATTAATGCTGGTGAATGGTGTGTCAAACAGGTTGCTTTATTCGGAATGGTGTTGAGCGTCCTAAGTGTTATTGGAGCTGCACTCATCCAGGTAAGTGTTAAGTATTCATCACATTCCTGACTTATGCCTTGTAGATGGTAGACAAGTTTTGGAAAGATACTTAGGGAGTCATTTGCCACAGAATTGTTAGCTTTATGTGGCAAGACCAGTTGAGTTTCTGGTCAATGGTCATGTCCAGGATGTTGATCTTGCATTTTGCTATTGCTTGCTGCTTCTGCTATATGGTATGGAAGGAGTCCTGCATTACAACTTTACCAGGTTGACATCTGATTTTTAGGTATGCCTGATGCTGCTCCTAACATGATCTCCTGCATTCTCCATTGATCCACAGTTGGTCCCCTGGCTCATTGGACTGATATAGTGGGAGATATGCTGAGCTTTGAGATTACTAGTCATGGTTGACGACAATTGTACTGTTGCTGATGCCTCACAATGCCTCATGGATGTCCATTTTTGAGTTGCAAAACATGTTAAAGTCTATCCCATTTAACATGGTCGTAATGCTACACAACCTGATGAGGGGAATCTTCAATGTGAACACCAGTCCACCATCTTCACAAGAAAGTGCGGTGGTCACTCCTATTGATACTGTCATGGACAAATGAATCTGTGGCAGGCAGATTGGCAAGGGGGAGGTCAAATATGTTTTTCCTTCTTGTTGGTTTGCCCACTATCTGCGTCTGACCCAATCTAGCAACTACATAGGACTCCACACACCTGGTTAGTGGCACAGCTGAAGGCATTTAACAGTCACTCCTATTAAATGTTCCTCACCTTCAGTTCCTGATCTTGTCGTTTAAATTCTTCATCCTCATCAGAGTCACATTCCGGAAACTGGTAGATATTGATCCCGTAGAATTTGATTTCCTCACGGATCTGAGGAGGAAATGTTAGAAAATGTAACTAGAAAAGGCATTTTTGAGTTACCTATCTGGAGAACAGAAGCTCAGGACAAAAGTCTAAACACCATCTGCTGGTGGAAGGCAAGTACAGTCACAATTCTCTGATAAATGGGACATTCCACTTACAGCTTACACAATGTACTCTTGCACGGGCTAAGAAATCTTCACCCCAATCTGGTTGTCTCTAAGTCTTGATCAGCTTTAAGCTGCGTATTTAGGGTTGAATGCATTTGTTGACAAGATTTGGATATTTAAATGATGGTAAAACTAACATGTATAAACCGATATGCAACCAGCGAATCACATTCTTTATACAGTTAGTGAAGGCAATATTTCCATAGCAATACAAAATAATTTAACAGTCATTAATAATCTTGCTCAGTCAAACTGTAGCATGGCAGGTTAGGAAATAAAACAACACAGAATTAGATCTGTGTAGAGACCCCTCTATTCAGCATCTAATTTTACTACAGCTAGCTGGATTTTGATACTCATTTCCTGCAAATGAAAGACACCCGTTCCTCAACACTGATACATTACCTCTGGATAAGGACAAAAACCTCACACAAGTTTTGTTTTCTGACTTTATTAAGTTCTGTTAGAACCCAAATAAAACAACCGCAGGATTCAAAGTAAATTTGACAGCATCGGGTTGATGTTTCAGGAATGAGCGTGTCACCAGGTTCCTGGCAGTCACTATGTTGCTGATAATTCTAACTGAGGACAAGGCTTCATTGGTTATCGCGGACTTTACATCAGTCTACATGGCAGATAGCATTAACAACATTTCAAAAATACTAAATAAGCAGTCAAGGAGCAAAAAAATAAAGACATGAATACAACTATTAGAAAAAAAGTACTAATAAATTAATGGGGCTAAACTCTGCTAAGTCCCTAGCCCTGAAGTAATGCATCCAAAGATATTAAAGAAAGTAACTGGAGAGATAATGGATACACTGGTAGTACTTTTTCAAGAATCCTTAGATTCTGGAGAACTTCCAATGTGACACCTTTATTCTAAAGGGGAAAGAAGCAAAATTACAGGTAACCATGGGCCAGTTAGCCTAACATCTATTATTAGAAAAACGTTAGAGTTGATTATTAAGGTTGCAATGGCAAAGCATTTATAACTGCACAATATAAATCAGGCAGAGTCAGCATGGCTTCACAAAAGGGGAAATCATGCCTGACAAATTTATTAGAATTTGAGGCGGTAACAAGCAGGATAAAGGGGAACCGGTGGATAACATACTTAGACAACCAGAAGGCATTTGAAAAATTACCATAACCATTAGGCTATTTAATAGTATAAGAGACAATGGTATTGGGTGGTATATTAGCATGAATAAAGAATTGGCTTACTAATAAAAGACAGAGAGACAGAGGCAAATAGGTGGAAAGGCAAGTGGTGAAGAATGACACAAAGATTCTACAGAGGGATATAGACAGGTTAAGTGAACAGGCAAAAACTTGGAGATGGAATATAATGTGGGAAAATGTAAGGTTATGCACTTTGGCAGGAAGAGTACAGGAGCGAATATTAATCAAATGGAGAATGACAGCAGAATGCTGCAGCATGGGGCTTTGGAACTCCTCGTGCATAAATCACAAAAAAAGTTAACATACAAGTTCAGCTGGTAATTTAGAAGGCAAAGGGACTGTAGACCTTATTTCAAATGTAATGGTAAATAGGGAGGTTCTGCTAGATCTATACAAGTTACTCAAACCCACCAGTTTTGCACTTCTCATCTAGGTAAACATATACTACCATTGGGGGCCATCAAGAGAAGGTTTATTAGATTGACCCCAGCTTTGGAGGGATTTTTTAATGGAGATGTTTAGTAGGTTGGGCCTTTACATATTGGAGTTCAGAAGAATGAGAAGTGATTTTACTGAAACAAACAGGATTCCTTGTGGTCCTGACAGGATAGATGCAGAAAGGTTTTGCCCCTTGTAGGAGCATCTAAGACTAGAAAGCATAAACTCAATAAGTAAGACAGAGATAAGGAGAAATTTCTTCTGAGAGTATAGGCAATCAGTGGAATTCTTTGCTGCAGAAGGAAGGCTATACAGGCTGGGATATTAAGGTATTAATAGCTGAGATAGAGAGATTTTGAAATAGCAGTCAGTTAAGCAGTCAATACTGCACTATACAATATGTATAACCTTAACTCCAGGCTACAATGGAAAAGCTTCTACCTGTAAAATAAGCAGGCAACAACCTATATTTGTGCTATATGCAAGTAATCATC
The DNA here is from genome assembly GCF_021869965.1 of Rhincodon typus. Classification (NCBI taxonomy): domain Eukaryota; kingdom Metazoa; phylum Chordata; class Chondrichthyes; order Orectolobiformes; family Rhincodontidae; genus Rhincodon; species Rhincodon typus. Next base: position 32,646,226 of record NC_063357.1, on the reverse strand, counting down.
TTTTGTTTATTCACCGAAACAGTGAAGCAGAAATTACCTTTCAACAAAACTTCCCCAGAAGACATTAAATATTTAAAAGAAAAGAGATTTTTAAAAGGATTTTAAACTACTGTCTGGCCAATAAACAAAACAAATCTAGGCTGCTGACTTCAGCTTTAGACTTTTAAATTCCATTTAAAGACAGGAGGACTGTTTAATTAGTTTCTTGCTTTGTATTTAGGTTGTTGCTAGTTGGATAATGTCGAGGAAGTGCAGCGAAGGTTTAACAGGCCGATTCCGGGTCTGACGTATGACGAGGGATTGACTAGGTTGGGATTGCTTTCACTGGAATTCAGACGAATGAGGAGGATCTCAGAGACTTATAAAATTTTAACAGGACTGGACAGGGTAGATGTAGGGAGAATGTTCCCAATGGTGGGTGTGTCCAGAACCAGGGGTCACAGTATGAGGATTCAGGGTAGACGATTTAGGATGGAGATGAGGGGACATTTCTTCACCCAAGGAGTGGTGAGCCTGTGGAATTCAATACCACAGAAAGTAGTTGATGCCAAAAGATTGAATGTATTCGAGAGGTGATTAGATATAGCACTTGGGGCAAATGGGATCAAAGGTTATGGGGAGAAAGCAGGATTAGGCTATTGAGTTGGACGATCAGCCATTATTGTGAAGAATGGTGGAACAGATTCGAAGGGCCAAATGGCCTCCTCCTGCTCCTATCTTCTAGGTTTCTGTATTATTCCTTCTGAATTATTCCCCACTCTCTAAGAGTATGTGAAATACAACGCCCACGTCTGGCTTAACATTACCGCATTATTCATCTGCTCCTTACAAATCACAGCAAATGCAGAAAACGTGCCCCCACAGTTTTAAAGGAGGAAGAATAAATCAGTCTGCTGCATACAAGCAGAGAGAATAGGCTTAGCAAGTTGTTTTAAAGATTGTATTCAGTTTTTAACAGTTGTGTGTCTTCTGGTAAAAGGATATGTCAAGGTCAAGGGGTATTCATTCATTCTCCCATTCACAATTAGAGATCAGACAAACACGGTTCCTGGTAAGGTTTAATTTTGGAGTTCTGAGGAAGGGTCACTCGACTTAAAACGTTGACTAATTTCTCTCCACAGAAGCTGCCAGACTCGCTCAGCTTTTCCAGCAATTTCTGTTATTGTTTATTTTTGGGGTGATGGCTGGTTTTATTTGATCCAGTGCAGACGTGAGGCCCAATTTCTGTTGGGAACAGATAGTCAGTGCCCTAACTTTCTAAAGACCATAACAACATCGTGGTCAAGTTAAATTAGAAAATGGAGTTTATTTTGTCCACTATTGGATGGGACAGAAACTGCTTCACAACATGGACAAGCATACAAACACACATGGAGAGATAAAATAAAAGAAAGAAGTTGGAGATCATTCAATTAGTAACAAATAAAAAAACAAAGGATACCAGAGATCAAACATTTCCTTGCTCCTTTGGACCTTGCTACAGTCCAAAGTCTGTAGGGAATTAATAGTCTTAGAAACTCTTCATAGGATACGAGCAACAGTCGCTCTTCCCCATTACACTTGGCACCATCCCTCACCTCATCCTCCACTACATTGATGACTGTATTGGCACTGCCTTGTGCTCCCATGAGGAGCTTGAACAGTTCATCAACTTTACCTACACCTTTCATCCCAACCTCAAATTCACCTGGACCATCTCTGATACCTCTCTCTCCTTCCTGAACCTCTCCGTCTCCATTTCCGGTAACTGCCTCAGCAGTAACATCTATTTCAAACCCATTGACTTCCACAGCTACCTGGACTACACCTCCTCTCACTTACCCTCCTGCAATAATGCGATCCCTTGCTCCCAATTCATCCGTCTCCGCCGCATTTACTCCCAAGATGGAGCGTTCCACTCACGGACATCCCAGATGTCCTCTTGCTTCAAGGACCACAACATCCCCCTCCCTTCATTGAGCCACAAAGTCCTCAACCTCATCTCTTGCATTTCCCGCACTTCTGCCCTCAAACCCTCTTCCCCCCCACAACAAAAATAAAGACAGAATCCCGCTTGTCCTCACATACCACCCCACCAACCTTCGCATCCAGCACATCATCCTCCGCCACTTTCGCCACCTACAATCCGTCGCCACCACTAAAGAGATATTTCCCACCCCACCCCAACTGCCTTTCATAGGGACCACTCACTCCGCGACTCCCTCATCCGCGCCACACTCCCCACCAATCCCATCACCCCAGCAGCTTTCCCTGCAACTGCAAGAGGTGCTACACCTCCCCTCTCATCTCCATCCAAGGCCCAAAGCAAACTTTCCACATCCGACAGGAGTTCACCTGTACATCCTCCAACCAGGTCTACAGTAACCGTTGCTCCCGATGTGGCCTCCTCTGCATCGGGGTGAGACCAAGTGCAGACTCGGTGACCGATTCGTGGAGCATCTGCGCTCCGTACGCTATAGTCAACATCACCTTCCGGTTGCTAACCATTTTAACTCCCTCCTCCCATTCCCTGGATGAAATGTCCATCCTTGGCCTCCTCCAGTGCCACAATGACGCATGCCACACATGAACTGGAGCAGCAACACCTCATATTCTGCCTTGGGAGCCTACAGCCCAATGGCCTTAATGTAGAATTCACCAGTTTCAAAATCTCCCCACCCTCGGCCTATGTCCAATCCTCCCTCTCATCCCCACCTCCTTGACCTGACACTACTTGTCCATCTTCTTTCCCACCTATCTGTCCCACTCTTCCCACTGACCAAACCCCACTGTCCCCGACCTGCATCCACATATCACCATCCCACCTAACTTTTGCCAGCCCCTCTCTATTTATTTCCAAGCTCCCTCCCCAGTCCTGATGAAGGGTGTAAACCCGGAAAGTCGACCTTCCTGCTCCTCTGACGCTGTCTGACCTGCTGTGTTCCTCCAGCTCCACACTTTGTGGGGATTGGCTGATTGACTAGCTAGAAACTAAGGAGTTACAGCAATCTTCTCAGTTTAAAAAGCTTCAAAAGTCTTCTGAGGAAATTTTGCTGAAATGTTAACTTCTGCTTCACTATTTTGATAACAGAATATTTTACCTGCAGAAAGCATAAAGCAAAGATTGTTGTTTTTTTTTAAGACAGGCCAAAAGCTTTTCCGTTGTAGTGGGAGTTAGAGGCGTTGATTGTTGTTAGTACATCAATAGAATAGCACTGACCCCTTCACTAATGGCTATTTCAAAATTCAATGATTAAAAGGCAGTTGGCTTCACTACAATGGGAGACATGTGACCTAGTCGCCTGGCAAGGGTAAAGACAATTACTATGGAGACAAAGGCTTCCATTACAAATAGCCAACTGCGTATGGCCCATTCCAGAGGTCAAGTAGAATATAATGAACACAGTGTAATTTGGATTTCTATTTGTTAAATAGAATTTTTTAAAAAAAAAATTCGAGATAGACATTTCTGTGTCAGGTTATTATACAATTGCAATCATTTCAAACCCATCAGGAGGTACCTTACTCTTTATTGTCTGGCTAATATTGACTTTGGGGAAATTTCTAGAAGGTTATTGCTAAAGTCACAATCACAGCAGCCTTATTTGTTGGGCTGTTTAATGTGTTTTTAAAACACTCATTAAAATATGTAAATTTATATATGTAGATAGATAGATATTAAAGATTGTTTTTTTTGCTCAGTTTGTAACACTGGAGAAAATGAAGACCACCATTGGCAAAAGAGCTCTAAGCCCTAGAACGCTCTCTCACAACCTCCGACTCTTTACCTTTCTTTTCCCATGTAAGATACTCATTCAAACCTGGCCAGGCTTTCGGCCATCTGCTTCAAAATCACTTTGTGGCTTGGTGTATACTTTGCCTCAAAAACGCTCCTGTGACACTATCTGGAATTTCAAATATCATGTCATTGACTCACTAAGAATAAGACAAACTCAGTTTGAACCCTATCTTCTGGCTCAGAAGTGATAGACCTATCAACTGAGCCCAGATGACATCTGAAAATTCTATGACATTGCTGCTTAGTGACCAGAGTATCCCTTCCCTCAGGACTATTAACTAATTGATAACACAGAATTCTAAGTTTAACCCATTTGTTGCTGCTAAACAGTGGAATAAGTGGCCTTCAGAACGAAGGCCAATGTGTCAATTCCGATCCATCTCATTGTGTTGGTTGTGACTGACATAAACAATCCATTTACCTTGGGCTTCATTTTGGAAACCTCTGCAGGAGTCAGTGTGTCAGCTTTAGCGAGGAGAGGTACAATGTTCACCTTATCATGCACAGCTTTCATAAATTCCACATCCAATGGCCGTAACCTTCAAGATCAAACAAAATTTAAATCACAAGAAAGTCTCGGTTCTGGCTATTGTCAATTTGATAGAGTTATTTTACCTTAGAATTAAAAGTTATCACAATATTGTTTATAGTGTTCTTCTGAGAGGTTTATCTCATGGAGGATTAAGTGCCATATATTTATAGGAGGTGATGGCCTAGTGTATTATCACTAGGCTGTTAATCCAGAGACCCAAGTTAATGTCCTGGGGTCCCAGGTTCGTATCATGCCATGGCAGAAAATGGAATTTGAGTTCAATTAAAACAAAGTCTGGAATTAAGAGTCTAATGATGACCATGAGCCCATTGCCAATAGTTAGAAAAACCCTTTAGGGAAGGAAATTGCCATCCTTACCTGGTTTGGTCTACATGTGATTCCAGACCCATGGCAATGTGGTTGACTCTTAACTGCCCTCTGGGCAATTAGGGATGGGCAATAAATGCTGGCCTAGCCAATGACGCCCGCATCCCATGACTGAATAAAAAAAAATCCTGTCACACGTTGGCAAGACACTGGCACTTTACACGAGATTCGAAACCAAACAGTTTTTTTTTTAAAATAAGGAGTTGTTTTCGTTTCAGAGAGTCCTACACTTGGTCAGCTCCAGAGAAGATTTTCTTTTCTTCAAGGAATTTATTGAAGAGAAATCAATTTTATTCAGTTAATCGGGTTAGCGGTTGATCTTATTTAATTTTTAAATGTTTGATATTTTTTAATTTTTTCCCGTTTTAACAATATCAAGGTAACGAAAGGTAGTTTATTTTATATAAAAGGTGTTATTGAAACATTCCTTTTTTAGGCAATGTTTTTACAGCCATATATAAAGGTACAGAGTGAGATAGCTAGTAGATTCAGAAAAGTTATTATCCAGCAGGATCAGTCAGATAGAAGGCTGACTGTCAGGAAAGGTAAGAAGGTAGTTCAAAAGTCTCCAGTTGCTATTCCTCTATCAATAGATAATTCAGTTTTTGGAACATTTGAAGGAGATAGTCTCTCTGAGGAAAATGGAAGGGCCAGTCAGTTATTGGACACTTGGAATGATTGTTATGTTAGGCAGCGTTTGACAAGATTTAATAGAGTTATTGTTATAGGGGACTGTCCTGTCAGGGGCATAGACAGGTGATTCAGTGGCAGTGAGTGCAAATTTAGGATGGTTTATTGCTTTCCTGGTGCTAGAATTAAGGACGTTTCTATTTGTTCCAAGCATATTGTTAAAGGTTAGATTGAGAAGCCAGAAATTATTGTATACATTGGTAGGAATAACATTTTTAGGGAAAAGATTAAAGCAGTACAGGTGAATTTCAAAGGTTAGGTAGAAGATTAAAAAATAAAATGTTAAAAGTAGTAATTTCTGGTTTACTCAAGATGCCAAACTCAAATGAGGAAAGAAACTAAAGATTAAAGGTGATAAATCAATGGCTGAAGAGCTGGTGTGTTGTTCAGAGATTCTGGTTTTTGGACAATAGGACTGAGTTTTGGGATAGAAAACACCTGTCCATAAAGGATAAGTCTAACCTAAACTGGAAAGAGATCAATATCCTAGCAGGGAGACTTGCTCATTCTATTAAGGGAGACTTTATGCTGATAGAGAAGGCGAATAGAGGAATTCTAAGTAGCAGTGTAAATGGAAGGATTGATGGGGTTGGTAGGTTCTGGATGTAAGGAGAGCACATCAATTAGAAAAGAAAGACAAGAGAGAGTCAGGGTTTATTTCAATGCAAGGGGTAAGGCTGATGAACTCAGGATATGTTTAAGAACATGGGATTGGGACATCATAGCTATTACAGAAACGTGGCCGAGAGATGGACAAGACTGGCAGCTCAATGTTCCTGGTTTTAGATCCTACATGAAGGTTGGAAAAGAAGGCAAGAAAGTGGGGGGTGGGGGGCGCGCTTTTGATTAAGGAATAAATTACTGCTGTAACGAGGGAAGATATTTCTGAAAAAAAAAGTAGCCCAGTTAAAATATATGGGTATTTAAGAAATAAGAAATAAGAAAGGAAAGATTACTGTGATGGAATTGTACTATAGGCCCTCCAATAGTAAGAAAGAAATTGACAAAAAAATGTGCAGGGAGATATCAGATATATGTAAGCAAAACAAGGCTGTATTAATGGAGGATTTAAATTTTCTAAACATTGACTGGGACTAGCGTAGTGTTAAAGGTTTGGATGGTGAAGAATTTGTCAAACGTGCTCGAGAAAATTTTCTTTATCAATATGTGAATGCTCCTACTAGAAAAGGAGCAAAACTAGACCTTTTGGGCATAAGGCAGGGCAGCTGACTGAAGTAAAAGTGGGGGAACACTTTGGGTCTAGTGATCATAATTCTATTAGTTTCAAAATAGCTGTGGAAAAGGATAAGCTTCCGTAAGAGTTAAAGTTTTTAATTGGAGTAAGGCAAATTTTAAATGGTATGAGACAAGAACTTTCAAAAGATGATTGGAGTAGACTTTTCGCAGGCAAAAAGGATGTCTGATGAGTGGGAGGCATTCAAGAGTGTGATGACGAGAGTTCAGAGGCATTTTGTTCCTGTTAGAGTGAAGGGTAAGGCTGGTTAGATTAAGGAACAATGGATGAATAAAGATATTGAGGTTCTAGTCAAGAGTAAGAGAGAATCTTATTTTAGATTAAGAGATTCATTTGAATCAATATATCAATACAAAAAGAGTGTACAGGCATTCTTGAGAGAGAAATCAGGAAGGCAAAGACAGGATATGAGATAACATTGGCAGATAAGGTTAAGGATAATCCAAGGAGTTTCTACAAATACATTAAGAGCAAGACGGTAACGAGGGAGGGGGTTGAGCCTCTTAAGGATCAAGGAGGTTGTCTTTGTGTTGAACCCCATGAAATGCAAGAGACACTAAATGAATATTTCATGTTGATTGTTACTTGGAGAAAGAAATGAAGTCTAGAGAATGCAGAGAAGTAAACTTTTGTGTTTTAAAAACAGTTTACATTACAGAAGAAGAGGAAGTTCGGGAAGTCTTCGAGAATATAAAGATGGATATATCTCTGGGATCTGATCTAATGTATCCCAGTGGGAAGTAAGGGAGGAAATTACGAGACCCCTTGCAGAAATATTTGCATCATCTAATACTAAGGGTAAGGTGATGAATGACTGGAAGGTGGTGGATGTTGTACCTTTGTTTAAGAAATGTTGTAAGGAGAAACAGGGGAACTATAGACCTGGGAGTCTGACTTCAGTTGTAGGTGATTTTATAAGAATGAATTTATGGACATTTAGAGGGATAGTTAGCATGGATTGTGTGAGGAAGATAGTGTCTCACAAACTTGAGTGAGTTTTTCTGAGGAAGTTACCAAAAAAGTTTGATGATGGCAGAGCAGATGTTGTTTGTTTGGATTTTAGTAAAGCCCTTGACAAGGTTCTGCATAGGAGACTAATTAGTAAAGTTAGGTCACATGGCATTCAGGGTGAGCTTGCCAGTTGGATACATAATTGGCTTAATGGCTGGAGACAGAGAGTAATGGTGAAGGGTTGCTTTTCAGCTGGAGGCCTGAGACTAGCGGTGTTCCACAGGGATCGGTTCTGGGTCCTCTTTTGTTTGTCATTTATATAAATAATTTGGAGGAGAATATAGAAGGCGTGGTTAGTTTGCGGACAACACCAAAATTAGTGGCATTGTATACAGTGAAGAAGGTTGTCTAAGATTACAAAGGGATCTTGATGAAATGGATCAATGGGCTGAAAAATGGCAGATGGAGTCAATCTGGATAAATGTGAGGTATTGCATTTTGGCACAACAAACAAGGGTAGGGCTTATACAGTTAATGGTAGGGCCTCAGGTAATCTTGTAGAACAGAGGCACCTAGGGGGTGCAGCTACACATTTCTTTAAAGTTTGCGTCACATATAGACGGGGTGGTTAAAAGGCGTTTGGCATGCTTGTCTTCATTGCTCAGTCCTTTGTGAATAGGAGTTGGGACATTTTGTTGAAGTCGTACAGGACATTGGTGAGGCCTCTTCTGGAATACCATGTCCAGTTCCAGTCACACAGTTATAAAAGGATATTATCAAGCTGGAGAGGGTTCAGAAGCCATTTACCAGGATGTTGCTGGGTATAGAAGGTTTGAATTATAAGGAAAGGCTGGATAGGCTGGGATTTTTCTCACTGGAGCATAGGAGGTTGAGAGGTGACCTTATAGTAGTTTATAAAATCATGAAGGGTATAGATAAAGTTGATGGTAGTTGTCTTTTCCCTAGGATGGGGAATTTCAAGACTAGGGGGCACATTTGTAAGGTGAGAGGAGAGAGATTTAAAAAAAGAAAGACTTAAGAAGCAAATTTTTTGTTTTTTTTTTACAGAGGGTGATTCGTGTGTGGAATGAACTTTCTGTGGAAGTGGAGGATGCAGGTACAATAACAATGTTTAAAAGACATTTGGAAGGATATATGAATAGGAAAGGTTTGGAGGGAAATGGGCCAGGAGCAGGCAGGTGGGACTAGTTTAGTTTGGGATTATGTTTGACATGAATTGGTTGGACTGAAGGGTCTGTTTCCGTGCTGTAGGCCTCTGATTTCATTAACTAATTGTGGAAAGCACACTGCAATTCCTGATATAAACTTAAAATACCGAAGGTGTTGGGGATCCGAAATAAAAAGAAAAAGTAGTTTTGGCAGCATCTGCAGAAAGAGAAACAGATTTAATATTTCAAGGCTGTTTATGTTATTGTTATTTCAAAACTGGAGGGGGCTGGAAATTATGTTTTCTCACTGTGTTGATGAACAGGGAGGAGGAGCAACCAGAACAGATTCTGAGGTTGCCCAGAGTAGAGACAAGTGGAGTAGTAATGGTAGCAAAGGAGAGATTTAGATGAAGAATGTGTGTTAGTGGTCAGTATTAACAGTTGATAATAGGTCAACTCTGCTGACAGCAAATCTATGCGGACATGACATTGATGGGGTAAGGGGATTATTCAAAAAAAAAGGACAGGGTTCATGGTCCAGAGTTGTTGAACTCAATGTTGAGTCCTGAAGGCTGTAAAGTGCCTAAGTGGAAAATTAGGTGCTGTTCCTCCAGCTTGTTTCAGGCTATTCTGGAGCACTGCAGGTGGCCTAGGACAGAAATGTTAGCATCTCTGAAATCTACAGCCAGTGGGCTAGGCACGCTCATTGAGAACATAGCCTTTTTAGTTCTATGCCCCAACAAATTTACAATAGCATTCATTTGAATCAGTTGTTCTTATTCTTATCCAACTAACGTAACACTAAGTATTCCAGTTTTTGTAGTTTATATCTTCCAATTTTTGCTCCTATTCATATTGGGGTGAAGCACCCATATGGCCAATAGAACTTCAGTAATTCACTCAAAACCATTCCCAGAGAGCAAATGTCAACTAGTTTCTCGACTTGGGTCACGGATACTGGAGCGGAACTCAACTTCAAATTGCACATAGGTTCCCAAATCATTTTGAATTGTGAGGCATTTCTTTGGAGTGTCAGGAGTGAATGGACTGGAGCAGTAAGACTGTCATATCAGGTCTGCTGTCAAAACCTTTCAAGCTTACCCATGGCCAAATGGAGAGATGAAGTAAAGGCAGCAGTGAATTCGGTTGTCCACAATATTTTTCCTGTTCACACCACTCTCATCACGGAAATACTGCTCAAACTGCTGGTCGATGTAATCAGCAATTGGTTTCCAGCTGAAGAAGAAATAAAACCAAATTCACAAGAAGTTACATTGGCAAACCACAGAGATGTGATTCGCTAAGAGGGGAGAGGGGAAGGAAAACAACTACCATTACCAGTTGTCTCTCATCATGCAGAGTTATGTTAACAGCACCATGCTTTTGAAATGGCCTGGGGTGTCACTGTTCCATCAGTGAAGGCGAATGACAATTGATTCTACGATATCGGGAGAGGAATGCCAATAGCACTGTGACATTGAGGATGGTGAAGGTCAATAGCTCTGGGTCATACTGACATAGAAATGTGAAAAATTTGGGGAAAAGCAGATTTCAATAACACTGTATCAAAGCAAGAGATCAACTTAATGAAATAACAAAAGGATTTACTATTAACAAAGCTTTTTAAAAAGGCAAGAGAGGAATCTATTTTGCCTGATGGGTTGTGATAGTAAAGGGGACATGTAAAAGATTATACCATAACAGATTAGGGCAAGTGCCAGGTATAATCAGAGTAAGGGTAATGAGAGTATTAGCAATTTGTATTGTAGTGAAGGAACACCATTCAGCACAGTGACAGTGTTACAGGATCAGGAAGTCACTTCTTACATCTTGAAAGCTATTCATCACTCAAGTTGATGAACACAGTTTTTAATTTCATGCATTATGTTCTAATTACCGAGACAGAGCCAACTCTCCAGGCCACCTTCTTCTAAGCTGTCATTTTACAATGTGTTTTTTGCTTCTTATTTATTCTACAGAAGCAAACTGTTAGCTCCACGTACCATTCTTGGTTATTTATAGCATCACCAAATCCTGGCGTGTCTATGATTGTTAGCCGAAGCCGAACTCCTTTCTCCTCAATTTCCACCGAATGTTTGGTGATATCAACGGTCTGGGTGATCCTCTCTGGAAAGACAAAGAAAGTTGGGTTAGCACTGCAGTTAAACTATATAAAATTCAAGGATGAGGACAATCTTTAATGTACGGTTTGCAATGTCCTTATTTCCCAAATAAAAAATCTCATCCTTTTGACCTTTGTCACTTAAAGATTACATTTAAGTCCAGACTGGATGTATTGAAGTGTAACATTGAAACAAGGATCTGAATAAAGTCCCGACTAAGGAGAATAAAGATTCCTCTTTCTATCCTTTCTCAATGGTCAGCACTCCTGCCTCACAGCACCGGGACTTGGGTGTGATTCCAGCCTCGGGCAACTGTCTGTGTGGAGTTTGCACATTCTCCTGTGTCTGCGTGGGTTTCCTCCGGGTGCTCCAATTTCCTCCCACAGTCCAAAGATGTGCAGGTTAGGTGGACTGATCACGTTAAATTGCCCATCATGTCGAGGGATGTGCAGGCTAGGTGGATTAGCCATGGAGAAATGTGGGGTTAGGGAGTTAGGGTCGGGGTTGGGTCTGGGTCAGATGCACTTCGGAGGGTCAGTGTGGACTCGATGGCCAAATGGCCTGCTTCCATACTGTAGGGAATCTATGTTCTATGTTCTATCAACTGTGAGCACCAACAGACCTCAATCCCATCGCCAGACCACAGAAGTTTGGTAATTCTCAATCCAATTCTTTAGTAGAATGGGTCAGTATACACAATTGACATTAATTCAATTTGATTCTAAAAATCTTAGTTTGAGGCCACAGATGGACCTCTATGGGAAATGAAATGAAAAGTCTGATGAGGTGTCACTTCTGAATTTCAGTAGAGACATGAGCTGGGGTTGTCCAGTTTGCAGTTTGATTATAGCATCAGGTTCAATAAGGCTGTCACTTCCACCACAACCTGTAATAGTTTTCTTCCTTGATTACACACTTTTCAGCACATCTTTTGTGCAAGAGTAGTAGTAGCACAAGTTAATCAGCAAATTACATGGACTGGGTAGGCAGGGGATTCTCACCACTGTCTGAACCTTGCACAGTTAAAAATTCACATGCCATTTTGGGGGGGTTGGGGGGGGGTGGGGTTGGGAGAGGGGATGGTGGCTCAGTGGTTAGCACTGCTGCCTCACAGTGCCAGGGACCCGGGTTCGATTCCACCCTCGGGTGACCTCTCTGTGTGGAGTTTGCACATTCTCCCCATGTCTGTGTGGGTTTCCTCCCACAGTCCAAAGATGTGCAGGCTATGAGGATTGGCCATGCTAAATTGCCCGTAGTGTTCAGGGACGTGTAGCTTAGGTGGGTTATGAGGGATGGGTCTGGGTGGGATGCTCCAAGGGTCGTTGTGGACTTGTTGGGCCAAAGGGCCTGTTTCCACACTGTAGAGATTCTATGATTAAAGGCCACATAAGCACTACTTCATTCTTATGTCAGGACGATGGAAGGAACTCGTGTGGATTTTCCATACCTCTCCAGATATATCACAAAACAGACACAAGTTATCCCCTAGGGATATTGAGTCCTTGTTTGGAGGGTCTACTGCAGGCTGCCTAGAAAGAAGGGAGGTGCTCTTCTGTAGTGCTGGCACCAGGACGACTTCCCAGCAGACCCAAGTGGCATGGGCTGATATCACAGAACTGATCAGTGCCTATGGCTGTCGCCAACATACCCAAAGGACACAATGCAGATACAGGATGCACAATTTTCTGTGCTCCATTATGTTAAGCTCACTGCAAAATCCTTTTAGTGGTAACAATTCACCACTGTACAGGCATCTCATGTTGGCTGCAAGCTTCAGGATCACATGAATGCTTACGCCACCTCTGTACTGATTGTAACAAGGTCAGGCAGCTGGACCTCGTAGAATGAGTTCCCTCATTGGGGCTGTTAATGCAGTCTAATCAGGGAGCCCTGGCTGACAGATAAAAAGGGGAGTGTCAGTGATACTGACACCCTGGTACCTGACTCTGAATGAGGCAGTACTATAGTCAAAGACTCTTCATGTGTAAGTAACGGGTGATTTGGTGACTGGATACTAGCCTCTGAAGAGTAATTTCAACCTTTATGCTGCAAATCTTCTGACACTTTCTGGGTACCATGCTTCCTACTCCCCTGCTCGGAGTGGGGGGGCACATCACCTTGCATTCTCACCAACTGTTTAATAGCACATTCCCATCTGACTACATTGTTTTGTCTCTCATTCTCTCTCACTCCGAGAGACAGTACCCAACAAGGTGAAGCCCAGACTGGTGGAAAGGTGCCGGATTTCCACCTCAACACCAAATCCAAGGAGCAGGCAGTGAAGCTGATGGGTAGAGACTGTGAGAGGCTCAATGCCAATGGAGCAATTGGCCATGGCAGAACCCAGTGAGGAATATTGCAGTCTGTTCATCTCAGATGTGCAGGCAGTCCTGCACATTCCTCTAGATAAGGATTTGTCACCAACTAATTCTTTTGTTTCTCTTCTGCTGGTACTAGCACTCAACAGCAAACATAAAAGTGCAAAAGTCCACAGCCTAAGTCCAGCACCACCACCAGCATCTCCATTGAGAATGACATCTCTGAAACCTCAAATAATGCATTGGCATAGGGTTCACTTGGACGTTCTACCAGCACAGAAATACACACTTGCCCCTCCTCCATGGGTACCTTAACTACAGTAGTAGCTTTAGGGACTGCATTTGGTGAGAACTGGTGTGTATTAATACCGAAGAATGCCGTAAATGCCACCGATTTTGAAATATTACAGGCTTGTGGAAGGAACAGCTTAGGAACTTGGAGGGGGCTGTGATATCTAAAATTCGAGTCCTCCTTAAAATCTCCAGCAAAGTCAATCATCTCACTGTAATTTGTGGCTAACATGCAATATTGTTTAATACATAAATCTCATCTAGTTAGACCAGTATGTGATTTTCCTCTACTAGGGAACTGGTCACCAAAGAAAAGTGGGATTTATCCATTTTCCTGTGAAACGTTGGGAATATAACACTTCAGCCACAAGAAGATGGAAATCCTTCATTGTGGCCACAAAACATGGGAAAACCCATTAGTACAGCAGCATAGAGCGGTAGCATTGTTATAACTGCATAGGGAAAGCTCTAAAACAAGTTAAATAAATAATTACACTCAGAAGACATGACATCAGAAATAAAATTGCCAGGATGATTTAATTTCAGGGATGGGTCAAAAACACAGCACTGGATATTTTGAAGAAAACAGTTCTTACTATGCAGAATTGTTCCAAAATAGATGCTGAATCAAAAGCAGAACAAGAAAATACACTTCTTTGCAAATTGTGAGATTAGATGATGTCAATGCTTGCAAAGGGGTGAAACAAAGCAAGAGATATTTTTGAAGTACTGAAAGTCTTTCACAATTACTGTAATGCCAGATAATGTAGCTGTCTAAAGGGCATGATTTACTGGAAGAACTCAACATCCAGAGGAATCCAACAATAATTTCATTTATAATCTCTAGATTAGTGAAAAAATGCAATAATCGTGATTCAGAGTCAGAATTCATGAGAAAACAAAATTGTTATCTGGATTGCTGGCGAATCTCTCAGATTTATTACAGTCCAAAAATCACCAGACTCCAGAGAAATTAATTTAGATGGTGAGTGAAACCGAAGTCCAGAAGCAACACAAGTCAATCCTAAAATGAGAAATCTTATCTTGCCATAAGAATTCCATGAAACATGGAACACAGAATTCATTAGTACAAAAACTATAAATGAGACAAGTGAGAAACAGCATAGTGAGTGGGACAGGTAAGAGACATTAAGACTTCTTGTTACAAAAGAGCCCACTAATTAAAAGTGAATGCTTTGTCACATGATAGATTATTTTCATAAAATGTGCAAAAGTGGAGTAGAGTTTCAGAAAAGCAAGAATCAAATAACTACCCGTAAGGTTAATGAGGTAGAATAGTTTACAATTGAAGAAAAACCTAAAATATTTCTGGGGGAAATGTGTGATACAGACCTTACATTTTGGGAAGTTGATATTTATGTCAATGGTCATTCAAGAAATTTCAAGTTACGCACTGGAGCAAGTGTCACTATATTGTCAATGAGTGAGCCATGGTTAAGTAAACAATGTGCACAGCTAACAACATTGCACCTGCATTATCCAGAAGGTTATGATTAAAAGGCAAGCTACAAGCAACAGTCTAAAATAGGGGATGCCAAATAGTCAAACACCAGGTGTACCTCACAATCAAGAATTCTCAGTCGAGTAGGAATTCACGTTTAGCACTCAATCTTCTACAAATGGTGGAAGGAGTTTAAATTATTTAGTCAAGAATTAACTGGTCAAGGAACAGCCTATTAAATTACGTGTCAAAGGACAACTAGAAGATTTCATAGATTTCCCTTACAAATAGTAGAGTCAAAACAAAACTAAATCCATTGACATTACCTATGTTGGCATAAGACATATTTTCACTTTGTGAATAAGATGGGAACTGTCAATACTGGGAGGGGCAGAAATGTTTTCCACCACTATCAACACCAGAGAGTGTTCAAGTTACACGAATCAGCAAGATTTTTGAGAAAGCGCAATGAGATAGTCAGTGAACAGTATTCCCCTGTGGAGTCACTTGATGAATCTATAACTGAATGAACTCAGACAGCAACACAGCTCGGTCAACAAATAACTCGGGTAATCACATCTGTTAGATGCTGAGGTAATTTGGAAGGGATACTTTCAAATGGAATATTTGACTTCCTTATCTTCTCAGGAAGAATCTCCAGTAAGAGTGACAGAGATCATTTCAAGCAAGAAGCAATTCTCAAAATCTCCAAAGAAATCTCTACCTACTTTTGGCATTGTCCTTCAAAATCGACAGAGAAATGCACACCTAGAAGACAATATTGTGAAATTCACTGTATACGTCAGCCTTTCCAGGTACCAAGCCCCTTGTGTTGTCCACTAGTACCTCCCATTGTTTTCACTTGCTTTCCATGTGGCCATATGACCCTCCATTCTCCACCCTCACAACCAGATTTTTTTTTGCCGAGCCCTCACTGTCATCATTAACGTTCCCATTATACTCCCGGAGCCCTTTACTTTTTAGGACGACCCCCCCCCAATCCTGACATTCACCCTTCAGTCTCACCCCAATGTGTATTCTCCTTGACCCTCAGCTGTCAAAATCTACCCTAACGTATTCAGCTGTGACTATTCCCTACACTGCACAATACCTCCAGACAGGAGCTTCGGGACTGATCTCATGGACAGGTGATGGCCTAGTGGTAATATCACTATACCCAAGTCTCTGGGTTAATAGTAATGTCTCAGGGACCCAGGTTCGAATCCCACCACAGCAGATGGTGGAATTTGAATTCAATAAAAATCTGGAATTAAGGGTCTAATGATGACCATGATTCCATTGTCGATTGTTGTAAAAACCCAACTGGTTCACTAGTGTCCTGTAGGGAAGGAATCTGCCATCCTTATCTGGTCTGGCCTACATGTGACTCCAGACCCACAGCAATGTGGTTGACTCTTAACTGCCCTCTGGGCAATTAGGGATGGACAATAAATGCTGGCCTAGCCAGTGATACCTCCATCCAATGAATGAATACAAAAATGTTGCCCACAGCAGGGCTGATGCCATGAACAAGGCCTTCAGTACCCTAAAATGGCTTCTGTCTGTGCCCTCCTCCCCAGACTGCATTCAAGCACTTCCACCCCCTCAGACTGACTGCCTCATGTTGCTGGATGGGCCAGACACATCTTCATGCTGCATCAATAGCCCACATGTGGAAGTTTAATGCTGACATTGATTGATCAAAATCTGATGTCCTCAGAATAATCCTAGCCTACACTGGCACCAAATTGACCAATGTGCACTTTTAGATCCTGTTTAAGACTGTACAGGAAAACAACACGTAATGAAGCTTCAATGATTCCAATCCACTTGTTCCCAGAAGTGCGAACTGGGCAAAAAAAAGTCACGTGACACCACTGTTATTCTCACATAATTGCAATATTAGAAGAACACCATTGACCGATGCACTGAGTATCAATGACATCCTCTTCCAACTTGATCCAGCTACTGGGCAGTCTGAAGGGCATGAGAAAAAGGTAATTCATGCTATTTTAGCACAACCAGACTGTTTCCAAAAAAAAAAAAAATTACCTTAAGAGTTTGACAGAGAGGAAAAAAATATTTACAGCATATTTTGTTTCCAATATTGCAAAGATATTTTCCAATGCTGCTGATCTCATCAAATGCAGACTGTCCCATTTCCACTGAACACCGAAGATCAATCAGACTACTTCAACAAAAATCTGACCTTCTGTATTGAGGAACTTCTTGTCCTTGTACAGGTCTGTAAGGAAAAGGCTGTTAACCAGGGTTGATTTCCCAAGGCCGGATTCCCCTGAAAGGAAGCAACAAAAGGAAGGTCAGATTTGAGCCATTGAACATTTATGTACATTCATAGACATCCAATTTTTTTGTGGTTGGGCACACAGGTCAAGAGACTATAGAGATCCAGCCTGTTTGATTTACAAGGGTACACCGTCTGAAATACATTACTGACTGAATTTCAGACCTAACGTGACTCAGTTTCGCCTGTAAACTAGTTTGAAAACTAGGACATGCAACTTAATTTTTTAACTAATGCCTTTGGTTGGGGAGGCCTGTGTGCATTGGAAAATGTTTCCCAGTACCACCATCTATGTCTGGGACAAACTACTCAGTTTGCCAGTTGTTAGAATAAACTTGTACTTGTGCTATGGCTACAACGGTGAGATCGCTCTTGTGCAGCAGCTTCTCAAGTTGCACTGAGGTTCTCCGTCTGTCATGGTGGTATTGCTCGCAGCTGATATGATTGGGCTAGCTGCTGATCACAGTACTGCAAACTGTTACTGTACTCTATCCACATGTATACACTGACACAAGTCATTACCAAATGAGCAAGCCTGCAAGGACCATGATTCTTTTTTATTCTTTTATGGGATGTGGGCATCACTTGCTAAGCCAGCATTTGTTGCTCATGCTTAAAAACCCTCCAGAATAAGTGGTTGTGAGCTGTCTTCATGAAATCCTGCTGTCTTTTCAACGTAGGTGCACCCACAGTATTGTTCGGAAAGGAGTTCTGGGATTTTGATCTGACGATAGTGTTGGAATGCGGATACATTTCCAAGTCAGGATTGTGTGTGGTTTGAAGGGGAACTTGCAGGGTCCCTCCCAGTGGAAGGTGCTAAGTTACTGCAGTACATCTTGTAGACAGTACAAACTGCTACTGCTGTGCATTGATGCTAAAGGGAGCACGTTAAAGATGTTCGATGCCAATTAAGTGAGTTGCTTTCTCCTAGATTGTGTCAAGCTTGAGAGTGTTGTTGGCGCTACCCTCATCCAGGTAAGTGGGGAACATTTTGCCAGGTAGATGGTGAGGCATTTGGGAAGTCAGGAAATAAGTGACTCACTACAGAATCCCAGCCTGTGATTTGCTCATGTAGTGACAGCATTCATATGGTCAGTCCAGTTCAGTTTGAGGTTTCAGCAATGTCAACACCATTGAATGTCAGGGGGTGATGGTCACATTGTCATTTGTTTGAAATGGTCATGGCCTGGGACTCGTGCGGTGTGAATCTTACTCGCTAGTTATCAGCTCAGACCTGGATATTCATCGAGGTCTTACTACATATAAACACAAGTGCTTTAGTACCTGGGGAGACACACAACAGTGCTAAACGTTGTGCAATCAGCAAACATCCCCACTTCTGACCTAATGAAAGGGAAGATCATTGATGAAGCAGCTGAAGGCGGTTGGGACTAAGATACTACCCTGAGGAACTCCTGCAGTGAAGTCCTAGAGCTGAGATGATTGACCTTTAACAACCACAACCATCTTCCTTTGTGCTAGGTATGACTCCTACTGGCAGAGAGTTTTCTACCTGATTTCCATCGATTCCAGTTTTGCTAGGGATCCTTGATACCACACTCAGTTTAATGCAAGCTTGATGTCAATGGCAGTCACTGCCACCTCACCTCCAGAATTCAGCTCTTTTGATCATGTTTGGACAGAGGCTCAAATGAGGTCAGGAGCTAAGTGGGCCAAACTGAAACCACACGGAGCCTCAGTGAGCATGTGATTGCTCAGCAGGTTCTGCCTGGTAACACTGTTCACAACCCTTCAACACTTTCCTGACTATAAAGAGTAGACTTTTAGGGTGGCAATTTGCCAGTTGGACTTGTCCTGCTTTTGCACAGAGGACGTTCCTGAGCAATTTTCCTCACCGCCAGGTAAATGTTAGTGTTGCAGCTGTTCTGGAATGCTTGGCTAGGGGCACAGCTAATTCTGAAGCATGAGTCTTCAGTACTATTGCAGAATATTATCAGGGCCTGTAACATTCACACGTTCAGTGTCTCCAGTCATTTCTTGATATCACATGGAGTGAAACATGTTTGTTGAAGACTGACATCTGTATTACTGGAGAAGCCAGGAGATGGCCAAGATGGATTATCCGCTTAGCATTTAACACCTCATACAGATTTATGCCTGGTACTGCTCCTGGCATGTCCTCATGCACTCTCCATTGAATCAGGGTTGATCTCTTGGCTTGATCAGAATGATAGAGTGGGGGACATGCTGGGCTATGAGGTTACAAGTTATTTGAATATATTCTGCTGATGCTGATGGCTCACAACATCTGGATGGATATGCAGTTTTGAGTTGCTTGAATGTTTTTAAAAGTCTGTCCCATTTAGCATGGTGACAGTGCCCGACAACACAACGGTGGGTATCCTCAATGCAAAAAAGGAATTTCTTTGGTATTACCAGAGCAGAATGCCTGGCGTTATTAAAGACTGGGAGCTTAGTATTACCAAAATGGAATGTTGCTAGTGTGTCTAGCTTTACCTCTGCACCAGAAGTAACTTAGCAATATATCTCAGTTAATGATCAAAATTCTATAAAAACAAACTGTTTTACCTGCCACCAGTAGTGTGAAATCAAACCCTTTCTTTACTGACTTGCGATGAACCTGGTTGGGTAATGTTGCAAAGCCAACATATTCTTTATCCTGGTCCTGTGGGATTAAACAAGGATGTGTTATTCACTAATTACTATGTAACTGAAAATCAAAACACCAGTCACATCCTTTGAACTTCCTCAATGCTTTCCATCTTCCATTTCTCACTACACTATGATCACGATTCTCCTTTTCAGTCTCAGTTTCTTTGCTTTCCATTCCATGTGCTGCTGATTCAACTCTCTGCTCCCCTCACTCGCTGCCAATTCCATCATTTGCACCTCACCACTCTACATGACCTAATTTTTCTCATGTGTAGGTTTTAATGGCTTCTTTCTCTAAACTGAAAGTATGTACAGCAGAGATCACATGACTGAGAACAATGTGCCTATAAGTACATTTCTCCAAACATTCCTCATTTCATCAAAAAAATTGCATACACTATCTATCCAAAATGCATTGTCTAAACCAAAAATGGTCATTCATGACTAAATACTGTGGGTGGAACCTTAAAGTCCTGGAGTAGGCACAAAGAATGCTGGGTGGGAGAACTTAAGTGGGTGAGGGTCAAAACATTAGATTTTTGTCAGTGGGGTAAACCTTTGCAATGAAACTCTCCAACTTTAAAAGGTGGGTTGACTTCACACTGCAGATATAAAGAAACCTATCCGCATGTATTTTCATCTCATTGAAATCAACTTTCTGGAATTAAAAGTGTTTGTTCCCACATGACATGATGAGTAGAATGGACCATTTGGCCCTTCAAGCCTGCTGCACCTTTCACTAAGTCAGTGATCTGCTAGTGATCTCAACTTCACTTTCCTGTCTGCGCTACACAACCCTCAATATCTTGTCCATCACTTTCCTGTCCATACTCTACTCTCAATTCCCTATTCCATCACTTTTCTGCTGAAAGTCCATAACTCTCAACTCCCTTGTTCACCACTTTTGTGTCTATACTCCATAACTCTTGACTTCCTTCTCAGTCAAGAATTAACTCAATCATGAATAAACTTAAAACTGAGCGTTTTCCCATCTTCTTGGGAAGAGAATTCTACATTCCAAGAACTCTAAGAAAAGATTTCTCCCTATCTCTGTATTCAAATAGAAACCATTTATTCTTAAACTGTGTCCTTAATTTTCTTTCAACAGTAAACTTCCTCTAGGCATCCAAACTTTCCAGTTCCCTCGAGGTCCTGTATTTTCCCAATTAAGTTCCACACAATCGTGAAATCAGTCCTTTCAGATACCCAACTGCAAAAATAAATGTGTACCCAGTAACATTCACTTTTTCCTGGACTTTGAAGTGAATACTTGCTGCTCTGGTCTTATTGTGATATGGTTTTAAATAATGGTTTCAATGAGTTGCACTGTAAGGTCTTCAAGTACAGTTCAAGCAACAAAAGGAGAGGCATCTCCAGCAGTCCACCAAGGGTCAGAGACCTCAGATGTGGCTTCCTCCACCAACTGTGTGTCAGTGATGTGCTCAAAAGATTGTGACTCCAAGCCAACTCTGGAGAGTGGATCCAACCAAGTTCAATATCTCTGGTGGAGGGTGCAGCTGTACATGTTACGGATGTAGTGTTGGGGACATTATTCCCAGAGGTGCTGATGCTGCTGGGGCAGGTGCCAGTGTTTTGATTGCTCCTCTTGTGGTAGCCACTAGTACATGCGGTGGAGAAGAGAAAGAATTAGCTGCTGGAGATGCACAGTCCTTTGCATTGGCAATGTCTGATACGGTCTGTGCATCACAGAACAGCACACTGGAGGTTTCCTCACTGGCTTCCTAGGACAGTCCTATCTTTCCATCAGCACAGAAATAGTCACTCTCATTCTTTGCCACCTCAGTTGCCTACTCCTCGAAAGTGGTGGGAATACAAATATCTGACCTCCCCCTATTGGTCTGGGAGGGCTCACTCCTGTTATGGGTAACTTTGCCCTGCAGACATAGAAAGAGGAGTTATTGAGTGTCACCGCAATGGGTTCATGAGCACGTTATGAGCATGTGTAGCAATGCCTGATCCTGAGCGCTCCTCAGTAAGAGATTTACTACCACACTGACAATGCAACTGGTAAACAGTCGCCAGCATGACGCAGCTCTCCACTACATCTAGTGCATGTGGTGCTTGCAGCTGGTCATCCATTTGAGAAATCCCTCTGTACTGGCACAGTTAGACTGAGTAGCGCCTCCATGACTGTCGGTTGGTACTGCAGCCTGATTCTCCAGTGAGAGCACTGGTCTGTGATGTGACCTTGGTCTATGCCGCCTTAAATTAGTTTGGTGGTGGTGAGGGGGGGGGGGGGGGGGGGGGGGAGAAGGTGGTGGTGGTGGTGGTGATGGTGATGAAGGTATCTGCCACCATCTGAGGATCTCCTCCTTTCCTGGATGATCTGCTCCACAACAGGTTTGCAATGACAGGAGGACAGGTGGACAGGTGGCAGCCCTTCAAACATGGCACTGGAACCTTTGATCTTGAAAGTTCCTGGGAGGGTTGAGCACTTCCTGAAAATTTGTTGGTCATCTTGTGCAACAACTCAGATGCAAAGTAATAAGTTGGTAACTACATGATTATGCACGTAAACTTGCGCTGCCCTTGAACAGAAGTAATGACTCCCATTACAGAATATATGTGTGGCGTTGGATGTATTAGAAGATTCCACCCTGTGCGTGTCATTCCATGCTATCACTTTCAGCAGTCTCTGATCATGCATTTCGATCAATCTCTAGAGCATGCAGGTCTTTTAATGGTATGTATGCAAGTTGTCATTAACTGTTCTTCTGGTGTCTGCTAATTCACGGATTGAAGTTGTCACTTCCTTGATTACTCCCCTCTTTCGCAGCTCCTCCGCCTGGTCTTTCAGGCTGGCCTTTCAGGATGGCAACAGGAACGCACCTCAGCAGTTGTCGAGTAGCGCTCTCTCTCACATCTATTTTAAGATGATATTCACTGGGAATACATTCAAGGCCCATGAAAAG
>NC_063357.1:32598475-32622998 GCF_021869965.1 Rhincodon typus | reverse complement strand
GATGCTGCCTGGCCTGCTGTGTTCCTCCAGCTCCATACTGTGCTGTCTCTGACTTCAGCATCTGCAGTTCTTGCCACCTCCATTAAAAGATCTTTCTACTTTTTAAAAGTCTGTTTGGCCATTAATGGCCTTGTGCTCTGAAAATTGCTGCAAGTCTCTTCCAGTACATGTAGGGTTACATTCCAAGCTTTAGACTTGCTTCAAGGTAAGAGATTTGCTTAATATCTACAACATGGAACTGCAGATCCTCCTCCTTCCCATTGCAGTAGGCTGTCAGCTTCATTCGTCTGAGAATCCGTATCATTCCATGACGAATTTACTTTCAATAGCTTAAGCTTAGAGTCACCAGCTTGAGCCACTTTTCACAGATCCGTGAAGCTCATGATAGTACACACAACATTGACATCAATCTCACTTTTCACACTCCCTTGATGATGTTCTCCCCCCACCATCATTATTCCAGCAGCCACAGACCATTTCTCACCTTTTGATTGGACAGTGCCAACTTGTTCTATGGTGTAGAATAATCTGTCAGAATCATTGTCCCACATCTTTGCAGATTTACTTTGCCTTTTTCCAACAGAATACGTGTGTGCAATTAATCCAGGTTCCTGTAGTTAGGGCTTTCTCCATGCTAGATAGGCTTTCATTTCTTTGTTGCAATGTCCTCTGCAATATTTATACTGTGTACGCTGGCTCTGATTTTTCTGGTATTCCTCATGGAATAAAGGAATAAATATTCCCTTATTCCATTGTGCTGTTCCTGTATGCAAAGACTCATCAGTTCTCATAATTGAAAACCTCAGAGCTCCTGCATGATTTAAATCACTACTCTTGGCTAAGATTCTCCTCTCACGCGCTCTTACTGCCATTTTCACTCCTTCACAGTCTGTAATGTTTTTAACATTCTCTATAATTCAATTGATTCAAACCTCTGCTGACCAGACCTTGACCATTCATTCATCATTCCTGTACATGCTGCTCTATGTTAGCTCACAATTTAGCAAAGCATTGATTTTCAAATTCTTCTCCTTATCTCTGTAACCTCCTCCAGCTCTCCAACCCTCCCCATCTCTACCCCGTCCAGCCCTTATAACCCTCCCTGATTAATACTCACCAATCAGGTGACCTTTCTTTTCCCACTACATTCAATTTTTAAAAATTCTTTCATAGCTTTACACTTTGAGTAATGGGAATTTGACTGTAGTGCAAGGCAGAGTACTTGGACAGCTGTTTGGAGGATAATATAATTCGTAAGCCTCTTGGTTGGCAAGTAAAAATTGTAAGTAAAGTAACTGGAGAAAATTTGTTTATTTACTTTTTTAAATCCTGTAGTCTCTAGAGGGCTAGAAATGGCAAGTTCTTTTCCGTGGGGGATCCTCCTGTGAGATGTGGGCAGGGAGAGTTCAAGAGGCCCTGACAAGTAGATCTGCAGGAAGTGTCCACTTGCAGTTTCTATCAAAACACATGGATCAGCTGGAGCAGCAGTTGGATTCCCTGAGGAGCAACGAAGTGACATATAGCATCACTGCATATAGCGTCACAGTGGGGATTCTATGTTCTTGATTCTATCATTTCAGGTATGTGGGCACACCAAACATGAGGGGCAGGCAGTCAGTGCAGGAGACCCGTGTGGCTTTCCACTCTGACACGTTTACAATTTTGTATACTATTGGAGGGAATGGTGAAGTGACCCATCAGGGGATGGGAACAGCATTAGCCAGTGTGGTGGCACCATAGCCGGCTGTGTCGAACAGCAGGGACACTCCAAGTGCGGGTGAGCAGTGGTGGTCAGGGACTCTACAGTCTGCAGCACAGATAGGCATTTCTGTGGCTGCAAGAGACTCCAGGATGCCTCCCCAGTGCCAAGGCCAAGGGATGTCCCCAAGTGGGCACAGGACATTCTGAAAGGGGAGGGTGAACAAGCAGACGTTGCTGTCCATATCACAACTAACAGCATAGAAAGGGAGAGAGATGAGGTCCTACCAAAAGGAATTTAGGGAGTTAGGCAGAAGGTTAAAAAGCAGGACCTCAAGGGTCAGGAATATCAGGTTTACACCCTGTGCCACACGCTAATGAGGCCGGAGATAGGAAGATAATACAGCTGAATACATGGCTAAAGAGCTGGGGTAGGAGAGGGGAATTTGGATATCTTAGTCATTGGGATCTGTTCCAGGGCAGGAGAGACCTATACAAGATAGGTTGCACCTCAACTGGAGGGGCAAAAATATCCCTGTGGGAAGGTTAGCTGATGCCAATTGGGAGAATTTAAACTAACATGGCAGGGAGGCTGGAAACTGAAGTAGCAGGTCAGCATGTGAACGGAAGGTAGGAGTTAACACGACGAACAAACAGAGCCAGTTTAGTGAACAATTTGGACTATAAAAAGCATATTGAGTAAGATAGGAGGAGAAATCATGAAAAAAGATGGACAGAGATAAGTTAATGGTTGTTCATATGGACTTCCAGAACCTTTGATGAAGCCCCACACAAAAGACTGCTAGCTAAGCTGGAAACCCACAGAACCGAGGGCAAATTACTGACATGGGTATGAAATTGGTCGAGTGGCAGGAAACAGAGTTAGAATAATGGGTAAGTACTCAATTTGGCAGGACGTGACTCGTGGTATCTGCAGGGATCTGTGTTGGGGCCTCAAATATCCACAGTATTCATTAACGACTTGGATAATGGCGTAAAAAGTCAAATATTCAGATTTGCCAATGACCCAAAATTGGGTAGCATTGTAGACAGTGTTGACGACAGCATAAAAATATAACAGGATGTTGATAGATTAGGTGAATGAGTAAAGCTATAATGGATGGATTTTAACAAAAGCATGTGAGGTTATCCATTTAGGGCTGAAAAAGAATAGGTCAGGGATTTTTTTTCCAGAAGGCACAAAGTTAAAAACAGTGGATGTCCAATAAGATTTGAGGGTTCAGGTGCATAGCTATTTAAAATACCACGAACAGGTGCAGAAAATAGTCAAGACGCTTAATGGTTTGCTGGCCTTCATAGCTAAGGGGCAGGAAATATAGGGATGCAGATGTTATGCTACAGTTATAGAAAACCCTAGTTAGACAACACTTAGAGTACTGTAAGCAGGTCTGGACACCACATCATAGGAATGATGTTTGGGCCCTGGAGGAAATTCAATACAGGTTTACAAGAATGATACCTGGACTGGGGTTAAATTTGAGGTGAGATTAGACAGTTTAGGCCTTTATTCTCTAGAATTTAGCAGGTTAAGGGTGATGTAATCTCAGTCTTTCCCTATCGATATCCTGAAATCAGGGTCAATTAAAAATAAACTATTTGAAGATTTTAAAACCTGGAAGTATGATCTCAGAATTAGGACCAGGCCATTGAGGAGAGATGTTAGAAAACATTTCTACGTACAAAGGATAGTAGAGGTTTAGAACTCTCTCCCTCAAATGGTAGTTGATGCTAATTCAATTGTTAAATTTAAACCTGAGATAGGCAAATTTTTATTAAGGGTACAAATGGAAATGGGCCAAAGGCAGGCATACAGATCAGCCATGATCTTATTGAATTTCGGAGCAGGTGCGAGGGGCTGAATGGCCCACTCCTGCTCCAAAGCTGGGAGGATGAATACTGAAGATCTGGTATAAATCCTTTAACTTTCCAATTCCATTATTGAATATTGAAATTGCAACGTCCCACACTCCTAGCATTATGGATTGACATAACTGCTTCTACTTCAGTACAGTACTGAAGGAGTGCTGCACTGTTGGAGGAGCTGATTCTCAGAAGAGATATTGAAAAAAGGCCCATCTTGAATGTAACAGACTTCATGGCACCATTTCAAAGAGAATAGGAGTTATTCTAAGTGTCCTGACTAATATTTATTCTTCAATTAGGATTACACAAAGTGGAATACCTGGTCATTAAAATACTGCTATTTCTGGGATCTTGCTGTGTACAAACTAGCTGGTGTATTTCCTTACACTGTAAATATGACTATACTTCAGAAGTGCTTCATTGACTGTAAAAAATAAAAAAACCTGAGATATCTGCTGGTCATGAAAATCATGACATAATTGCATGGCTTTATCTTTTTCTTTTCAAATTTCTTAATTCCTCTACTCTTCCATAACTATTTAGCATTGAACTCCAAAATATTATAAAGTGCTGTTTGGAGCATAGATTGCACCTGCAGTTAAACCCAACAGATGTACAGGAAAAGCTCCAGAAAAGATTAGAAATATTGTATGAACAAACGAATAAACTAAGGCCAGTAACAAAGGCAGCTGATCCTGTTCTGATTATTACATAAATCGTGTCCTATATTGTGTACAGTTAAGGAATAATTTATAACAGTATCTATACAACACGATGTTCTAAGAGCATAATCTGTTTTTGCATTCTTCTATGTATGAATTTGAGTTCATAGAAAGATCAACAAAAAAAGTTACCATCTAGGTCACTGAAAATGTGTTCTTGGGCTTGATAAGGAGCCAGTCCACTGTGAAGCTAAAGTACATCTTATACAATGAAGTGATTATGGATTTGGAAGGTGCTGTCCTTGGATTTCTGGTGAAATTCTGCATGCATTTTATAGATGGTACACACTGCCACTACTGAGCGTTGGTGGGTAGAGGGAGAGGATGTAGTGCCAATCAAGCGGGCTGCTGTGTCCTGGATGGTGTCAAGCCTTGTTGGAGCTGCACTCATCCAGGCAAGTGGGGAGTACTCCACTGATTTGATTTGATTTGATTTATTTATTGTCACATGTATTGTGTTACAAAATACAGTGTAAAGTGTCGCCATTCTCTGGTGCCATTTTAAAGCACAGAAAATTAAACTAAAACATAGAATATAAAGGCAGAAGAATAAAGAAATTTTAAAAAAGTGTTCAACTTCACAGTCCTTCTTGTTAAGTGCTCTGCCATGGACCTCCTGGCCAAGCATAAGTCCCGCTGCCACTGCTGGAATGAAAGTCACCATTCTTCAGCGCCATCTCACCTCCACCGATGCCCTCGTCACTATGAGTCCTCGCTGGACCTCACCCACGCACGTGCCATTGGGTACTGCACCAGTCCAAATTCACCTCCACCGCCAGGAGTCTGCTCATGGCCCACCTGGCCGATGTAACCGCTGCTGCCGGGTCTTGTACTAGGCCCAAATGCACCTCCTCCGCTACCTCCATGAATCTGTGCTGGGCGCAAATATCACCAGGAACCAAAACTCTCTCTGCTGCCACGAGTCCACACTGGGTCAATGCTGAAGCTGTCGCTGTGACCAAGCTCTTCAACAAGGGGTAAGCAAAACAAAAAAGAGGGGAAAAAAAAACGAGAAGAGAGAGAGAAAAAATTAAAAAGAAATGAAAAGTGGACACAGCGGATAGGCCCTGGGCTCAGAAGCCTCCTGACTTGTGCCTTGTACATGGTGGGCAGGGTTTGGGGAGTCAGAAGGACAGTTACTCGCTGCAGTGTTCCTATCCTCTGACCTGCTGTTGTAACTACTGTGGCAAGTCCAGTTGGGTTTCTGGTCAATGGTAACCCCCCAGGATTTTGGTAATGGGGGATTCAGTGATGATAACACCGTTGAACATCAAGGGGGTGGTGTTAGATAGTCTCTTATTGGAGATGATCATTGCCTGGCATTGTCTAGTGTGAATGTTACTTGCCACTTGTCAGCCCAAGCCTCAATATTGTCCAGATCTTGTTGCATTTGAACACGGACTGCTTCAGTATCTGAGGAGTCACGAATGGTCCAGAACATTATGCAATCATCAGCGAACATCACCACTTGTGACCTTGTGATGGAGGGAAGATCATTGATGAAGCAGCTGCAGATGGTTGGGCCGAGGACACCACCTTGAAGAACTCCTGCAGAGATGTCCTCGAGCTGAGATGATTAACCTTCTACAACCACAACCAACTTCCTCTGTGTCAGGTATGACTCCAACCAATGCAACCACCATCTTGTACCAGTGCAACCTTTTTTCTCCCCACAGACCATCAATATAAGTGAGATTTCCAGGTAGTGCCAAGCAATGTATAAACTGAATTGCAAAGCTCAAACTGACTTCATTCTGTCAATGGACAAGAGGAGCCACCCATTAGCTATGACTGGATCTAACCTGGGTACCAGAGGTGAAAGATCTGTGTTTAGTCCACTTCCCTTTCATCAGAATGGAGATCATGTAGATGCTTGCTCATGAATTCTATCAGAGTGCTTCTCAAATAAATTCCATTTATTCACATACTACAGCCAGGCATTGGTTAAAACAAAAAAAAAGTGACTGATAATCATTTACGCTCGAGTTTGAACAGATGTATTTTTTTTGAAGTTTTGTTGATATTTCCCAATTTAAACTAGGAAAAGATTAAAAAGAAAATTCTAAAAATTCACTTATTAATCATTTTATTTCCACTATACTAATGGACTTACAGGCTTACTAGCTATATGCTACTCACCTATCACAAACGGAACGGATAAGATCTGCATTACTCTGGTTACTCAGGGCTGCTTCAAACAAGTATTCAATAATGTGCTAGAGCTAACACTTTTTATGGCTGAAAATAACAGTTCATACTCTCAGAAAATCAGAACAATTAAAAATCACTTCTCAAATATTTGATAATAGTCCCAAGGAAAATTCATCGATCTCATGATGTCTCCGCTGCACTCAAAAGTCACAAACCAACTCATACTTATCCTTTATATTCCAGTAGCATTTTACTCCATGTGGTAGTAAGGCTGACAGCACTTGCACTGATGCCTTTGTTTGCATTAGTCTTTATATCAATGCTTTTTGGCATCACAGGTGATAAAGGCCGGTTAGCACCAATTCCTTATGCTAGAGTTTGCTTTTGCAGGGGGTCTTCCTGCTATCCCTTTGATTACCTCTTGGCCATGGAAAATACTGTCCCATAACAACTTTTGACCATCTCCAGTGAAAGACATACCCTGCCTATAACAAATGATTCGTCTGAATGGCTGCTCAGAATCCAGTGCTGTGGATATGTGGATATAGCTCCACTGGGAGATAGAGGTAAGCAGAGGTCACAACAACATCAACGTCAGCTGTGGCTCAGTAGTTGCGCTCTGACATGCACTCTCAAGATTGAGTTCAAATCCCACCTCAGGGCTTCACACCCCAAAAGTGAGGGAGAGTTGTTGGAAGGTGGTATATTTCAGGTAAGATGTTCAAGACCCAGTCTTTCCTCTCAAGTGGGTACTATTTCGAACAGCAAGCAAATTACCCCAGTGTTATGGATGGAAAGGATCACAAAAACAGATTATGTGACACAAGACTGGATAAGTCGTTGAGTAATGAGGATGCCAGAGTTCACAAAGGGATATAGACAGGTTAAGGGAGTGGGCAAAATCTCAGGAGGTGAAATTCAATGTGAGATTTGATTAGATAAGAATGGAGCTAAACATTATTTAAATAGAGAAAGACTGCAGAAAGTTACAGAACAGAGAATTTGGAGATCATCATGAAAATATCACAAAAAAATCGTACAGATTCAACAGGAAAGAGGGAAAGTGAATGGTGTGTCAGTCTTTATTTTAAAGGGAATGGAGTGAAAAGAGGGAGTTATTGCTAAATCTGTACAAGGCATCTGTCCGACCACACCTGGAATACTGTGAACAGTTTTGGATCTCTTATCTAAGAGAAGATGTATAGGCATTGGAGCAGTCCAGAGAAGGTTCACTAGGTTGATCCCAGGTAGGAGGGAGTGGTTGAGTAGTTTGGGTCCATGCTCACTGGAGTTCAAAAGAATGAGGTGCGACATTGTGGAAACAAAAGTTCTTCAGAGGCTTAACAAGGAAATGCTGAAAGGTTCATTCCACTAGTGGGAAAGTTTGCTACCAGGAGCCATCATCTCAGAGCAATTGGTCACCCCTTTAAGGCAAAGACGAGCAAGGATTTCCTCTCAGTATTAAATCTATGGAATACTTTACTGCAAATATATTAAATACATTCAAGACTGTGATAGACAGACTCAAAAGTTGTCAAGAGTTGTGGAGAAAAGTTATGGGGTTAATCCTCCATACCACTTTGGTGTGGTGCAGAGGATTATTAGATCAACCAGGATCTCTCTGAATGGCAGTGCAGACTCAATGGACAAAATGACCTACTTCTGCTCCTCCATGTTTATGCTCTTGTGATTTTATCATTATCTGTAGGATCTTGCTGCAAACAGTTTGGCTGCCACATTTGCTACATTAGAGCCGTGGTCAAACTTTGAATAAAGTATTTAATTGGATGTAAACTGCTGGGGTGTCTGATGATCATAAAAAGCATTATATTAATGCAAGTTTTATTTAAGGTGTCAATATCAGAGCGTATAATTTAGTTCTTGATCCAAAGCCATCTTTCCAGCCTCTTCAAATAGTTCAATAGCTGAAGAATATTGTCCACATTGAAATCATGCAAGATTTAAGAATAGACGAAATGAACAAGTTTCATTTGTCTACCATTTGGAGTTGTAGCCTTTTTAATTGGTGTATTTCCTAGGATTATTGTCAGATGCACAGCTAGCTATAGACATAGATCCCAAATTGGAGATGTCACATCCTATTCATTTATTCATTGTTGGTAATAGTCTGACTTTTCTGTTGTCTTCTTCATTTTACTACATAATGAGGTTATACTTTCCTGAGTGCAGCAGATGGTGGGCAGTTTACCAACTGAACCCAGATAATTTAATCATCCCTTTTGAAACACATACAGATCCAAGAGGAATTCTTGGCCTAAGGATCATATGGTATAGAAGGAGGCAATTCAAACTATTTTGCCTGCTCGAGCTATCCAATTAGTCCATACACCCTGTTCTTCTCTCTGAAAATGCTTCCTCCTTAAATATATATCCGATTCACTGAGACTTATGACTGAATCTATTTCCACTTGCCTTTCATACAACACATTCCACATCACAACAACTCATTATATTATAAAAATAATCTCAGCGACAGTCTGGTTCTTTTGCCACTGTTCTTAATTTTTTCTTTGTTTTCGGATTATCAATTGTCTGCCAATTGAAACAATTCCTTCCTATCTAAACTAAACAAAGAGCTTCATAAATTTGAACTTTTCAGTTTTAAAAAAATCCTCAATCTCTCTGCTGTCAGGGAGAACCATTCCTGCTTCTGAAATCTTCCAGTTCCTCTCCTCCCATCTGTATGAAAGCATCTAAATTTTTCTGTATTCATTCATCAAAAATTAAACAGCACTTAACAGACTTCAGGTGAGCCTTTTTCAGGCACATTTTAAAACATTTGTTGAGGAAAAGAACATGTACAAAGATACTGGGTTGTGTTTATAATGAAATTCCTGTAAATCATAAGCCGTAACTGATCACATGACTCTCAATGAGAGTGACGGCACTAGCTTAGAATGAGCATGTGCAAAGTCAGGTTTTGCACACTATGCTGAAGAGATATATTTGGCCACCTGCTGTGTGTTTTTTCTCCATCTGCTGCTCATGATGAGACTGTTACCACCAGTTAAAAGTAGGAAACCACAGGGGCAGCTTGGTCTAGTGTTGGGGCAGAAACATCACTTCCTAACTGGAAGTTAGTAAACAAGATATTGTTTATTACATGTTAGCAGCTAGTTACAGATTACATTGATATAACAGACATTGTTACAGGGACTTTGAGAAGGGAGCAGATGCTTGGTCTCAGACCTTTGAGATCCTAAGCTGTTCTGCTCATATGTCCATATGACATAATCAGAGTACTTTTGGCACACCTCACTATTAATCCTTTCCAGAACAATATACATCACAACGTACATGTGCAATAAACAGGTTTCACAGTACATAAAAAGGAGTTGAACAAGTTTCTTACAGATAAAGAGCAAGCAACCTCAGGTACAGTGCATGTCTCAGACACCTGCAGCCCAGGATAGTTCAGACCAGCATCTCAATGTACAGTTAGCGGCAGACAAAAGTGCAGACATCAGGCCAGATGTGGGATCTCTTGAAGTGACAGTTTCACTGCTATAGAACAACTTCAGAATTACACGTGTGTAATTGTAAAAGTGTGCAAAACAATATAATTACACTAAATGTATAGTAGCTGGTGTGAGGGATAAAAAGTCATTAGACTTCCTTCTTTCCAGGGCAGGTTTAACATTGAAACATCCAATTTGCTATGCAGCCAGAAATCCGGTCTAAAAATGGTTAGCACTTCAAGAAAACATTGTGGATTCTTCTGACACAGTCAGGTTGGCCCCAAGTGGCATTATCCTATTGAATGCCTACCAAAATGTCACAAGTGTAGAAATCAATGCCCCCAGCCAGTTGAAGCTTGTACAAGGTATGGCTCCATACAGAATCACAAGTACAGGTTAATGTTCAGCAGGAGCTGTGTGCTGTAGGCACAGCCAATTGGACACTTTCAAAAATATTGTAAATTAACAGCATCATCCTCGCGTCAAAAACAAAGGAACGGTATGCTTAAAAAGGAAAAATTCCAGAAAAGTAGAAATGATGTAACTTAAAGATACATAACAAAAGGTGATGACAACATTTGTGGGTGAGGTCAAAGAGAGTCAAATCAGATTCTGCAACAACTTGAGGGGAAAAGGATTTTAAGCAGGATTTAAACTCATCACAGAATCAGATGTTTAAGCTTGACATGGTTGTGTGTCAGATTAGCTAACACAGAACTCCCAAGATCCAGATGGCACAGATATTCAAGTTCATGGGTAAATCAACATAAAGCTTAGTCAAAAGTGACAAAATGACAGTTAAAATATGTCAAAATTCTGCTGAGGTGGCGCTGAATCTAGTGGGTCCTGGTTTTGGAGGGCAGTGGGGTTCGGGAGTGATCGGATCCTACATATTTGGGGGTTGGCCAGGTTTATTGCGGGAAGGTTGTTGCCTCTCATGGTGGTGGTTGGGGTGGGGGAAAGAGGATGGTTAGTTCAGTGGTGGGAGGGGCAATGGGGGGGTGGGAGGTAAGTGGGGCAGCAGGAGGAGGATGTCAGTTTTCAGGTCTCAGGGAAGCATTGGGAAAGACCCTGGGTTGAGGCCCGAAGTTGTAGGGTCCAGTAGGATGTGTGGAGTGGAGTCCCAAGGGTCTCTGATTGATTAGGTGGCTACAGAGGGGTTGGGGGTTAGGTCAGGAGGGTGGTGCCAGTGAGGTGGGATTAGTTTAGATATAGGTGGGTCAGGGGTCAGGTGTCAGGTTGGGGGTCGGGGGGGGAGGTGGAAATGGAGGGTGTCAGGGATTGGGGAGGGATGTAGTTGGCAGGTCAATGGGGAGTCAGTGGTTCAGTCTTATTGTTACCAGGAATTAGAGAGTTGACTTTAAACCTCTAACTATACCCAGATAACAATTAAGCTTAGGAGTGTCAGAACCCACAGAATTCAAATTGAAGGTGATTTTATGGAGGGTTCCAGACGCAGTACCCATCAGAACTTTTTATTTCCCAGATAATTTCTTCAGAGTCAGACAATTATTCTAGGGAGGGACACTTGGGTGTACAGAATAACTTTGGGATCAGAATACCATTTGGGACAATTCGTGATTAATTTTCTTTTCATCAGTTCACTGTGGCTCAGTGGTTAGCACTGCTGCCTCACAGCGCCAGGGATCCGGGTTCGATTCCACCCTCGGGCGACTGCCTGTGTGAAGTTTGCACGTTTCCCCCGTGTCTGTGTGGGTTTCCTCCGGGTGATCTGGTTGCATCCCACAATCCAAAGATGTGCAGGCTAAGTGGATTGGCCAGGCTAAATTGCCCGTAGTGTTCATGGATGTGTAGATTAGGTGGGTTATAGGGGGGTGGGTTATAGGGGGATGGGTCTGGGTGGGATGCTCTGAGTGTCAGTGTGAACCTATTGGGCTGAAGGGCCTGTTCCCACACTTTAGGGATTCAATGATGATCCATCATTTAGCTAAAAGTTCTTTGAAATTCATGCTCTGTGGAATTTTCTATTTGTTTTCATCAGACTGAAGCATGTGCAAATTAGTTTCTTAGAACAGCAGACACATTCAGCAATCCAAACAGACCATAATCTCCACCTCTTTGATTATGTTTATTTTGGCAATGAACCAGTTATCTGTTATTGATTGAAAACCTAGCCCATTTGCTCGGAATACCGAACCTGGCAGAGTCTGAAACATACATGAACTGTTGTGTCACAAACCTGGTTAAATGTAAAATTTAGCAGAAGAGTACGACTGGAAGAGGAAACAGTGACCCAGTCCAGTCTCAAACCATTTGCCATATGGATGATATCTTGATGCATAGTAAAATCGAGACAGAAAAACAACAAAAGGCCAGGAAAGCAATTCAAAACACTGGCCTAATTAATGACCACACTAAATGAGAAATCCCAACTTTCTAGAATGCTGTTATATTTCAAGGAAACATGATCCAAGAGCTAGGCATCATGGTGGGCCCAAGGAAGATAAGAGCCACCAATTTCTAGCGCAGAAGCACATATAAACAATCAGTCAATCTCACTTTAAGAGTTTTGACCGAGACTGAACAGAGGTACATAACCGTAGAGAAGGAAGCATTGGCAATTAACTGGGTGTGTGAAAAGTTCGGACACTACCCCATGAGACTGAAACTCCAGGTCAAGACAGACCACAGGCCTTTGCTAACATTACTGGGATAGAAAGAAATCTCAAACAACCTACACATTCAAAGATTCAGGCTCAGGATGAAGAGATACAATTATGGAATAGGCTGTGTTTCAGGTAAAAGATGCCACAGTCACAGAGGACTATAGCACTGATCTCTCATTGGAGAGAGGTGACTGGTGCTGGTTTAACCTGAGTATCACTACACCTTAGGCAAGGGGAAAGGTTTGAGAAGGAGAGTCCTTCATAGTAACCTCATGCTGTTGGTGTCACTCTGCATTACAAAACAGCTGACCAACCCACTGAGCTAACCCCTGATAGTAACACACAAGTAGCAGCAGGCACATTCTTGGAGGCAGCAGTAAATTGAGCAATTTCTTTGCAAGTGCTGTCTTATTCTATGGCTGTCACACCAACTGAGAGAAAATGTAGACAAATTTTAACTGCTCAATAATCTGACACGACGTTGGACATCTCAATAATTTGTCTGCAAGGATGGTCAAAATATGTTCCAGAGAAAGGTACCTCAAGCAACACCAGTATTTGACATTGGTGGAAGACTTATTAGTGTATGAGCATAGAATTTCCACACCAAAGCTGGACATTGCTTATTGTGCACTTTATACCTCAGAGTGGTGACTAGGCTTTTCAAAAGTCTTAAAATAAAAACCAAAAGAACTGCAGATGCTGTAAATCAAGAACAAAAACAAAGTTGCTGGAAAAGCCCAGCAGGTCTGGCAGCATCAGTGAAGAGAACGGAGTTAACGTTTCGGGTCTGGTGACCCTTCCTCAGAACAGTTAACTCTGTTTTCTCCTTCACAGATGCTGCCAGACCTGCTGAGCTTTTCCAGCAACATTGTTTTTGTTTTCAAAAGTCCTGCAGCCTTCCATGGATCAAACATTTGTGGTACACAGCCATGTGAGTACAGGGCCAATAATTTCATCAAGATTTCTAAACAAAGCCATGGAAAAGGCTAGCAAGGACTTATTTACTTGTAGTCAAAAAGTATTCAAGGGGGACTGAAGTGGCAATAAAGTGGATTCACAGTTTCCCACCTGAACTGATATCAGAGAATAGATCTCAATTTGTGAATAAGCATTCAGGAAGTTCCCTTTGGAGGCCAGCATCAACCAGATGATAGGTTCTAAGTCAAATGGTGAGGCGGAAAGAGTAGTTAAGACTGCAAGATCACTAACGTATTGGAACCCAAATTGGGAATTAATGGTTTATTATTTGTTCGCAGGATGAAGCATCACTGGCCAGGCCAGCATTTATTGCCAACAGGGCAGTTAAGAGTCAACCACGTTGCTGTGGGTCTGGAGTCACATGTAAGGTAAAAACGGCAGTTTTCTTCCCTAAAGGACATTAGTGAGCCAGATGGATTTTTCCACCAATCCAGATTTTTAAAATTGAATTCAAATATCACCATCTGCCATGGTGGGATTCAAATCTGGGTCTCCAAAGCGTTACCTGGGTCCAGTGACAATAACACCAAGCCATTGCTTCTCCCACTACTCTGTTACACAGCAATACTAAAGAATAGTAAATAAGCAGCAGCAGATTTGTTAATGGAGAGTAATTTAAAAATGGATGGGCCAGTTTAGAGTATAATCACAACTGCAGACACAGGGCAAAAAACACAGTCAACTTTAAAACCAGGGCAGAAAGTGTGGTTAAGGACCAGGAAATCAGAAACCATAGTCATCAGAAAAACAGATTAATGGAGATTTTATGCTGTTGAGTGGTATGAAAGAGGCATTTAGGAGGAACAAGACGACATTGATCTTATTCAAGCCTACAAGCGAGATGAAGTTCGATTATCACAGGTTGTGGGACAGCCATACTAGATCAGACAGTGTGGAGAGTGGTACAAATATTCCAGACAAGATACAACACCATCAGTGCTCGCATTCAATTCAAACAAACCAGAGTTAGACATCCAGTCAGAGTTCCAGAACTTCTCAGCCTGAGAGATTTGGAATTTGAGGGAGGTTGGGAGAAAAGGTGATCATGATGATGACAACAAGAATATTGGTAATAGTTTTTGTAGTCATTAAGTGAGTAAAAGTAATTGACAGGAATAACATGGACCAAAAAGAGAGAAACTTGGAGAGATGTGGCATAATGAGATTCATATGATTCTATAACATCATTTACATGACTGACATGTGTAAAAGAGAAGTCAGCAGTCTAGAATGAGCATGCAAAGAGAAGGACTTAGACACCACAACAGAGAGCTGTGTTTGATAAGCTATTACGTATACTTGTCAACAAAGGAATGTAGGAGTTGAACAGCCTTGAGAGATCATCAAGTCACTCTGCATGAAAACAAACCCTTCAGCCTAACTCATCCATGATGACCAGGTTTCCCAAACTGAATTTGTCCCTTTTTCGTTTGGCCCATATCCCTTTCAACTTTCCATCAATGTACCATGTTTGTAAGAATTCTTCAATCTGATCACTCAGCCTGCTTGATAAGCTCACACTCCTAGACTCAACAGATCTCTTTTCAGATGCTGTCAAATTCAAAGCTGGAGCAGGATGGGGAAATTAATGTTCGAAAGCTCATGAAATCTTTACAAGCAGTCTTCCTTGAACTTAATGGTGAGCAAATATACAAACTTCTACATCAGGAGCAGGGACACACAATTCCATTAAGACTTTAAGATGTCGAAGCAGAAGTTGGCCATTCAGCCCATCGAGTCTGCATTGCCATTCACGGCTAATCTGATAATTCTCAACTCCATTTTCCTGCCTTTTCCCCATTAACCCTTGATTGTCCTACTGATTAAAAAAATGGTCCATTTCAATGTTGAATACACTTAGTGGCCCAGGCTCAACAGCCCTGAACAGTAAAGCATTCCAATAACTCATTACCCTCTTGAGAAGGAAGTCTTCCTCCTCTCTGAATTAACTGAGTAAGCTCATCATCACGAGTCTCATCTGCCTTTCTACAAGATCAAGGCTGATCTGATAGTGATCTCAACCCCACATAACCTGACAATTCACTTACTAGTCAAGAATCTGTCTACATCTATCTCAAATGACACCCTGTCCACCCCAACTCGTGACTTTTGAGGGACGAACTTCAATGAAAAAGCACTTTTTAAAAAATATGTCCCTTAGTTCTAGTCTCTTGCATAGAGGCAAAACATCCATTCAGCATTCTCATTGTCCAGTCCCTCTAAGAATCCTGTGTGTTAGTAAGATGATCACTCCGTCTTCTAAACTCCAATGGATACTCATTTTCCCAACTACAGGGCAAAAAGTTCCTATATCAAATAGTACAAAATAAATGCGATAACTGCCACTTCTAATTAGTTAATGCAGCCAGCTCCTGGTCAATTGATTATCAGCTAATTATTACAACATGTGGAGCCGAATTGTATCTAATTTACTGGCAAGGATTGCTCATCATCTCTCTGATAGGGATGTCCTCTCCAGTGAGGGGAGCAAGTCTTGTCTCCAGCTGTTAATGGCTGCAGATGGCCAGTCAGAGCAGGAATGCATTCTTTGCTGACCCTTCAATGGGTGGCAGCACAGGAACCCCAGCATTCTGTTACGGGCTCTAAGGTACAGGATCATTTAGGGTCATAGAGATGTACAGCACGGAAATAGACCCTACAGTCCAACTTGTCCATGCCGACCAGATATCCTAAATTAGTCTAGTCCCACTTGTCAGCATTTGGCCCATATAGAACATAGAACATTACAGCGCAGGACAGGCCCTTCGGCCCTCGATGTTGCGCCGACCTGTGAAACCAATCTGAAGCCCATCTAACCTAAACTATTCCATTATCATATGTTTATCCAATGACCATTTAAATGCCCTTAAAGCTGGCGAGTTTACTACTTTTGCAGGCAGGGCATTCCATGCCCTTACTACTCTCGGAGTAAAGAACCTACCTCTGACATCTGTCCTATATCTATTACCCCTCAATTTAAAGCTATGTCCCCTCGTGCGAGCCATCACCATCCGAGGAAAAAGGCTTCGACTGTCCACCCTATCTAATCCTCTGATCATCTTGTATGTCTCTATTAAGTCACCTCTTAACCTTCTTCTCTCTAACGAAAACAGCCTCAAGTCCCTCAGCCTTTCCTCATAAGACCTTCCCTCCATACCAGGCAACATCCTGGTAAATCTCCTCTGCACCCTTTCCAATGCTTCCACATCCTTCCTATAATCCTGTGACCAGAACTATACACAATACTCCAAGTGCGGCCGCACCAGAGTTTTGTACAGCTGCAACATGACCTCTTGGCTCCGAAACTCAATCCCTCTACCAATAAAACCTAACACATCGTACGCCTTCTTAACAACGCTATCAACCTGGGTGGCAACTTTCAGTGATCTATGCACATGGACACCGAGATCTCTCCGCTCATCCACACTACCAAGAATCTTACCATTAGCCTAGTACTCTGTATTCCTGTTACTCCTTCCAAAGTGAATCATCTCACACTTTTCCACATTAAACTCCATTTGCCACCTCTCAGCCCAGCTCTGCAGCTTATCTACGTCCCTCTGTAACCTGCAACATCCTTCCGCACTATCCACAACTCCACCGACTTTGGTGTCATCCGCAAATTTACTAACCCATCCTTCTACGCCCTCATCCAGGTCATTTATAAAAATGACAAACAGCAGTGGCCCCAAAACAGATCCTTGAGGTACACCACTAGTAACTAAACTCCAGGATGAACATTTCCCATCAACCACCACCCTCTGTCTTCTTACAGCTAGCCAATTTCTGATCCAAACCACTAAATCACCCTCAATCCCATGTCTCCGTATTTTCTGCAATAGCCTACCATGGGGAACCTTATCAAACGCTTTACTGAAATCCATATACACCACATCAACCGCTTTACCCTCATCCACCTGTTTGGTCACCTTCTCAAAGAACTCAATAAGGTTAGTGAGGCACGACCTACCCTCCACAAAACCGTGTTGACTATCCTTAATCAAATTATTCCTTTCTAGATGATTATAAATCCTATCTCTTATAATCCTTTCCAACACTTTACCCACAACCGAAGTAAGGCTCACTGGTCTATAATTACCAGGGTTGTCTCTACTCCCCTTCTTGAACAAGGGGACAACATTTGCTAGTCTCCAGTCTTCTGGCACTATTCCTGTAGACAATGACAACAAAGATCAAAGCCAAAGGCTCTGCAATCTCCTCTCTCGCTTCCCAGAGAATCCTAGGATAAATCCCATCCGGCCCAGGGGACTTATCTATTTTCACACCTTCCAGAATTGCTAACACCTCATCCTTATGAACCTCAATCCCGTCTAGTCTAATAGCCTGTATCTCAGTATTCTCCTCGACAACCTTGTCTTTTTCCTGTGTGAATACTGACGAAAAATATGCATTTAGCGCCTCTCCTATCTCTTCAGACTCCACGCACAACTTCCCACTACTGTCCTTGACTGGCCCTAATCTTACTCTAGTCATTCTTTTATTCCTGACATACCTATAGAAAGCTTTAGGGTTTTCCTTGATCCTACCTGCTAAAGACTTCTCATGTCCCCTCCTGGCTCTTAGCTCTCTCTTTAGGTCCTTCCTGGCTAACTTGTAACTCTCAAGCACCCTAACTGAGCCTTCACGCCTCATCTCTACATAAGCCTCCTTCTTCCTCTTGACAAGAGATTCAACTTCTTTAGTAAACCACGGTTCCCTCGCTCGACCAGTTCCTCCCTGCCTGACAGGTACATACTTCTCAAGGACACGCAGTAGCTGTTCCTTGAACAAGCTCCACATTTCAATTGTGCCCAGCCCCTGCAGTTTCCTCCTCCATCCTATGCATCCTAAATCTTGCCTAATTGCCTCATAATTGCCTTTCCCCCAGCTATAACTCCTGCCCTGCGGTATATACCTATCCCTTTCCATCGCTAAAGTAAACGTAACCGAATTGTGGTCACTATAACCAAAGTGCTCACATACCTCCAAATCTAACACCTGGCCTGGTTCATTACCCAGTACCAAATCCAATGTGGCCTCGCCTCTTGTTGGCCAATCTACATACTGTGTCAGGAAACCCTCCTGCACACACTGAACAAAAACTGACCCATCTAAAGTACTCAAACTATAGCGTTTCCAGTCAATATTTGGAAAGTTAAAGTCCCCCATAACAACTACCCTGTTACTTTCGCTCCTATCCAGAATCATCTTTGCAATCTTTTCCTCTACATCTCTGGAACTTTGAGGCCTATAGAAAACTCCCAACAGGGTGACCTCTCCTTTCCTGTTTCTAACCTCAGCCCATACTACCTCAGTAGACAAGTCGTCATCAAACGTCCTTTCTGCCACTGTAATACTGTCCTTGACTAACAATGCCACACCTCCCCCTCTTTGACCACCTTCCCTGATCTTACTGAAACATCTAAACCCCGAAACCTGCAACAACCATTCCTGTCCCTGCTCTATCCATGTCTCCGAAATGGCCACAACATCGAAGTCCCAGGTACCAACCCACGCTGCAAGTTCACCCACCTTATTCCGGATGCTCCTGGCATTGAAGTAGACACACTTCAAACCACCTTCCTGCCTGCCGGTACACTCCTGCGACCTTGAAACCTTATTCATATGAACATTATTCATATCTCTCAAAACCCTTCCTATTCATATATCCATCCAGATGCATTTTAAATGTTGTAATTGTACCAGGCTCCCCCACTTCCTCTGGCAGCTCATTCCATACATGCACCACTGTGTGGAAAAAACTGCCCCTTTGGTCTCTTTTAAATGTTTCCCTTCTCACCTTAAACATGTGCCATCTAGTTTTGGACTCCCCTACCCTGGGGAAATGACCTAGGCTATTCACCATATCCATGCCCCTTGAGATTTTATCAACTTCCATAAGGTCGCCCCAGCCTCCGATGCTCCAGGGAAAATAGCCCCAGCCTATTCAGCCTCTCGCTATAGCTCAAACCCTCCAACCCTGGCAACATTCTTGTAAATCTTTTCTGAACCGTTTCAAGTTTGAGATCCTGTATTTAATCAATTTCAGCAATTTTCAAATCAAGGTCAAGGACGGTCTCAAAATCTCCCCACCCCCAGCCTCATCCCATGTCCAACCCTCCCTCTCAATCCCGCCTCCTCGACCTGTCACGACCTGTCCATCTTCTCTCCCACCTAACCGCTCCTCCCACCTCACTGACCAATCCCCACCACTCCCTTCCTGTACTAACCTATCACCATCCTACCTACCTTCCCCAGCCCTAGCCCGCTTCTCTCTATTTATTTCTGAGCCCCCTTCCCCCTCCCCATTTCTGAAGAAGGGTCCTGACCCGAAACATCAACTTCCCTGCTCCTCTGATGCTGCCTGGCCTGTGTTCATCCAGTTCCACACTTATCTCTGACTCCAGCATCTGCAGTTCTGACTATCCCTCAAGAATGGATATGTTAGGTTTTTAAAATCAGTCTCTCATACTGTCAAGACAGACATCTAATGGTTAGCTGCAGAATCAAGATTCATTTATTTTGCTCCAAATATTTGTCTCAATCCCCAAATCTTAGTAGTGTTCCCATATACAAGTGCTATACTTTTGTATTTTCATACCATCTCTCTTGAATTAGAAGGTAAATTTTGGCAATTTAATGCATGTAAAGGAACTGGTATATTCTTACTCCAAAAACGTTAAGGTTTTTGTCATCTGTTACTACTCTCTGGACAAATGAGATTCAGTTTTGATCAAAACAGGATTCAATCTTCTCAGTTTAGTCACGAGTTACTCTGTAACAAGTAACAAATAAAATCCCACAGACCAAAGTGGGGGCTGGGTGGTGGTGTCCAAATCTCTTTGAATTCTTTGACAGGATCACAAAGTTTAAATTCATGAGTTTTCATTTAATGCATTGGTATTAAAAACGCTTTGGTATTAAAATATATACTTCCAGTAGAATATAGATTTTATGCACAATAAACAGGAGAGCGTGGGGGCAGCACTATGGCTCAGTGGTTAGCACTGCTGCTTCACAGCACTAGGGACCCGGCTTCAATTCCACCCTCGGGCGACTGTCTGTGTGGAGTTTGCACATTCTCACCGTGTCTGCGTGGTGCTCCAGTTTCCTCCCACAGTCCAAATATGTGCAGGCTAGGTGCAATAGCCATGGGACATGCAGGGTTACAGGGGTTGGCGTGGACTCAATGGGCTGAATTGGCCTGTTTCCACTTTGTAGGGATTCTATGAAACACAATCAAATCAATCAAGGTATTTGGTGTGATAGCCAAGATATTGGTTGGCCAGAGGTAAAAAAAAAACAAAAAACCCTGCAGATTACGGAAATCTGAAATAAATTCAGGGAATTCTGGATCCAGTCAGCACATCTGGCAACTGTTTCTCTTTGTACAGATATTAATGTTTAATTCACACAAGAGTGTTCACACTATTCTGCCTACTATAGATTAATTTATTTAACCACTATTTCACTTCTAATTCTGTTCACGTTACCTCTGATGAATCGTATGGGTCCAGTTTTCCCCATGGACTCCTTGCCCTGGGCATGCCGTTAACTGGTATCGATTCGATAGCCACGAGAAGGCTATCGCCCTGCTGCCCTTTGAGCGTCTGCTTCCAATGTTGCTCTTTCTCTACATTTGACGTTCCTGCTGGACTCATGTAGTCTGGTATTCCCAGTGCAGTTATGCTGTCTAGTTTTTCACGGCCCATTACATTTACTGCAGAATTCTCCTGGCAAGAACGTAAAGGATTTCTCTCACTGGTAGACTCTTTCATTATCCATTCTACTTCAGAATCGTCCGAGTCTTCCTTCAGAAAGTGAGCAAGCTAGTAGGGAGAATGGAAGCAAACATGGGAGGGGTTATAAGATGACCAGCATTAATGGAAGATCCCAGAAAGACAGATGGATAGATTGCGAGAAATGAAAAGGAGAGAACACATATTGGAAAGTGTGGAATAAAAATCAAAAAAGGTTATGCACAACAAAATCATGAATAAATGCATCATGAGAAATAAGGTTTTCATTTCAGAAGAAACAGCTTGATTTAATTTCAACTAAAATAGTGATTGACTGTGAAACTTGATTAATGTTGAACAATCACATCTACCACTCAGTATCACAGTACTTATACTAAAATGATAAAACACAAGATATTCAGGTTCAAGAACAAAGTGTATTAAAGTGGAAGGTGGCTGCTTATTATTCTGTTGCAGTTGAGAATTCTTTTCATAAACAAAATGCAAAACTAA
The DNA here is from genome assembly GCF_021869965.1 of Rhincodon typus. Lineage (NCBI taxonomy): Eukaryota > Metazoa > Chordata > Chondrichthyes > Orectolobiformes > Rhincodontidae > Rhincodon > Rhincodon typus. Next base: position 32,601,204 of record NC_063357.1, on the reverse strand, counting down.
GGTCCATAACATATTGTAGGCATGTATCATCATGATGCAAATCAGTTTCTGAAAACTCTAAAGATTGACAAGTCGGGTTTCATGCTTCTAATATATAATGAGACTTAGTGATAAAAATCCATTTGGGGAGGATGTCCTAATTATTTTTCAATTCAGAAATGTTAATACACATCTCTAGAACAGGTGGGACATGAACTCAGTCTCCTGTCAGGTGTAGGGACACTACCTCTGATCCACAGGGACCTTCCATTTGAAATACTGTCCTAATATTAATCACTTAAAACAGTCCCTTGAATGGATTTAGCAGTAAGCATACTACATGGTGAAGCAACAATCCACATACAATTATCATTCCTCTCTTGATGACTAACTCGCGCGGAGTTAACCAATCTTAGATAACAGTTGAAGATCTTACAATTGATCTCAGCTAAGGAAAATTGCTTCTAATTACTTTCAATGCTGCAATATTATGAAATCTTTCTGTATATTTTTAACAATCAACCAATAAAGACGAAAAAAAAAATCACCATAGTCCCAGAGGATCATGGGGCTGTGCTATCATTAGAGGGAGACGACTAGCAGTGGGTTTCACCGGAGGTTCAGTGCACCTCGGGTGGGAGGGTGGGGGAAATGTTTGAGGCGAGGCTTTCACGGTAACCTTGGGATGCCTGCAGAAAATCAACAGGATGATGCAAAAAGAGGGTTTTAGTTCATCCCTGCAGAATGACTAAGTAGACCCGAATGGTCTGATCTTATGAGAAAGTGCAAATGTGTCATGCCACGTGAGGACAGTTGTGCTACAACATAATGGGCCTGATTTTATTAATGTCGAAGTAAATGTGTTTGAGTGAATTAAAACCTTTGCCGATTGAATCAAATCACTTATAGAACAGAAGGAAACCGTTTGGCCTTTTGAGTCTATTCCAGCAGTTTGACTGTCTATCAACATGCACTGTTCAGTTAATACAAAAACAAACTCACTTGGCTGAAGTATCAAAGGCCAACTTATGGAAAGAAAAAGACTAATGGAGCTGGGGGCGTGACTGTTTATTGGCCATCTGAATAATCAATAACGTATCAGAATGACCTCTGTGTGGCTTTTTGAAACTAATGTCATTGCTCAGGTATGTCTCAAAAGAAGAAACATTGCTTGGGTCAACTCCTGTATTTACAAATCTCCGACTTCCAGTTTATAAACAACAACAAGTGTTAGACTCCAGATTTCAGATATCAGCCCTCAGAAAAAGGTATGTTGAGAATGATCTTGTCTGTCCCATGTAGAATAACCGTGGGACGCTGAGAGTGTGAAGGGTTGGAGACTGGAACTTTTGTGAAATTGGCCTCCTACACATTCGGTGAATATGCAGCATTCAGAATCGTACTGTTGTCATAGGGGAGAACTATCTCAGCCTCTGCAGCAAAGAAATGATCATAGAGAATTTAAAAGAATTAAATGTTAGAATTTTATGTAAAATGATTCAGATTAAAAGCATGTCCTTTAGGCTACAATTGTGAAGAAAGGATAGACATAAGTAAAATGGAAGGGATATGCACTTAGCAATGAGGTGATCATCTGATCAACAATGAGGGAATTTTATTATCTAATAGCAAACAAGATGTTACTATCCAACAAACCTTAAGAATGAGGAAATCATTAATATTGCATCCATACTATTTCAAATTATTGGGGAATAAAGATTACAAGATTCTAATAGGAAATCGAGTAAACATTACAGTTGGATAGTAAACAATGAGTAGGCGTTACTAACTGGGAATAATTATGAAGCGTACAATAAGCATCACTATTACAAGTGGTACGTGAAGAGGCTGAAAAAAATCATTGACTAATTTCCAAGAATAAAATGACTAACATTTCAATCTGCATAATTGTTACCTGTTTCTGATCCACACAGCACCGTGTGAAACTTGTCCTCCTGGCACTGTGGTCACTTTGAGGTTGAAATACCTCGTTGTAGCTGGTGTGCTCCGTATGGAAACGCACAGAATGCTCATCATCTTCAGGTTTGCCCTGAGGCAAGTCACATTGTGCCATCTCAGTACAGGAAGGGAATGGCAGAGTCAGCAAAAAGGACAGAGCAAATGAAAAAGAAGGAAAACAAAGAGAAAAAAGGAACATGCCAAAGGAAAGGTTTATGCAAAACAGAAAATTTAAATGTGATCCGATTAAAAATAATAGAAGCAAAAAACTGTTCAACAGTTGCAGCAAAATTAATTAGCATCAATTCCGGTTCTAACTAGTTCATGCAGCATATATGCCAGATGAGGTTCAGCTGGTCAGGGCATGAGTGTTCTTTAACTATACTGTGTAACAGTGAGGCAGTGACCTGATCTGGAAGCAAAACTCAATCTGTTGCATAACCAGTGACTTATACAGTTCTGCTGCAAATTTCCAACTCTTATATTCTATGCCTTGGTTAATAAAAGAAAGTATCCCATATGCCATCTGTTATGATTCTAGCAGATGTTATTACTGGGCAAGTCATATCCCAGGCACAAACTTGACTTGATGGATTATATTTAGATTTACTTTGGCCTTGAAAAAGTATTCTCTCACTGAAACATAAGCATGCAATGCTGCAGCATTTGCTTTTGTGAAGATTAACTTTAAATTTAAAGCATTAATTAAGATGATATTCATAACTTTCACCTCCACAAGTTTCCTTTCTGGCCGCTAATCAAACCGATTCTTTCCTGAGTTATATAGATAT
>NC_063357.1:32570499-32598075 GCF_021869965.1 Rhincodon typus | reverse complement strand
GCTGTGTTCATCCAGCTCTACACCTTGTTATCTCTTTCCTGAGTTATCCTCTTTTTCCTTATATTTTTTTAAAACATGTTCAGTTTACCTTAACGTTACCTTTTCTTATCCCCTTTTATTAGGGATGGGGACTGCCGCCCTGACCTGGTCTGGCCTGCAAGTGACACTGGACTGACAGCAATGTGGTTGATCTTAACTACCCTCTGGGCAATAAGTGCTGGACAAGTCAGTGATGCCCGCATCCCATGAACAAATATAAAAACAAAATTCTTTTGCCTTCCAGTTCCTGTTTTAATTGCATTCCAGCACTTTCTATGCTCCTCTTAGCTTCCTGCAACTCAGCTCGTGGGGAGAGAGATATGGAATCGTAGAACAGCACATTACAGGAGGTGGTAATTCATCCGTTGTGTCTAGCTAGCTATTTCCAAAAGCAATTCATCAAGACTCACTTCCTCACTCTTTCCCCATATCCCTGCAATTTTTTCTCCTTCTGTTATTTATACACTTCTCTTTCAAAGCTATCACTGAATCAGTATCCACAACTTTATCAGGCAGGGTACTCCTAAACTTGTCCAGTCATTGTTTAATACCAGTTTTCCTCATGTTGACGATCTGTGCTGTTTGGTTATCAACACTTCAGCCATTGGAAACAGCTTATTTTCATTTACTCTGCTAACGATTTTAAACTCCAACAAATCTCCCTTGGACCTTGTCTGCCCTACGGAAAAGTGAGGAGGCGATGGCCTAATGGTATTATCACTGGATTGTTAATACAGAGACCCAGATAATGTTCTGGAAAGCTAGGTTCGAATCCCGCCACAGCAGATGGTGAAATTTGAATTCAATATTAAAAAAAAAATCTGAAATTAAGAGTCCAATGATGTTCATGAATCCATTGCCAGGAAAAACCCAACTGGTTCACTAGTGTCCTTTAGGGAAGGAAACTGCCATCCTTACCCGGTCTGGCCTACGTGTGATTCCAGACCCACACCAATGTGGTTGACTCTAAACTGCCCTCTGAGCAATTAGGGATGGACAATAAATGCTGGCCTAGCCAGCGACGCCCTCATCCTATGAATGAATAGGAGGAAAAAAAAACAACAGTTTCTCCAGGCTGTCCACACGACTGCAGTCTTTAATCCCCAGAACCATTCTAAACAACATCATCTGTATGCTTAAAATCCATCCAATCTCCCCTTGAAGACTATGCCAAGGACTGGAGGTAATACTTCACCAACTTTCCTTTTTTGCCTTGCTCTAAGTGGGGCCAATAGTGCGAGATCAATAAAGCAATCCATCTCGAGCATCATTGAGAAAAATTGAAAATTGACACCACAGCAGCAATTCGCGATAGTTTTGAGCTCCAGGCATAGTGATCAGAACAGGTCACTCTCCAGGTGGGACAATGGTACACTCCTTTCAAAATCCAGAACCCACCACTGGCCCCTCACAGGCTCTGGTAACATCTGTCTCTATTACAGAAACAACTGTGAGACTGGACAGATGGGCATCTCTACTATATCTTTACACCTCAGACCCCTGAGATTAGGGATACGTTGCTTCCCGTATTGGGGAATCTCCTTTTACTTTAGGATTAGAATGAGATACAATACTCAAGGTGCCATTTGACCAATTTTCTCAAAGTGGTGCTCTACACTTTGTTTCCCCCAATGTATCCCAGGATTTTTTTTTCTCTTTAATATCGTTTTATATGTTGTATTGGAGAGAGATCAAAACCAGTTGGAGGTAGACATGGCTGAACACCCCTGTTCAGACAGCAAGCATGACCCAGAGCTTCCAGTCATTTGCTATTTTGATTCTCCACCACATTTCCACTGACTCACGTAATTCTCTATCCTTGATCTCCAATACTGTTCCCATGAAAGCTCAAGCAAAGTATTCAATTAGACACTTTACGACCTTACAGACTCACCATCATTTTCAATAATTTCAGATCACAACCACAGTTCTTATTCTTCCACGTGCAGGTGCTGTAATGATTCTGCTGTTCATTTAATCTCTTCTTGGCTTTCAACATCACAGTTCCTCCCTTTTGTTCTTTCTATCCATCCCCTTTCCCTGTATCTGAACTGTCTTAATACTAGTTATATCTATAACCAGTTCCAGTTATGGCCCAAAGCCATAGGCATAACATCTTAACTCATTTCCCTCTCCATAGGTGCTGCCTGCTCAACCGAATATTTTCGGCAATCTGTTTTGATTTCATATTTACATTCTCTGCAGTATTTGCCTTCTTTTTCCCCTCTTTTATTCTTACGGATGTTTATGGCTATAACATGCACATCCATATCTCTCGGTAAATATTAAGTAACATATTTGGCACGAGGAGAGCTACACCTTACACTAAATGAACATGACTGAAGCAGACATGACATATTTGCAGATGTGTGTTTAGGTATATCTTATACACGCACCGATTAACTAAATGAGCATGTTGACATTTTTCCTTAGACATTCCCACTAATGTAAATAAACTACATAAACCTGATAAACAATGCACATTCACACAGTAATGCCTATAGATACTTCATCTCTCCATAAACAAAAGCCTATGGCAGCATATATACGTGTCGACATACTTCTTCACGTATATTCTGCATGCAAACTCAATGCTATAATAAAATGTCCAAGTAAGATCTCTTAAATCTAACCAGTAGGTCTTGCCATCCTGAAGAATGTTCCATCAGCTGCCCTTCTTCCTAAATCTGGACGCGGATTGAATTTATAAGTCTGGGGAGGCTGTAATATATAACTGCCAGCACAAAGAGGACTGAATGTCCTTCATCCGTATTGATTTTGAATCCCCACGGGCTACAACTAATCAAATCAGAACAATGGTCATTCTGACAATGCTGTTTGTAATTCCCTGTACTCTCCATTTTCATAGGCCACCCTGAGTAGAACATTAACCATCGGGATGGAAATTCACAAGATAACTGAGTAATGTTAAGATCTGCATTGGCAACCAGTAAACCAAAATAATCAAAATAACTAAAATGACTCCCAAATGAAGAAATTAACACCATGTCACTTTTTTAAAAAGTTATTGCTTTCAGGTAACTCAAAACCAATGGAAATTAAACATGAATTAACCTGCAAATGATGCTTAAAAACAGATTAAACTTTTTTTGAAAAAAAGTTCAAGTTATTTTTCTAAGCAACCTGTTCAGTGACATTATTACACACCTCTGGAGCAGGTGGGACTTGAACCCAGGTGTCTCTGTTCGGGGTAGGAACACTACCAGTGTAGTGCAAGAGGGCCCCTAAACTGATAAAATTCACTTTACACACAGTTGATTGATAAATGATGAGTTTTATATAACAGTAAGCACCCGCATCACTCCTTACATAAACGTATCACCACAGACCTTCCAACTTAATCAATTCATCCCTCAAGTTGCATTTTCTGGCATCCAATGTGCAAAGGTCTTGCAGTATATCACAGCAGTTCACCAATCTATCCTCAAATGTATTAATAGGATCACTGATACGCTGCTCTGGATGAGTGGTAGCTGCTCTGCAGAGTGTAACACTGGTATTCTCCCACCCCGCCACTCCACTAGTGCCCTTGCTGTGACCCATCATTCAGGCAACTCCAATAGCTGCCTCCTATGCTTAAATTAAGTTGCCTATGACCAGGTCTTCCAGTTCCAGAGCTGTTCAAGGCCATGCTTCACAGACAAACACAGCCTTACTAATGGCATAGATGCAATTTAAAACATCCAAGCACTATCAACACAATCAGGTCAATTCAATTAATCTCAGATAGCAAGCAGACACAACCAAATCACTTGGAATGGGAGTCTCTAGCCATATAGCTCATTGCCTAGAGTCATATGTCAATCCGAGTTCAATTTAAACTTTGCGTGAGTCTATCAAAATCACAAATCTGATTAGAAGGGATCTCTGAAAGAGCCAATGTTTCTGGCCAAGGATCATCATCAATGTTATGTTCATCCGATTTTTTTTTTTTGAAAGGGATTAGAGAACCAGGTATTTTCCAAAAAAGAATCAAGTCACAAGATTCATGGTTTAAACAAAATAATTTGACTAATCAAAATTCGAAGAATGGGAACTATAATAACGAAAATCTATTTTTAATACATACATGACAGACAATAAAATACAACAAAAACATTTACTTAAACTGCAAACCGAATGTCTTAATGTCATTTTAGCTCGACCATTAAACTTAAACTCCAAAGCTCACAAGTTGGATACTTGTCAAAACTTGGAAGATTAACCAGTTTGTCAGTGATAAATACATGGGATCCTTTTTATTTCTAGAACCTTCAAATCTCCTCTACTGTCCTAAGGTTGCAAACTTTCCATTCAATGTAAAAAAGTGTCTTTGGTACCTTAAGTACAGCCGCCTTGGGTCATAACTCTCCAAATTCTAAATCTTTAATTATGGAGTTCTGTATCTAAAACTCTCTCTTTGGCTTTTCAGCTTGGCCATACCAGAAATTAAACTCACTATTTGCAGAGTCCTTTAGTTAACAAGTGATACAGCTCTTTTGCCAATACCAGAATTTCAACCAAATTCTACTAACAGGGGTGTTTCCTTCACATTAGTTTGTTCTAAACTGTTCAAAAACAGATCCACCAACTAGAAAGCTCACCTTGTAGTTAATTTGTTTTCTTTTCCTGTTGTCCATTCTCAAGTGACTTTAATCACATCATCATCTAATAGAACTTTGCTATGTCATTTTAATCAAAAACTTAAATCTTAGTTCTTAAAGGCACCACCATGCCTTTTTCTTTTTAAACTCTTCTCCCAAAAGTATATGGGCCATCAGACATCCTCTCAAAAGAAACCTTGCTGGAACAAAGTTTTTTTTCACAACTCAACACAATTTAACATTATTCACTCTTTAGCAAACATCTTATTCCATACAATACACAAAAAGTAATCGCTTCCTCATAGTTCAGCAAAAAACTCAAAATATCCAAGATCTTGCCGTCCCAAATCCTTGATCCAATGATAACATTAAAAGAGATGGAGAGATTAGATCCAAAATTTTGAGATATGATAAAGTTCATAAAGTTTATGAAATTGAGTTATCTAAACAAATAGTCAAACTCCAAATAAAGAACATTCCATTATGTTCTTTCTGCAACATGAACTTTGTATTTTTTTTAAAAAGTACATTGATGCAGCAAACTCCAGCAAAACAAAGATGCTCAATTTAGAATTTGTTCTAAACTGGCATTGCCTGAAATACAGATTTCAAACTGTTGAAGAGCAAAAACAAGGCTAAATGGCGTTTTTCAAATATAGAGTGTTTTCCTTGACAAGAGGATCAAATCTTATCAAAAATAATCAATGATATGCTTTACATCAGCATTAATCATTTTGTAATAACACTGTTCGATTGCCCATGTATAGGCATCAATTGTTAGCTTAAATGATTTGCTGAAATTTGGAGCAGAGAACAGAGGCTTTATGAAGGCTGTCTTTAATCTTTTGAAGGCAATCTGTTAATATTACATCCAGTCATATTTGACTTTCTTCTTCAACAATTTTCTTAATAGAATGACGACCTGTGCTGAAATTCAGGAGAAGCCTCCTGTAAAACCATGCAATCCAAGCAACTGCAAAATCTTTCATTTTGTCTTAGGAACAGAAAAACCCAGAATAATTTGAACTTTAGATTCTTAGGGCAACATTTAAGCTGGTCTCATAACTGTCTGAAATAGGTGACCTTGTCCTTGGCAAAGTCACTTTTAACCAAATTTATCACTGAACAAGAAATTTATAGTCTCTTGACTAAGTTATTAAGTGTTTTACATGGTGTGTTGCAGTACATCAATGAACTCACACACAGTCTGATAGTCCATTAATAATTCGATTTGTTAGACTTGATACGTAGTTGCTACATTCTTAATTCCAAAACGGCATCTCCTTACAGTGATATTGGCTTCTTGGTGGTACAAAGGCTGAAATTTCCTTGACTTGCTTTGTCAGTGGCACTTCCAATTGCCTTTTAATAAATCAATCTTACTGATAAACTCTCAAGTTTCCAACATGATCAATACAGGATTTAACTTGCGGTACAGAATAGGGCCCAAATTTTCTAACGGCACTCACCTGCTGTCTCCTCGACTAAGTTACTAATATAAACCATAAGCAAGCCGAGGCCTTAGCTCTGATCATTGTCGCACTCATTGGTCACAGCTTGCCAACTTGAAAATGATCTTTTAGTCTCTATTTTCTGTCCATTAACCAATCCTCTATCCATCACCTCACGTCCACCACTGCCTTCCCCAGCCCTGTGCCACCATGAACCTTTACCTTGTGTTTTAAACTTTTGTGCGGCACCTTAATAAAATGCTTTTTGAAAAATCCAAGTATCCTATATACACCAGTTCCCCTTTATTTAGCCAATTAGTTACATCCTCAAAAAAAAACTAATAAATTTGTCAAACTGGACTTTTTCAGCAAACCATGTTGACTGGTTCTAATTATACTGTGCTTGTCTAAAAGGATCGTTAAGACTTCCTTAATAATAGATTCTAGCACTTCCCTGATGACTAACGTCAGACTAACTGGCTTTGACTTGATTTTCTCTCCCCGTCATTTCTTGACTAGATGTGTTCCATTTCCTAACTTCCAACCTGTTAAGAACATTCTAGAAACATTATGTGGTTGGTTACTTATTGGTGCATACAGGCATACTTATTTGCTATTGCCTTTTTAATCTGGTGATGATTGTTACCATGGTACTATCAGGGGTTAGGAGAGCCAGCATCAGTTATATTTTAGGATGGTCTTGGATTCAGAGTCACAGCACAGAAACAGACCCTTCGGCCCAACTCGTCCAAGCTGACCAGGTTTCCTCAACTGACCTAGTCCCATTTGCCTGCATTTGGCCCCTATTCCTATCCATGTACGTCTCCAAGTGCCTTTTAAATGTTGTAATTGTACTTGCCTCTATCACTTCCTCTCACATCTCATTCCATACACACACCACCCTTTGCGTGAAAAAGTTGCCCCTCAGGTCCCTTAAATATTTCCCCTCTCACCTTAAACCTATGCCCTCTAGCTTTGGAATCCCCTACCTTGGGAAAAAGGCCTTGGATGTTCACCTTATCTATGCTGCTCATGATTTTATAAACCTCTATAAGGGTCGCCCCTCAGCCCCCAACGCTCCAGGGAAACAAGTCCTAGCCTATCCTTATGACTCAAATCCTCCACTCTCAGTAACATCCTTGTAAATCTTTTTTGCACCCTTTCCAGTTTAATAACCTCCTTTCTATAGCAGGACAACCAGAATGGTCATTGAATAGAAGAATTGTTCCTTTTGAGAATGGATAAGGTCAGCATTGTTAGACAATGACGAGATGTACTCTAAATCAGGTTCATTGTGATGCAGTCCATCTCAAAGCAATGAGGGCTGTCTCCCAGGAATGTTTATATCCAATCTTTTCATAAAATGGAATTATACAAGAATCAGCAGTCCAGTTTTCAAAATGCCTAGTCAAGAAATACATGCCTTTGAAATCCAGATGACCCTTTGAGTGAAGATAGCCAATAGGCTCTTGTAGAGCCATTTGCCTCATTGTAACAAATTCCTGATAAAGAGAGTGGAGTGAATGACTAAAAGAAAATCAAAAAAAAACACTGAAAATTAACACAAAATCATGATCTGATGCCATAAAGTGATGACTTATAGAACCATTTTCCATTACAATTACAGACATGGGAATCTAAGACATCAAAATGTATGACAAGGCATTAACATTACCCTGTAAGGGTAAAGTCCAAAAATCATCAACTTATAATTCTTGCAACTGCCCTGTGCTTGGTATCGAACACCATTTGCAGGAGGTAAACTATTGAAGAAAGCAAGGGCAAATATCATCTCTGACGATGGAGAATTTGAATCTCCAGGTGTAGATCAGCAATACTCAGCACTAATTGAACTGATCAATTCCTGAAAAAACATTACGACCAGACTAACCTCAGTCAGAAGTGGAGACAGGCAAGACGCGGGAGTAAACAACTTGAACCTAATTTCCAGCCACAATACACTGGCAAGAGTGGCGATTGATCAGTTTTTGTGATCTGATCCCATTATCTGCGATTAAGCACCAATCTAACAGCTTAAAACTGGGAATGCACAGGCGCCATGAGTGTTTAGCAGAGTTGCATTCCATCACAATGTGTAACTTCACACTTGACATATTTCCTACTCCACCATCACCAAAAAGACAGAAAACTAATCAGATTCAATGAGTGAGTAAAAGACTGGGCCAGAAATAGTACCACATACATCTTCAAATGAGGCACCAATAATGAATTTACCATGATGCCATAGACAGACCAAACTCATCCTACCACTACACAATCAGTGCAGAACTCAACAGCACTATCGCAATGCAATGAGAGTGGTTGTCGATGATCAAGCAACTAGCTGGAGGATGTTCCATAAACACAAGCAATTTCAACTAAGTTGCAGCCCAGAACAAGGTTGTAAATCTTGTAAAATGTCTTCAGCCAGCAGTGTCAACCAGATAATACAACTTGGTCCCTTCCTGAATTCTCCAACATCATAGTTACCAGTCTCTGGCCAATTCAGTTCCTCCAAATGATAATCAAGGATCAGACACATCTCAGGCTATAGATCCTTACAGCATGTAGTACTGCACACTCAAACGAGCTGACTCCTCAGACAAGCTTTCCTAATGCAGCTATAACAGCAGCGATTAAAGTGGACAATTATCCAGGTCCATCCAATCCACAAACAAACATAATTAATGTTTTCATTATTGGTTTATCAATAAACACTTCATGCCAGATAACAGAATTAAGGATTTGTAAAGTCTGTTATAGTTACAATCTGAACTGGGTTGTGTAAACTAGTCCATTCATCAGCCCACTGCTAAAACCTGGATTGACCCTTCCTTGAGCAGTTAAAGTGAAGTGAGAAGTTTGACCAGGCCAGCACAAATAACTCTCCTGAGCTTCTTTCAAAAATTGCTTTGGACCATTTACATCTGCCTGAGAGAGAAGATGGGGACTCAGTTTGACCTCATTGGAATGACAGCACCTCTGACAATGTAGCACTCCCTCAGTACTGTTAGCTTGATCTTTGTGCTCCAGTCCTGGAGAGGGATTTCAACGTAGAACCTTGAACTTCACAGGCAAGAGCGTCACTTTGAGCCATGCCTTGCAGTAAATTAAAGGACAAAGCAACTAACAAACAGTCTCAAGAAATTTCCAAATGTAACAATATTATCCTGCAGTGACCTCAGGCCTTCCTTTATGCCACAATAGTTGTTAGTTTACCAGCAGAATGTTATGGCCGGGATTTAATGGATCCTGCCAAGTGGCCATATTGGTGACTGGTCTGTAAAATCATAGCAGCATGGGATACTATGTGGCCTATCCCTGTCAGTCAGTGAAAACTAAACCCGTTCATGGTCAATGGCAGCAACTGACAACACCACAAGGGAAACTTGCCACTGGATATTTAGTCTCATTATTAAGCCACGTATTCATTATCTCTGACCTCACTCGGATCCAGTGATGGCTCAATGCTTTGTCTGGACACAAGGATCCAGTGTGTCTCCTGAGGATCACACAATAAGCACTTACAGGTTTGCCAGTAATCCCCATAAATATTCCTTCTTTCAAAATGTTGTGTAATGAGAAGGGCTGAACTAATAACCCTGTTACAGGAAGTCCTTCAGGGACTAGTGTCATACATGAGAGAAAGTGAAGTAGCTAATCCAAAACTACGGTTCAAAATCTAAACAAAGGAAACTGAAAGTATGAGGAACGAGTTGATTACAATATACTCAGTGACTTCATTAAAATCTAGGATAGTAGTTAGGCAGTGGTTAATATTAAAGAATATATGAAACATTGAAACAGTAATACATTCCTTTTAGTTGAAAGAACAAAAAAAAGAGGAAAAGTGGCCCAACCATGGCTACCAAAGGAAGTTAAGGATAGCATTAAATCCAAACAGTTGCTAGGAAAAAAGTAACAAGGCAGAGAACTGGGAGCAGTTTATAATACAGCAAAGGAGGACCAAGAAATTGATGAAGAGGGGAACAGCAGAATCATTGAATCCCAACAGTGCAGATACAGGCCATCTGGCCCATCAGGTCTGCACCAACCTTCTGATGAGCATCCCATCCAGACCTCAGTTGTATTGATCGCCAAGTCTCAAAAAAAGACATGAAACCGAATGGACTGTCTAACGTCAACCTAGATGCTGGAAAAGACAAGGCAGAAACAACCCCGCTGACCCTGCAAAGTCCTCCTTACTAACTTGTGGGGGCTGCTGCCAAAATTGGGAGGACTGCTTAATTGACGTCCTGACAGTGTCATACTCATGGATTCGTACCTTACAATGTCTCAGGCATCACCACCGTCACTAGCCCCGGATATGTCCTGTCCCACTGGCAGGACAGACCCAGCAGAGGTGGCAGAATAGTGGTATACAGTCAGGAGTTACCTTGGGAGTACTCAACATTGACTCCAGCCCCCACGAGGTCTCATGGCTTCAGATTAAATATTGGCAAGGAAACCTCCAGTTGATTAACATTTAGCAACCTTCCTTGGCTGATGAATCAGTACTCCTCCACGTTGAACAACTCTTGGAGGAAGTACTGAGGGTGGCAAGGGCATCAAATTGCTAAATTCCAGAGCCGAGGTGAGAGTGACAGGCCTCGAAATCAAGGAGCCCTAGCAAAACTGGAATCAATGGGAGTCATGGGGCAAACTCTCCACTGGTTGGAATCATATCTAGTGCACAGAAAGATGGGTTGTGGTTGTTACAGGTCAATCACCTCAGCTCCAGGACATCTCTGCAGGAGTTCCTCAGGGCAGTGTCCTAGACAGAACTATCTTCAGCAGCTTCATCAATGACCTTCCCTGCATCACAAGGTCAGAAGTGGGGATGTTTGCTGATGATTCTGCAATGTTCAACACCATTCACCACTCCTCAGGTTACTGAAACAATCCATGTTCAAATGTAACAAATTTGGACAATATGCAGGCTTCAGCTGACAAGTGCAAAGTAATATTTTAGCCACACAAATGCCAGGCAATCACCATCTCCAATCGGAGATGTTCTAACTACTACCCCTTGACATTCGATCGTGTCATCTTCACCGAATTCCCCACTATCAACATCCTGGGAGTTACTATCAACCAGAACCTCAACTGGTCTCCCCACACAACCACAGTGGCACCAATAGCAGGTCACAGGCTAGGAATACTGAGGGGAGTAACTCACCTTCTGACCCTCCAAAGCCTGTCCAACAAATACAAGGCACAAGTCAGGAGTGTGATGGAATACTCCCCACTTGCCTGGATGAATGCAGCTCCAACAAACACTCAAGAAGCTTGACACCATCCAGAACAAAACCATCTGCTTGATTGGTGCCACATTACTCCCTCCGCTAGTGTGTACTACCTACAGGATGACTGCATAAATGCAAGGATCCTTAGACAACACCTTTCAAACTCATGATCACTTTCAACGAGAAGGACAAGGGCAGTAGATACATGGGAACATCACCTGCAAGTTCCACTCCAAACCACTCACCACCCTGCCTAGGAAACATAAAATCACTATTCCCTCACTATCACCGAGTCAAAACGCTGAAATTTCCTCTGCAAGCTCGTCGTGGGTCAACTCACAACACATGCACTGCAGCCAGCTCATCGCCTTCTCAAGGGCAGTTAGGGACGGGCAATAAATGCTGGCCAGCCAGAGATACCCACATCCCACAATGGGTAAAAAGGAAAGACTGATAATGGAGAACAAGGAAATAGAAGGACAGTTGAACAACAACTTTGTTCGGTCTTCTCTGAAGAAGGCAAAATAACTTCTCAGAAATGGTTTAGAAGGAAAAGGTCTGCAAGGAAGGAAGAATTGAAGGAAATGAATTTCATTAATACAATAGTGCTGGAGAAATTACTCAAATTGAAACTTGAATTCTCTGGCCTGACAATTTACGTACCATGGTAGTAAAAGAGGTGGGCATGAAAGTAATGGATGCATTGGTTGTCATTTAGCAAAAATTTGTAGATTCTGGAACAGTCCTGGCAGATTGAAGGGTGGTAAATGTAACCCCACTATTTAAAAGAAAGGGAAGAATGAAGAAAAACAGGAATTACTGAGGTTAATGTGAAACAAAAACCAAAAGGATCCGTGGTCGTATATGGGTATGGATTGAGAATTTGTTCGTGGACAAGTAATTGATAGTAGGAGGGAAAGGGGGTACTACAGGGTTGAGTGTTTGTGGCACTGTTATTCGTAATATATAGCAATAATTTGGATGAGGGAATCAAATGTAATATTTCCTTTTTCTATTTATTCATTTTTTGTGGGATGTGGGCGTCACTGGCTGGCCAGCATTTATTACTTGTCCCTAGTTGCCCTTGAGAAGGTGGTGGTGAGCTGCCTTATTGAACCGCTGCAGTCCACCTGCTGTGAGTTGACCCACAATGCCATTAGGGAAGGAATTCCAGGACTTTGACACAGACAGTGAAAGAATGGCAATATATTTCCAAGTCAGGATGGTGAGTGGCTTGGAGGGGAACTTGGGTTGGTGGTGTTCCCATGTATCTGCTGCCCTTGTCCTTCTAGATAGAACTGGTTGTGGGTTTGGACAGTGCTGTGTGAGGATCTTTAGTGAATTTCTGCAGTGCATCTTGTAGATAGTACACACTGCTGCTACTGAGCTTTGGTGGTGGAGAGAATGGATGCTTGTGGATGTAGTGCCAATTAAACAGGCTGCTTTGTCATGGATGGTGTTAAGCTTCTTGAGTGTTGTTGGGGCTGCACTCATCCAGGCAAGTGGGGAGTATTCCATCACACTCCTGACTTGTGCCCTCTAGATGGTGGACAGGCTTTGAGGAGTCAGGAGGTGAGTTACTCGCCCCACTATTCCCAGCTTCTGGCCTGCTCTTGTAGCCACTCTGTTAATGTGGGGAGTCCAATGAGTTTCTGGTCAATGGTAACCCCCAGGATGTTGATTGTAGGGGATTCAGTGACGGTAACACCATTGAATATCAAGGGGCGGTGGTTAGATTGTCTCTTATTGGTGATCGTCATAGCCTGGTATTTATATGGTGTGAATGTTACTTGCCACTTGTCAGCCTAAGCCTGGATATTGTCCAGATCTTGTTGCATTTGGACATGGGCTGCTTCAAAGTCTAAGGAGTCGCGAATGGTGTTGCACATTGTGCAATCATCAACAAACACCCCCATTTCTGACCTTATGAAAGAGAGAAGGTCATTGATGAAGCAGCTGAAGATGGTTGGGCCTAGGACACTATCCAGAGGATGACAAAAGCAGGTGGAAGTGAGAATGGTGAGGAGGATGTAAAGAGACTTCAGAGTGATTTAGACAAGTTGAGTCAGTGGACAAACACATGGCAGATGCAGTATAAAATTCATGAGAGTGGGAAACAGCAAAATATTAATTAAATGGTGATAAGTTGGGTAGTGTAGATGTACAAAGGGGCTTGGGTATCCTTGAGCATTGGCCATTGAAAGCCAGCATGCAGATGCAGCCAGCAGTTAGGAAGGGAAATGGTATATTGGTCTTCTTTGCGAAAGGATTTGAATACAGGAGCAAGGCAATCTTCCTGCACCTATCCAAGGCCTTGGTGAGTCCACATTTGGATTACTACATTCAGCTTTGGTTGTCTTACCGAAAAAAATATATAATAATTACCACAGTGGGGGTGCAGCAAAGGATCACCAGACTAATGCTTGGATCAGCAGGTTTGTTGCAAGGAGAGATTTGGTCGTCTGGGCCTGTAATTCACTGAGGTTTAGAAGAATGAGGGTGGATTTCATTCAACATGAAAAATTCCAATTGGGTTGGACAGACTGGATGGAGGGATTATCTCTCTCTTGGCTAGAGATCCAGAACAAGTCACGATCTCAGGATACAAAGTAGACTATTTTGGATTGAGATGAGAAGGAATTTGTTCAGAGTGTGGTGAACCCATGGAACTTTGTACCACAAAACTATGGAGGCCAAGTCACTGAATATGTTTAAGAAAGTAATAGATAAAATTTCTGGAGGCTAGAGGGGTATGAAGAGGGAATGGGACTAAGGTGTTAAGATGGAAGATCAGCCATGCAGATGCAGCCAGCAGTTAGGAAGGGAAATGGTATATTGTTGAATGGTTGTATAGGCTCAAAGGCCTATTTTACCAATTTTCTGTGTTTTTTTTTAAAGCATTGAGAGAGCCAGTGTAGGGGAGTGGGGGAGTCCAGCTGAGGGCCACCCACCCTGTGCTTACATCCAGTGCCCTTCCCTATGGTCTATGATCTGGCCCATCTCCAGGGACCCAGCAAAAGCCCTTGGAGAAGGATGAAAAGCATCACTGTCAGTGGCTACTGACCTTTGATTGGATGGCAGCACTCAGGTTGGGGTGTCTGCCCTTATGAAGATATGATCTGTAGAATAACCAATGCTGCCCACTTAACTGCCCGATTGCACTTAAATAGCACATGGGACCCCTGCAGAAGTGGCACAATTTTCCCATCAGATTGTATAAATGGGCTGAAAATACGTCACCTACATTCAATTCCATCCCTCATGTATAATTCAGACCCCAGTCTATGTGCAGTAAGACAGGAAACTGTCATTTATTATTAAGAAAACATTCAGGGTAGGCACAGAAATACATTCTCTTTTAGATTTCTGATTTCTGATCAGAAATACACTGGGAAAATCGTAGCACTCCATCTTGTGATTCTCAGTACTGACAAACAGACAGGGGAATTGAAATCTGGGTTTGCTTTCCAACACTATACTCCACTCAGTGGCTCAGAAGAATACCAACGAAACATTCTAAATTCACTTTCCATATCTCAGACAGCCCATTCTAGATTCACACTCAAATTCCTAGAGATCAATCAGTGCAAAAAAAAACTTTATTGACAGAAGAGGTGCTCCTATACTGCATCTCAAATTATCCACACATTAAGTACCATCCTGTGGAGCATACTGCTGTGCTTGTATCACAGTTATTAAACACTGCATCTTCCAGAGATATGTTTGCAATATTATCACTGCTTCATTGCAGAGCAAGCATGTTAATCTTTGTAACTAAATAGTTATTATTAGCCCATATACCAATTTGTGTCTATAACATCTGTATTTATCAGGAGTTGTCAGAAACATTTCTTGAATCTTTCAGTAGTATTTAACCCATGTTGAATGTTTATATCACTGAAGCCAACATAAACATTGCTGCATCAGGCACAAATTCCCTCTTGGAGGCAAACTCAACACCACTGTGGCAGTTCACATACTTAGTAAAAACGTTTTCTAGTTTCTTCTACAACTCTCCCACAGGCACCAACTTGAACAATGTTCCTCAGCAATGATCACCTTTCAACACATCACCTAAATGACAAGGGATGTTAGCAGACCACTCATCCATTAGAAGTGTTTGTATGGCAGAGATTGATCCTGTTTTCATTCAAAGTTCACACTTGCATGTTTTCGGCAATAATGTCAGTCAGTAAAGGTAACAACGGTGTAGTGTCTGTGCAAGTCCAACACTGAATAGGGCTCCTGGATGTTAAGTGTTGCAGATTCCATTACAATAGCCGATCAATATGAAAGTAGTGTATGAGGTGCATGCCAATGACTGCACTGACACTGTGAAGTGTGGATATCCTATGCTTTCTGAATTTACCATAAAGAAACACACAGTTCAAACCCTCATGTTACACTAATCAAGTCATAACTGCAACTTTTAAGCTGAAAACCGAAAAATTATCTGCATTAATCACAATCTTTATATCTGCTATTTTACAAATTAGATTTTTGAATAGCTACAGCTCCATGGAATATAATTAATCTCTAACAATATAGATAAACAGTCCAAAAGGTTTAAATCGGGAAGGTTGCCTGGTCAAAGGAAGTGTTAATGCCCTTGTGTTTACCAAGTAACCTAGAAGCAGCTGGCACTGGGAGAAGGGGAAAAAAAACACATTGCCACATACCTCTACAATGCCAGACATCTCTGTGTAACGAGCCATATTCCAAGTCAGTCTCCGTAATAATCAATGGACACTGTGAAGAAGCAGTGCCTGCTGGTTCCCTAGTACCGCAATGAGTCACAGCTCTCCCAGCAGATGGTACTACACAGTCTCATTGACATACTCCCACCCATCATCATAATAACATTGTGAGTCCCAACAGCAACAGGGCACAGAAAGCAGGAACACTTGACATCTGCCGCTGGTAAAACTGGGATGGAAATACGAATATATATCTGGATACTTTTAGTCTGGTGTTGTAGACAAAACAATTGTTTTTAAAGTAACCCTTTAACTACCAAGACACTCGGCTTTACTTCACACTGTCTCTCAACGGCTACTCATGATTAAAAATGATTTCAAAATAAAACAGATTAAGAAGAAAACAGTTGGTTGTAATGGCAATTGACTATTACTAAATCATCTTAACACAAAATTAAATGCTCACAGAATAAGATCAGTCAGAAAACTGTGCTTGTTGAAAACATCTCATGAAAAGCTGGAGAAAACACTGACATTTGAGATTTTCATTTGGCCCAACAAATCTACTGGGTATGCACTGGGTACATAGTCAACACCAGTCACCCACTCTTTCCAATTTGTTTAATCTGCTGAGAGAATCACTGAGACAACCGGCTTTTCTACAGACTCATAAAACCACTCAAAGAAAACTGTCAAGTTCTAATATATGGAAACCATTGAAACTAATAACTCTCACTTCTTTCATTTTACAAGTGTTCATGGCCTCAAAAGAACAGGCTCCCTTATTAATCCACAGAATGTGATTATTACTTATTCTAAACTGCTCCATTCTGCTCCCTTTCGAAGATATTGGTTGACAATACACTATTTTGTTTAGAGTTATTCCTCATTTTGGACATTGCATTTGCATTAATGCACCTCAGTAAAGTGCTCTTGCTCCAAGCTGGGAATCAAATTGAATTGTGATCAATTGTAATCAGAAGGTGTTTATGCTACAACTGCAGCATTGGTAAGCAACAACTTCACTTTACATTGATGTTTTACAATTACAATATTGTAAACTCAGAGTTATACCCATCCTTGAGGGTGGGTACTAATTCAGATTCAGCTTGGATTCAAACTGTAACTTAAAATGTTAAAGCACTTAATAAATGGGTTAAAAAAAAAAGTGTGTTTCTGGAAAGAGATGAGAATCAGCAAATGCAAATAATCCACAATGAAATAAAGACTAAGCCTCAGTAATGTAAAATTAATTGGCTAGCCCAAGGCTTGTGTCTAACATTACATCACTACCTATTTGAGCGGACTCTGAAGAGGAGTTTACAACTGGAACGCATTTGAAGAAAAAAAAATGGAAAATTCTACATATTCTACATGAATATGTAAAACACAGGATCTGAAAGACAAAAGGCTGCATCTTGCTACAGTTGAGCATCTTATTAAATATTTGACTGCATAGTTTAGTTCATAAAGATTTCTGGAAGTGTGACCTCTCAAAGTTGTCATAAGGGCAATAGTATCTAAGACCTTAGGGTTGACAGGGTATCACCTTAACTCAATGATATTTGAAGATTGGAAAAGAAATAATAGGTGGGAAAGGAAGGTGCTAAAAGAAAAGTAGTGAGACAAAATAGTCAGATAGGCAAAAATCTATATATAAAAAGTAGTCAACAAATTATTAACTGCATCAAAAGATGAGGTTGATACTTTAGTTCTTTTACTTTTTTGGACATGAGAGGTTGATCAGTGTTGCATTACCCAGTGCTGAATTGTTCAAAGTTCTGCCACTGGACCTGAAACATTAACTCTTATTTGTCTCTACAGATGCCTGCCAGACCTGCTGAGTTTTTCCCAGCAATTTCTGTTTTTGTCTTTGTTTCTATTTCTGATTTTCCACCAGTTCTTTTGTTCAATGACTGTCACACATCTCCTTCTGGAATGTGCTTTTGCAAAGAAGGTCTGGAGATAGCTGCAGTGATTTTTGTCATGGTTCATCCTGAGCAGCTTCATGATGCAGGACGCTGTGCTCAGCAGGCTGTTCCCTGTGATGCACACTGAGACAAACATCGACTGCACCTGGAGGACCGTCAACTTGGTGAAAGACACTCTTTGGTCTGCCCGAGATTTGTTGGCCCTCCAGTGCAAAGAACTGACCTTGACTGAGTGTTGCAAACTGACAATGTGCTAAGGGACTCATTATGCCTTGGCAACAGCTGCACCAAGCTTTAATGGGGAAACACCATTGTCTAAAAGGTGTTTCTGCCAAAGTACATGGGCGTCAGTTTAGTTACCAGACCCTCTTGGTACCCTAATGCATGTTAATGTATGTAAGAAATGCCTTGGAATTTTTTGCAACTACTGGGAATACCATATTGCAATGTTTGGTTGTTGTTCATGAGCAAAGACTGTACAGAAATGTTTCAGTAACTGTGTATGTCCATCAATTTTTTTTAAATGAATAAAGCATATTTTTGCAATTAAAACACCCTTTCATCTCCTGAACTTGCCAAGCTGTTGTGGCTCAGTGGTAGTGTCTCTAACTCTGGGTCAGGAGGCCTGGGTTCAAGTCTCACCTGCTCCAGAGGCATGTCAATAGCACCTCTGAGCAGATTAGTTGGAAACATCTATGTAATTACACCCTTTCATCTCCTTAACTTGTTGGCTAAGTTATGAATCAATGATGCCATGTTTCACGAACAACTATGTTACCAGTAAAAGTCAGCCCGCTGATGAAAAATGCTAGAAACTTGTTGAAGATGGGAAAGTTTAAAAATGATTGAAGAATAATACCACAGGTAAAACAAATAATTCTTGTATTTCACATTGTTAATAGTTAACTTCACTGTAGAACTACCTAAAATAAAAGCAAAAGTAAACTTAAATTGAATCAATGTCTTTACAATTTAGTTTACTAATAATAGAAACTAAAATACAAATTAATGGAGTTCTTGTTAAGAATTGAAGTTTTAAAGCGTTTTCTGCCAAAATTATTGTCATATTGCTTACATAGAGAACTTTAGAAAGAACAATCCAACTGAAATAACCCATCATTGGACAAATCCCAAAGGATCACTCTTTTGATGCTGTAGCGTATGAGCCACAATGTAATTGGATGTTGCTCTGACAACCTCACAGAAAATCTTCAGGAGGACTCTAGAGGAGATCTGAACATCAACATCTGAGAGAGGGGAGGAGATACCCTGCTGGTCGGTAACCAGATTTATCACTGGGTTGCTCAACAGTTGCAACAGGGAGATGTAATATTGTCTTGTCATGTGTCTGTGGATGAGATCAAAGCCCCAAACTCTGCCATAGTCGTCCTACTACAGCAGCGTCTCACTGCAGCGCTGGGTGGCAGTGGCCCAAGCTAATCTTGTGGGAACATGGGTTGGTGGACTTTAAATTCAATTAATAAATCTGGAATTGAAGACTTATTATATTGGTGATCAAACCATTCTCAATTGTCATTAAAATCCATCAGGTTAACTCATGCCCTTAAGGAGGGAGATGTGCCATCGTGATGAGATATGGCCTCCGTGGGACTCCAGACCACAGTAACGGTGTTGATATTTAAAATGACCACTGAAGTAGCCTATAGCAAGCCACTAAGTCGTATCAAACCGCTACAAAGACTGAATGGAATGAAACCAAATGAGCTTGACATCAAAAACGACAATAGAAAACCCAACACCGTCAACCCTCAGACCTCCTTCTTACCAACACCACAGGTGGTGAAACAGTGGTATACACAGTCAGAGGGACCGCTCCAAGAGTCCTTAAGGTAGATCCTCAACACCTTGAAGTCTCAAGTCAAACATGGGCAAGGGAACCACCTTCTGATTACTACCTACTTTAATCTTCCCACCACTCAGCTGATAAATTGGTACGCCTCCATTTTGAATACTAAATAGAAGGAGCAAAAAGGGTGGAAAGGGCACAGAATGTATATTGGATAGAGGGAGTCAATGTCTGTCACCAAGAGTAGCTCAGTAGCACTACTAGGAACTGAGCTGGCCACAACCTAAAAAAACATAGCCGCTGGACTGAGTCTGTAATAGGTGGTGAGGGAATGAACAAGAGGTAAAAACCTACTCAAGTTTGTCCTCACAAACCAATCTGACACATCCTTCTGCTCCATTGTGTGCGTTAAGCCAATATTGTTACCAGCCCATTTATGTCTGGAGTATCTCTGGGCTTTGGCCATCTTCACATGCACTCAGAGGTTGCTTCCTTTTGATCTCTAAGTAAGGTTCTTCAACTACACACGCATTGTGACACTCCTTTATTTCCATCTGGTCTTTAAATAAAGCTCCCTAGTGTAGTGTCTAAGGCCTCTGTCTCTTCACATACTATTTCCAGACACTGTCATCTCTCCTACTAACATCAGTCTGACGTGATCAGTTACATCATTATGATTTACATGAATCTCATTTTACCACAGTATTAACCAAAGCGTTGTTAGGTACAACAATCACACAATTCCATCTTCACATTAGAGGAAACCCTCCGTCATTTCTGTGACACTTTCACCATGCTAAATGGGATAGATTCCAAACAGACTGAGAAACCTAAAACTGGGTATCCATTAGGCGCTGACAGCCATCAGCAGCAGCAGAATTATTTTCAACTATATCTGTACCTTAAGGTCCAGCATATTCCCCTCTGCTCCCTCTGCTCCCACTCCCACTCTACAATTGCTATCTAGCCTGGAGGACAAAGCTGATTCAATGAAGGCTAAATGTGACCATGCCAGAAGCAGCACCAGACAGATCGAAAATTGAGACGTGATGATACAGTGCAGGACATTTGCATTCAAACAGTGGAAATCACACACTGCAGATAGGGCTAAGTGATCCCGCAACAAATGGATCTGCTCAAAACTTGGCAGGCCTGTCAAATCCAGCCATAAAATCGGTGGTGGACAATAAAACAACCAACAGGTTGAGGAAGCTACACAAATATCCCCATCCTCAGTGATCGCAGACCCATCACAGAAGAGAAGGATGAAGCATTTACAACTACCTTCAGCCAAATGTGTTGAGTGGATAATACATCTGGACCAACTCCTGAAGTGCCCAGTATCACTGATGCCTGTTGTCAGCTGCTTCAATTCATTCCACATGATATCAAGAAAGGGCTGGAATCACCAGTTACTATTTAGGCTATGGGCCCTGACAATTTACCTGCAATATTACTGAAGACATGTGCTCCAAAATTAGCTGTACTGCTAACCACTACAGTTACAACACCAACATCTTCCCAACAATGGGGAGAATTGTCCAAGTAAGTACTGTCCAGAGAAGGCAGGACAATCCAACCCAGCCAATTTCAGCACTTTTCACACATTTCCCATTTTCTCTCTAGGCCTGATCATGCAAATGCATTGGAGGTAGTTCACAAAAGGTTTACTAATGGGATGGGGGACATAAGGGATGAAGGTTGTCTGACGAGGAAAAGGTTGGACAGGGTAGGCTTCAATCCGCTGGAGCTTAGAAAACTAAGAGATGACTTGATTGTATCAAATGTGATCCTGAGGTGTCATGACGCTTCCTCTCATGAGAGAATCCATAACTGGGGGTTACTATTAAAAATAAGGAGTTGCAGATTTAGAACAGAGATGACGTGGATTTTTGTTTTCACTCAGAGGGTCATAAATCTTTGGAATTCACTTCCCTGGAAAAAAAACAGTGGTGGAAGCAGAGGTAGATAGATTTGTTTATGGTTTTGTTAGATAGGTTATTGTTAAGTTAGGTGAAAGATGATCAGGGATAGGCAGAATGCAGATTTGATGTTACAATCAGATCAACCTCAATTTTTTGAAGTCATGGAGCAGGCTGGTAGGGTTGAATTATCTATTCCTGGATCCTAATTTGTATGTTTGGATCAGCAAAATTATGAAAAAGGTTGTTGATAGTGGTCTAAAGCAGCAACAACCTGCTCACTGATGCTCAGTTTGAGTTGTACAAGTCCCATTCAGCTGCTAACCCCCATCACAGTCCTTGGTCCAAACATACAGAAGAGCTGAACTCCCAAGGTGAGGGGACAATGACAGCCCTTAACATCAAGACTGCATTTGATCAAATGTGGCATCAAGGAACCAGAACAAAATTGGAGTCAATTAAAATCAGGGGACGAATGCTCCACTGATTGGAGTTATACCTGGTACAAAAGGAAGCTGGTTGTGGTTGTTGGAGGTCTGTTACCACAGCTCCAGGACACCGCTGCAGGAGTTCCTCAGGCTTCTGTCCTAGGCTCAATCATCTTCAGCTTCTTCATTCCCTCCATCATCAGGTCAGAATGGGGACATTTGCTGACGATTACACAATGTTCAGCACCATTTGTGACTCCTCCAACACTGAACCATTTGCGTCCATTTACAGCAAAATCTGGACAAAATTGAGGTTTTGGGTTGATAAATGGCAAAGGTCATTCATGTCAAGCAAGTGCCAGGCAATGAATATCTCCAGCATGAGATTTAGTGACATTACCATCACTGAATTCCCTGCTAATTCCTGGGGGTTACCACTGAGCAGAAACTGGATTGTACTAGCCACGAAAATACAATGATTACACATACAGGTCAGAGGCTAGGAATTCTACGATAAAACCTCACCGCCCGACTCTGCATCTGCAACGCACAAGTCAGGACTATAACGGAATTCTCCATATTTGTCCAATTGATGCAGCACTGACAGCGCTCAGGAAATGGAACACCATTCAGGATGAAGCAGCCCATTTGATTGGCATCACACCTTTAACATTCACTCCCTGCTGCCACTGTGTATCATCTACAAGATGCACTTAAGTAACTCAGCAAGACCTCCTTCAATAGCACATTGCAAACCTAAAATGTCTATTACCTCCAATGATAAAGAAAACTACAGCAGATGCATGGCACAACCATGTGCACGTTCCTCTTCAAGCATGACTTAAAATATATCACCATTCCTTCACTGCCCTGGGTCTGAATCCAGAAATTCCATTTGTAACAGCACACTATATGGACTGCAGTTGGTCGAAGCAGTAACTCAGCACCACCTTCTCAAGGGATGTTAGCGTGGTCAATAATACTTGTCTAGCCAAGGATGCCTAAACCCTTGGACAAATAAAAAAATAGCTGCAGCCAAGAGAAACTAACAGAAACTGCCAGAATGACAGCTGGTGAAATAGATGAGCCTTGGTCTGCTATTGTCTCTCCGTTACTATGACATTAAATATTAGAAATATCCCAGTACAACCTCAAGTGTACATAACATTCCCAAGGCCACACAGCCTTAAACACAAATATCTTACAAGAACCTACATCTCAAATCAGTCACCAACACAGTGGGCAAACAAAGCAGACAGCTGGTCTTTTCCAAACTGACATCATACATAGAAACATAGATGATAGCAGCAGGGATAGGCCTTTCGGCCCCTCGAGCCTGCTCTGCCATTCAATATGATCATGGCATATCATCAAGCTTAATGCCCTTATCCTGCTCTCCCTCAATATTCCTTGATCCTTGTAACCACAAGAACTATATTCACCTCCTTCTTGAAATTACAGTGTTTTGGCCTCAACCACTTTGTGGTAGTGAATTCCACTTTCTGGGTGAAAAAAGATTTATCCCTTATTCTTAAACTATGACCCCTGTCTCTGGACTGTCGCACTGTCAGGAACATTGTACAGTCAGTCAGATTCCCTGACATACAGAATCCCCTAGAATAACTCTAAAATCTCAGAAACCATTCCCAACTACTCTTCATGAAGAATGGTGAAGCAAGGATTCTGTAAGTCCAGTGAAGTGCAGTTGTGTGATGGATCACACTGTAAAATAGTAAATGGGATTGATCTCTAGTGTCCAGATGAGCTTCAAATAGACTGAACCCTTAGTAAAATAACCGCACACGGTCAGACCATGCACTGCAGGAATGGTAGCATCAGATGACAGACAAGAAGGAGTGTGTGTCACTATAATCTAGTTTAAACAACTCAATGCATCCCGTAACAATAAGAAGATATTCCTGAGATTTGAATGCAACTATTAAATAACTGTTGGATTAAACTATTTACAGAAACTGAACTAAATTTACTGATAATATTTTTGTGGTAAATCGTGTTGAAAAAAGAAAACATGAATTTAGGATGATAACAGTCTCCCCACAGTTGTTCTGTGCATACTTTTGGAATATGTAGAATTTGTGGGTCACAAGGCTGGAATAATCAACACTAAATGAGATGCAGGTTATGGTTCAGGAATGCGTGGTATTGTTATCCAAATTCATTCGGTTATGAGGTCTTGAATAAGGTTATAAAATAAAACTCAATTAAATTGTTGCAATGGATCAAGTATAGTGATGAAATGTTGTCCTGTAGTACAAAATTATACTTTGCAATTCTGGATCAGGTGGTAGAATTTGCCTATTAAGCCTCTATGAAGTTATTAACAGGTTTTTAAATTTCTTGCCAGGCTTAACAGAAAAGTGGACAAATCCCAAACCACACAGATGGTGGAAGTTGATATAAGCCATGAAATGCTTTCATTAAAACATGTTCAGATTGTTTTCCTGTTTAATACTTTTCTCTTGGTTGGATTGTGGCAGGTTGACCTCTGCAGTTTTAACCTGCTTGATTGAGCAGGCAGGAAGGACATCTCTCAAAGCTCTTGGGGTCCCTTTTAACATGAATATGTTAGAGCCCTGAGCAAGATAATGTTCCACTTCCTGAAAGTGGATGCGCCATTTTTCTTCCTCATTCAAAAGGTTTTTTTTTTTAAAAACAGGATGAGAGCATCACTTGGCTAGGCCAGCATTTATTGCCCATTGGGCAGTTAAGAGTCAACCATATTGCTGTGGATCTGGAGTGACATTTAGGCCAGATCAGGTAAGGATGGCAGATTTCCATCCCTGAAGGACATTAATGAAGCAGATGGATTTTCCTGACAATTGACACTGACACACTCTTAATTCCAGATTTTTAATTGAATACAAATTTCACCATCCACCATGGTAGGATTTGAATCCACAGAGCCCCACATTACCACCTGGATCTGTGGATTCATAGTCTAAATGATAATACCACAATGCCATTTCCTCCCATATAAATGTAATTATTTGAGGAATTATCTACCCCAGAGAACCAAGGGTGCTCAATTGCATATTGTATTCAGGGCAGAGACCAATAACTTTCTTTTATGAAATAATGGGGTATATATGTGATGATGTAATGATAATGTCAGAGAGATCAGGAAGGAGGATCTCTAATCTTCCGTGATGACAATGTATACAAAGATCTAGCTATAATTAAAGGGCACTAGCATAAGAAGACTATGGGTTGAAGCAGCATACTTTGAGAATCTAAAAATTTTCCCAAACCTTGAATAAACAAAATATGGGAACAGCAGAAAAGGAAAACAGAAACAATGAAGTCAGCTTCACTGAAGAGAACTTCAAGGTTAAGAAGCAAATATAGAAACAAGAATAAAACCTGAAGATTCAACAAGTCATTAGAGAAAAATCACAGGAACAGCAACAGCAAGGTGGAAAACAGACCCAGAAACGGAACAGTAATGTGCAAGACCCAAAGCCACAAGAAGCAGGGCAGATGCAGAGATAGTTTCTGGACTCAGAAGAAATGTGGAATCCAACCTTGCCACCTTGGAAACATTCCAGGCAAAAGGACCACAAAAAGTCCAGGAATGGGAAAACTGGAAGAAATGTACACCAGGTATAGAACTGCTGCAGGCTCGAATAAGAAAGTCCAGAAAGACCAGGTAAATGTATTACTTTAGGCTCTGGATACCACAACTAGAAATATATTAGTAAGACTCTTCTTCGGTCCCAAAGACACAAAACATTAACCCTGTTTCACTCACAAGAGATGCTGCTAGAAAGCAAAGCTTGAAAAACCACAAGAATAGATCAAGTCCTTCCTTAGAAAATTAATTATACAGTAAACAAACATTGGAGTGTTAAAACTAGAAGAACTGGATTGACACCCCACAGAGTTTAAATTAGGTACAGGAGCTGGTGTTTTAGTTTTATCAGCACAGCTAAAATGGTTTGAACAAATTAAAATACAAGGGCCTGGATCAACTTTGGTAATTGTTAAAAGCCTGCTCATGGCAACACTCAAAACATAAAGAATGAGAAATCTTTGAATCTCCGAGATTCAGAATCAGGAGTATTCTTCACTAAGTCAAGCTGAGATTGTTCTAGACGGCGGTTGATGAGATTGCTAATGCTGAACATACAAAATAACTTCAAAGGTGAGACTTCAAAATTATTTTCAAGATTTGGAAGTCAAGAAGTGAATATCATAGCACCCTATGAGAGGGTGCAAAACCAATTTTGTACATTTGTGTGGAGGGAGTTACTTCAAATTCTTGGAAGAAAGGTAGAGCTGAAATAGAAAAATATGCTCCAGCAAAGAATTAGCTCACTAATTACCAGGTCAACAAGTTGGTGTCTCGGTGTGATCATGATCCTGAAACCAAAACGATGTAAAAGATTTAACTCAGACAAACAAACCGGTTGAAATAAGAGATCCGACCAAAACCAGCCAAGACAACCCTATTGGCCAAACTGAATGTTAACAGTGAATTCTGGATGGATTCGTGGATGAAGAATCCAGATTGTTGATCACATTTAGGCACTTATTTTTAACAGATTAACTTTTGAACTTACTTCCACTTCTGACATTTTTCAGAGAACATTTTCCAGTGCATTAGAAGGTACTGACAATTTCATATGCCACACGAATGATATCCTGATACATCGATTCACGAAACAGGAACCTGACCAAAAGGGTCATGCCTCAGAGTCCTACTGAACGCAGGACTATTACTTCATAAAAATATGTTTTGCTAGAGTTAAATGACATAAGAAAATTTCCATCACCCAAAAATGTTGCAGAACTGCAAATATTCCTGAGTTTGGTAAATCAAGTACGGTCAAGAATAATGCTTGTGCTTGGGCCAGGAAAACGTTTTTGTAAAGATTAACCAACTCCTTAACTGTTCAGAAATAGAACACTACGATTCACAGTTGCTGACTGTGGTAACGGATGAAGCATTATCTACAATACAGGAGGCAGCCCACATTCTAGGGCAGAAGGGCAGCAAGCATAGACCAGTTTGAGATGTCTCTACGTCATTAACAGGGGCAGAACAGCATTTTGCCATTTTAGAGAAAGTAGTTTTAGCATAACCTGGAGATGTGTCTTTTTAAAATGTTATGTGGCAGGGTTAGGGCAGCACAGTGGTTAGCACTGCCGCCTTACAGTGCCAGGGACCCTGGTCCGATTCCACCCTCGGGCGACTGGGTGTGCAGAGTTTGCACATTGTCCCTGTGTCTGTGTGGGTTTCCTCTGGGTGCTCCGGTTTCCTCCCACAGTCTAAAAGATGTCCAGGCTAGGTGGACTGGCCATGGAAAATGCAGGGTTACAGGGATAGGGTAGAGGGGTGGGTCTGGGTGGGATGCTCTTCGGAGGGTCAGTGTGGACTTGATGGACCAAATGGCCCATTTCCAGACCATTCCAGGGATTCTATGATTCTAA
>NC_063357.1:32473975-32570099 GCF_021869965.1 Rhincodon typus | reverse complement strand
CATTTTCTGAAGAAGGGTCTAGGCCCGAAGCATCAGCCTTCCTGCTCCTGTGACGCTGCTTGGCCTGCTGTGTTCATCCAGTTCTGCACCTTGTTGTCTCAGATTCTCAAGCATCTGCAGTTCCTACTATCTCTGGTATGATTCAGTGACTGGATATACATACAGGGAATGTACCACAAGCCATTGTACACACTCTGAAGGATACCAATGACACTGAACAGGAGAACTATATTGACGACTTTGGAACCTACACATTCTCAACCACACAGAATGCATCAGCTGCTGATAGGAAGTTAAAAGCAATAAAGGCAAGACCAAGAATGGGATGAAGAATGATTTGGAATCCAGAAGTACTGTCTGGAACGATGGCAAATTATATTACCCAAAAATCTGAATTTATGCCAGTACTTTTAAACAGTGTGAGCACATCATTGAAGACTAGTAAGTCATTAGTGACAATGAGATATTAGATATACCAAGTGTAATTCAACATGATTTTCTTCAAAATCTTCACCAAGTATATTTGGATATTAAAAAGTATTCTACAATGGAACAATCCAGATGGAGGTCACGCTGTGGAAGAAACGATTCCTGACTGCATTCCTTGTTTTAAAAACAATCAAGAGTAGAAAGACCCACTATTGCTGCCTTTTCTTCCCCCGCCCCCCCATAGGCTGTGGGAGTGCTTGGAAATAGATTTACTTGAGTTCAGTGGAAATATGTTCCTTCAAATTGCTGACTATTATTCAAGATGCATTGAAGTCAACCGTGTGTGTAATATCACAGCAGAAAGTCATAATCACCTCAAAATAACTATTCAGCACAAGGTCTGGACATTGCAGTGCTAGAAAATGGACTATAATTTGTAAATGAGTAGTTCCAAAGTTGTGCACACGAATCTGACTTTATTTATGTTTTTAGTTCACCTCATGACACTCAAAACAACAAGAGAAGCTAAAGGAATGCTACAAACAATTAAAGTTTTAATGTGGAAAAACAAAGACCTCAAATTTGTTCTGTTGTTATTGATTTTCATTATGGCACAATAGGTTAGAGTCACTGATGGGTACAGCTTTCATCCGCTACGCACATTAAAACCTTATATTACAGTGTGACCATTTCTATATATGCATATACCAGAGTAAACCTGATTGTTTCCATCTGTCCTGTAGAAGTATCACATTTGGTGATGAGATGGGGTTGTGAATGTCTGTAACCAAACAAATTGGTTTTTGATTAGCTCTCAGCAAGTCAGTAGAAGAATTGACAGACTCAAAGATGCGTTCACTACTAGTACTGTCTAGTGTTGCTGATAATCCAGTCATTAATCAGGCAGTAGGGGGAAGGGTAAAGGGTGATATTTCTGACCAAACCTGGCCTAGAGGTCAGTGCAACACTTAAGAATTTGCTTAACAAAAGGCATACTGCTGTCAGACATTTTGTGTAAGGTTCAGCACTGCTATAAGTCCCAAGAAGATTGCAGAAAGCTTTTTGTTTGGAACAAAGGATTAGTTACCCATTTAGGATATTGTCAGGTTTTATGTTGGCTTATAAAAAGCTATCAATTTTAATTTTGGAGAATTTAAAGAAAGCCCATTGTGGGACACATTCAAGCGTGGCTTACAAAGTGAGGGCTTTCAAAATAGATTGCTAACGTTGCCACAGTTTTCTTTGATACAGCTTGCTAAACAATATTGTATAAGGATGTGATAGAACATGAATCTTGAGAAGGCTAAAGTTAACAACTGCCAGTTTTCTCCCTAAGTCAATAAATTGTAGCCGATTCTGAAGGCCCCAACAAAAGCAGTTATAAATTCCTGTACTGATAATTAGGGCAACATCAAGCACAGAATAGACCATTCATGAACATGGCGTACTACAGCTGTAAGAGGAACATCTGAAGGAGGTACATGTTGTAAGTGCTGGAGGAAGGAAACAGCAGCCACTGCATATGGTATCAAAAAGCAACAGGCTGATGAGGGGTCAGTCGAGATCTGTGCGATAGGAATTTACAGGGTATCACAGTCCAGGTAATATTGGATGCAGCCTCAGCAGACAGTTTGTTATTGGGACATCAGTCAGTGTGATTCCTGAATTGCCATCCTATCAAAAATTGAGTCAGCGTCTGTTGGAGAAATCACGCATAAGCAAGGAAGTTAGGGAGAAGAGAACTTCCCTCACAAATGAATAAGATGATGATGGTTCCACTGATTTACAATGGTCAAAATTTATCCATTAGGAATGGGTTAAAAATGCAGAAGTTAAAATTCGAATGTGATTGGTTTTACCCAGAAGAAAAAACTACAACACAAAATAATGTGATCTTGAAGCTATTTTAGGTGTTTGGTAAAACGGGCCACCCAATTCAAGGATACAAGGCCAAAAGACAGCTTTACGGCAAATTGCTATCGACCTCGTCTCAGTTGTTATGCACTAAAAAGGAGAAAATGATGATGATCTGGAGATGCCAGTGTTAGACTGGGGTGGACAGAGGCAGACGTCACAACACCAGGTTATAGTCCAACAAGTTTATTTGAAATCACAAGCTTTCAGAGCACAGCTCACTTCACCTGGCAAAGGAGCTGTGCACCTGAAAGCTCATGATTTCAAATAAACCTGTTGAACTATAACCTGGAGAAAATAAAGCAAGAGGACTGAAGACAGGGAACATTATCGCAAAAGTTGAACAGAGTATTTGGGCTACTCCCATTGTGGTAATACAAAAGGCAAATGTTACTGTAAGATTGTGGGAATTATGAAGTAATTGTAAATCATGTACTAGAATATAATCCACTCGACAATGAGTCAAAAGTCAAGGATCTGTTTATTATGTTTCAGGAGGTCAGATTTGTTCAAAATTAAATCTGGTAAATACCTATCCGAAACTTGAATCAAATGAGGAGTCAAATCTGTTTGAGTGTTGTTACCCACAAGGGCCTATTTCAGTTTTAGAGCCTGCCATTTTATGCATCTGGACTTTTTTCTATGAAGCAAATTTTGCAAGGAATTTAGAAAGTAATGTATTACTTGGTTGACATACTCCAAAAAAGTAGACCCATGATGGTGGATTGAAGAAAGTGCTCCATTGTTTGGAAAAGCACTTGGAGTATATGGGTCACTCAGGTAGTTAAAGTTGGGCTACATCCTACCCAGAGTAAAGTCCATGCAATAAAACAATGCAGCACACCCTCGGAGTATTTCCAAGCTCAGATCTTTTTGGGTCTCATGATGTATTACAATAAACTCATGCCAAATCTGGCAATCTCATTGCATTCATTGAGCAAACTCTCAAAGAGGTGTGTTCCATGATTTTGCAGTGTGACAAAGCATTCAAGTTGACTACAAATAACTTGGAAGATGATACAATGCTTGTACTGTACAGTGTGTGTTGTTATCATGTGTTGGATAATAGTAAAGAGAGAACAACTGCATTTACATCATGTTCTCTAAGTGCCAATGAGTGAAATTATATTCAAATAGAGTGTAAAGTATTGTTTTTGATTTTTGGAGAAAGAAGATAATCTATATATTTGTGTGGTTATACTTTCACAACCAAAACTGATCCTAAGACACTGCAGATAATTTGAACATAAAAGGTCCCAGTACCCACCTCTGTTGCAGGCTGAATGCAGAGATCTGCATGGATTTTGTTGACTTATAAAATGTCAAGTACTGATAATCATAAAATGCAATAACTAGATTACCATCCCTATCTGATTTAGGGAAGATGTATTTTCTTCACATGTAGGTGAGTTTTCAGTCACAGTAGATGATGTTGATAGGGACATAAAATTGCCAAGGGAATGGTGCATAACTATATTGCAAAGGACAGTCAACACAGGTTTTGGATTTAGAAATCATGCCATTTTTTAAAATCCATAGAAATAAGTTGTATTATGCCAGGAGCCAGAGTTATAATTTCAAAAAGTTACAGGCCTAGAGATCTTCATGATCAACACGGACAGATGAGTTTGACAAAAAGTAAAAAGTAAAATCAAGAAGCTATATTTGGTGGCCAGGATTAGATAACAACACAGAAGGTACAGTGAAATAGTGTACAGCTGTAGTAAAAAGAGGCCACCATCGGGACATTTCCAGCCATAGAGATGGCCAGCACTTAATATTGCAGAATTTGAAGGGTAATAGCTATTCATTGTTTGCAATAAATTGAACAAGTAGCAAAACATTACAGATTTTGGGTAGTTTGATTGCTGCTTATGGTTTCCAGACAAAATTGAAACCTGTCAATGGATCTTAGTTTTGTTCAAAAGACTTTTCAAATGCCATGGGAATGAAGGGACAAACAGTGTTCCACTACTTGAAGTGAGGCAGAAGAACATGGAGTATATTGTTAATCCTCCTTTTGTCAAACAAATGCAAGATACAAAAATGAAGAAAATTTCAAATGTCATTGATTCACAAGCTGGGGAATGTCTTGTCTGTTTATTTATCCTAACAGGCAAAGCCACCATAGTCATAATGGACCAGGCTGTTCTACCATTGGAGAGAGGCGACTGGTGGTGGTTTAACTTGTAGATCACTACGCCTTAGGCGAGGGCAAGAGGTTGAGAAGGACAGTCCTTCATGGTGTCCTCAGCTGGTGTAGGAATTGAACCTACACTTTTGGCTTCACTCTGCATTGCAAACCAGCCATACAGTCATTGAGCTAACCAAATAGCTCATCACACCTCACATTGGGAGAACGTCAGCTGGATCGATTCTTCAAAGACTGTCGAGAATGAGGTCTGTTGCTGAAGCCATATTTAGTTGAGTCAGTACAAGAAAAACAATTTTGACCGAAGGAGGAGTTATGAGATGGAGAGAATGAGACAAATGTAGTCTGAAGTTGACTCAGAAGGTTATAATGAAAGGATATCCTAAGTTATTGATGTGGCCAGAATCCAACAAATATGCAGTCCATGAATATATTTAATTAAGATACTGGTTGGTGAAAGGGTTAGATTATTACAAGTAAATCATGTTTTACCTTTAGAAGTTCATGAAGAAGCGAGTTGGGAAGAATCAAACGGAGTCTAACAAGGTGGAATAGTTGGAATTCAAATAATAGTTGCTTCAACACAAGTTGTGCCCATAACCCGTTCAGATCCAAATCAGAATCATAGAGGCATGTCTGAGGAAGAGGAAAATTCACTGAAGATCAAAGGATAAAATCAAGTCTAGTTAAAGAAAACATTTCCTCAGTCTCGAGTCAAGATAGCTCAAGATCGTTCCTCAAATTCAGAAAGTTTGAGTCAAGAAAGGAGGCACTCTCTTAGGAATAGAAATACAGTGGTTAACGTAGATTTACAAATCAGTAGAGATCTATATAAATGCAATTTTAAACATTGTGCAACATACTTTTTAAAGAGGGAGCAGTATAACAGCCCCCTCAAGTGGCTGTTTGTATATATGTATTTACACCAAATGAAACCAGTTCAATGTTCATTTCTACATGATGCACAATAACAGACACAGAGTAGAAGAACTATCAGAGCTTAAGCCCATGGCCCAGAATATGGATAAAAACGCCAGAGAGAGGGAGGGAGAGACAGAGACATGGTATGATTATTTAAAAAAAACAAAGATCACAAATAGCTGAGACAGATCATAAGGAGAAATGCCAACAGCATTAAACAACAACAAAAAAAGAAAATTGGGTTTAGTATTCAGAAGAAAGCTCTTCCTAGGAGAAGAATACTCACACCAATAGATAGGAAAGAATAAACATCCTTGAGCTCAAGAGGAGAACATAGCTAGATCAGAGAGACTGGCACATCAGAGACTAACCCTGTGAAATCTGAGACTTGCTGGGAGGGGGTTGGAGGTGGAGATGTAAATATGTTTGGAACAAAGGGCTTGTTGGGGGAGATGTAGTATAATGGGATTGACAGCAAAAACATACATGATGGTCAGTCATGTGAATAGCTAGAGTAGTCTACAAGGGAGCAGAAGCTGTAAATACGTTCTTTTCACATCAGCTAAACAGTTAGCTATAATGTAAATTTTTCTTGCATTAAAAAAAACCCATGGACTCCTGTATCTTACCTTCAACAGTCCCAGACCCAAAAATTACAAAACATTTTGGAAAAAAAAAGGTGACTTGGGTTCATGGGAATCATGGGGGAAGGTAGAGTGGCATTGGAAGATCAGCTGTGATTATACACTGAGTGGTGACAGAAGAACCAAATCCTCCCCCTAATTCTCACGTTATGTTCTCAGACAGCTAATTCAACATGAAGGCTACATCTGAGGACGAGAAGCTAAAGGGCAAAGTGGGAGATGATAACGAGCAGAAGAGTTTGGACAAATGCAATAAAGTTATCAGCTAGCTAGACAAAAAGCAGCTGTAAAGGATGAGTACGAGAACCAACAGAAGGAGATGGAAAAAATTCTGCAGTCTGGTGATCACAAAGCTGTATAGGAGGCTGGTGAACAATGAGAGACTTTCCACTGGGGCTTCTGCTGGTGCACATACTCATCCGGTTCAACATTGAGGAATGTTGATTAAATACACAGCACGTCTATTGGGCTCTAGTGTTTGACTGTGATTCGCTAATAAACGCAATTAAACTATCTTGTAAACAATGCTATCACTTGAGAAACTAACTTCTAACAAAGTTTTGGATGCACTTGAACATCATTCTACGTGCTTGATCTTAATAAAACCTGTGACTACAAAACAAAATGAAGTAAACATTCTGAAGGAAATCATCTACTAAGCCCCTGCTGTAACTTGTTGGTGGTGTCTGCAATACTATATGACTATCGTTCTGCCCTGCTGTCTGGGACTTCAGTTCTACGTCAGTCTTACAAATGTCACAGCTCACAAACGCTCCTGAGCCTTGGTTTGTGGAGAATTAGGCTGCCACAACAGTGTCAGAAACAAGTACAAGTACAAGGAGATCACAGCTTTTACTCTGCTCCAACAAAATATCACAACAATTGAGAGTGTAAGAGTTTTTGGAGAAAGAGAAAACAAGATCTGAAAACTCCATCTGGCCCATTCACATGTGCAGTAAACACAAGACACAATTACCATACACCTAGGCAGTCTGGGACAGACAGCATGCAAAATTCAAGTTGCTTCCTCATTATAATGATTATAGAACATCAACTCGGTGAAAAATTGCACTTTAACTGGCTACATGCTCAGCAATGTGGTCCAGGAACGTACCTGAACAGCACATTGTACTGCTAGACCCTGCCTCAAAGGGAGCGTGCATTTGGACTATGACAGCTGATGAAACTCTTTTGAAGGGCCACACGTAGTCGTTTGAGAGAGGGGAGTCACAATGCTGGTGTTTGAGTGAGTGGTCTTCATCAGAAAGAAGCTAGCCACTGGTTCAAAGTGGTGCCTCAAGTACGGTAGGAACAGCTGGCTGGCACAGAACAAAGCCAACATGGCTGCTGTCATATTAGCGGGCATTCACTGAGACAAGGTGCATCAAAATACACACAGTGCGATTCGGCTGTGGTATTGTTCCTTCAGCATCTCCAGAGTCACACAAGTGCAGTATTATATTCCTCTTTCATTAAGACTGACACCAGTCTAAACTTTCTCCCTTATACACGTGTATGCACATCATATCACAACAAGCATTAGAAACTCCATGGTGCTGGAAAATCTTACACTTTTTATTTCTGTGGTTAGATAGAGGATGCTGATGGCCTCTCTCCTGGCATACAGATCACCTGATGTGACAATATACTATACTGAACTGTGAAATCCTGGCAGTGTCACCTTCAGTCACCCAACAGAATCAATGGGTGACTGTCACAGGCACTAGTAGCACTATTGTTGGTCTGGTAATAGGTAACTATCTCAGATCCGCCCCTTAGCTGCACTGGAGGTAGCAAAGTGCTCCCCGACAATTGCTGGTGGGTAGAGCATCCAATGAGGAGCCCTGTCCTCCTCTTGCTGACTACAGCTCGCATTTCCACTGCCTTTGCTCCATGTCCCCATCAGGCTGCAGGCCAAGAGAAACAGCAGTCAGAGCTCCCATTGGTGATAGCAGGATTCCTGCTATCAGGTTTTAAAACTCCTCTAGCCTTCTTGTCAAAGTCCAGCACCCTCCCTCCTGAATCAAAATCCTTTTGCAAAATCCTATAGCAACTGTAAACATCATACTTCCATCAACTCAGTAACAGCAAAAGAAACTTAGAAGCTGGATGCTCCAGCCTTGAAGAATACTACTAGTGCAGCTTGAGCACACATTCAGCAGGGATACTGTCACATGGGATGTGACGATGACCTGTAAGGTTGGGTATCGAGTCAGCAAAAGTCTCCATTTGATATCACAATCTGCTTACTCTGTATCTTTAATGTTTCTATCATACACATGGGCCAATCACACTGGAATGTTTACGAGCTTGGCAACTGTACCAGAATTGACCAGAAACTGTTGGACTAATATTTACTGATGCCCAGGCTTACACAGTTCTGGCACTAACAATGCTACAGCGCTGAATTCTGTGTGATAAAGTCACAGGCCAATAGCAATATACAGATAATAAACACACACACGCATGCAATAAAACATTTGGGTTGAGCATATTACGTAAGTGTTCATGTCCATTAATCTAGAATAATCTAGAACAAAACTACCAGGATATGTGGTAAATCACATCTGATGCATGAACGTACTCTCAGGAAGGGATTCTGTCATCAGGTATGTCTGTGTGTGACCCATAACAAAACTGCGGATTTCATCAGCCCTCTGAAATGGCCTAGCAAGCTACTCAACACTTCTCAAAAAGGTAGTCAGGATGGCAATAACCACTGTCCTTGTCAGTAATGATCATACCCCACACGTGAATAAATTAAAAGACCTTGCATATATAATACGCATAAAAATACACATTCTGAAGGAGGGTTACTGGACTTGAAACGTAACTCTTTTCTCTCCACTGATGCTAACAGAACTGCTGAGTTTTTCCAGCAATTTCTGTTTTAGTTTTAAACTTTGTTGGAATTGGTTGTCAGTTAAACTTATAATTAGGTTTCTGAAATCTTGCCCACAAAATTGCTAGAAGTACAAGCTGACACCAATTATCAGGGCAATAGCATGGGGAATTTAGTGAGCATCCGAATGATCTTCAAAACTGAAGAGATGAACACATGGAGAAATTGAGAGAGGAAGGAGAGAAAATGAACAGAGAAAGGATTGAGGTGTATGAATTACAGTAGGTGAAGTCAATGTTGAACAAGTATAAGTAAAACAAGGAATGAAACATTGGATTACGAAAGGGAGAAAAAGAACAGAAAAGAAAGAAAAAAAATTAAAAATTGATATTTTGAAACTTCCCCAAACAATTCAAATCCAGTTTATACACCCGGATTTCACATTTTAAGGCATTTATTGTAATAAATAATTAAGACACTTAACTAAACATCATCTTTGTTGGCAAATTATAGTTCAAATCACAAAATACAATCCCAATTGCTTAAAGTTTCTTGAGAAGATTTGTAGCTCGGATTGTGGACGAGGTTGTAAACATGCTGACCGAGCCAGTGGGTTTGATTGCAGACGGTTCGTCACCCTGCTAGGTAACATAGTCAGTGCAACTCTGGTGAAGCGTCGGTGTTCTGTCCCGCTTGTTATTTATATGCCTCAGTTTGTTAGGGTAGTTGGTATCACTTCCGGTTCTGTTTTTCAGTGGTTTATATATGGGGTCCAGTTTAACGTGTTTGTTGATGGAGTTCCGTTTGGAACGCCAGGCCTCCAGGAATTCCCTGGTGTGTCTCGGTTTGGCTTGTGCAATTATGGATGTGTTGTCCCAGTTGAATGTGTCCTTCTTTGCCCGTGTGTATAGAGACCAGTGAGAATTGGTCGTGTCTCTTGGTGACCAGTTGGTGTTCGTGTATCGTTATTGTCAGTTTTCTTCCAGTTCAGCCTATGTAATGTTTCTCACAGTCCTTGCATGGTATTAGTTTTATTAGTTGTGGGTATGGGATCCTTTACATTCATCATTAGCTGTCAAAGGGTGGTTGTTGGTTTGTGGACTACCCTGACACCTAGGGATCAGAGTAATCTTGTGGTCATCTCTGATGTACGGTAGGATGACTAGTGTGCCTGGCCATTGTTGTCTATTGAGGAGGCAATGGTGGATTGTGCTTTTTGGGTATCCTTTCCTTTTAAAAACTCCATTTAAGTGCTCCTGTTGAGCTTTGCATAATTGCAGATTGCTGTAGAATGTTGTAGCTCATTTGAATAATGTCCTGATGTAGCTCCGTTTATGGGTGTTGGGGTGGTTGCTGGTGTCATTAAGTATCTGGTCCATATGTGTTGTCTTTCTGTTCATTCTAACCTTTGCATTACCGCTTCTGGTAGAGAGGACGAGATAATGAAATCCTTTGATGTAACAGCACTATTAACATCCATAAACATCGGCCCAGCCAAAGAGACAATTGCCACAGCGCTGGACAAAAATCAGGAAGGCAGACACCCCACGACACCAACAGCATCAACAAGGACAGCACGCTGAAACTATTGGATCTGTGCCTCACAGCCAACTTCACCTTCAACAGCCATATATTTAAACAAATCAATGGAACACCAATGGGACCCCCAGTGTTAGGATTGATTGCACAAGCGGTAATGCAAAAGGTTAGAATGGACAGCGCTCCCCACTATTCAACCCAAACTCTGGGTCCGCTATGTAGATGACACCTTCATGAATATCAAATGCACAAGACTAGAAGAAACCCACCAACACATAAACAACATCTCACCAGAATAAAATTCACAAAAGAAGAAGAGAACAATAACCAACTACCCTTCCTGGATGTAATGGTAGAACGTAAGAATAACGGGGAACTCCAGACTAGCGTACACAGAAAAACAAGACATACGGACCAGATACTTAATTACACCAGCAACCACCCCAACACCCATAAACGGAGCTGCATCAGGACATTATTCACATGAGTCACAACACACGGCAGCAACCCGAAATTGTGCAAAGCAGAACAGGAGCACTTCAGAGCTTTTAAAAGGAATGGATACCCAAAAACCACAATCTGCCATTATCTCTGCGACAGAACACAGCAAGAAGACACACACAGCCAGACACTAGTCATCCTACCGTACATCAGGGACATTCAGAGATGACCACAAGACTATTCAGACCCTGAGCCAGCAGGGTAGCCCCACAAACCAATAACCACCCTGCAAAAGCTACTGACGAATGTAAAAAGACCCCATACCCACAACCAATAAAACTAATGTAATATACAAAATACCATGCAAGGACTGTGAGAAACATTACATAGGCCAAACTGGAAGAAAACTGGCAATAAAGGATACATGAACACCAACTAGACATCAAGAGATATGGCCAATTCTCACTGGTCTCAATACACATGGACAAAGAAGGACACAAATTCGACTGGGACAACACGTCCATAACAGCACAAGTCGAACACAAGACATGCCAGGGAATGCCTGGAGGCCTGGCATTCCAAACAGAACTCCGTCAACAAACACATTGAACTGGACCCGATATACAAACCAGTGAAGAACAAAACCGGAAGTGATACCAACCACCCCAGCAAACCGAGGTATATAAATAACAAGTGGGACAGAACACCAACACTTCACCAGGGGCGCACTGACAATGTTACCTAGCAGGGTGATGAAACATCTGCAACCAAACACACCGGCTCGGCGAGCAAGTCTTCAACCTCATCCTAAATGCTAATCCTTAGCTTAACCAGAGAAACAAACTTCATGTGCATGCCTCACACATACTTGCAGTTTTCATAAAATCAAGGCAAAGTGACTATTAGCTCTCTAGGGGCTATACCTACATTTAGAACAGAGATTAATGGATTTTTGCATACCAAGACAATTAAGGGATATGCAGCTAGTGCTGAAAAGCAGTGTTGAGGTGGAAAATCAGCCATAATTGTACAGGATGATCAAACAGTCTCAACAGGCCAAATGGCCTATTCCCACTCCAGTCCTTGTGTTCTTAATCAACATTTATATAAACAGACACATACATACGTAATATAAACATCACTGAAAAGTAGAAACTGAAACTTTTGGTCTTGCACTCATCAGAAAAAGGGGCACAAAAAACAGATTTGAAAAGACATCCCATTTTATACAGCATAAGAGAGACTTCTGAATGCTTTAGCCATCAATCAGCAGCCTCTCTCATCCTGTATAACCTGGGGAATGTTTTGTCAAGTTTGTTTGTTGTGTCATCATTCTGATGACGTGTGCAAGACAAGAAGTTTCAACTTCTAGCCTCCTCTTTAAGCAATGCTTAAGTTCTGTACAATCAAACATTTGTCATCTTATTCAGCATTTTTCTAGATTCCTGAAAGAGACAGGACTTAAAGTATAAGTTCGGGGTGGGGGGGGGGGGGGGGGGGGGGAGCGGGCTTTGATCTTTTCGAATCAGGAAGGTGCATATTTGATCCTGCACTAAATACGTGAAGGGCAATCACTTTTATGTTGTATCACTGAAGTGATCACTCAAGGAAGTGAACTTTGGGAAACAGATTACGTATTTTCTTTGATTTTTCTGTTGACTGAGATGAATAGTTGATAAGTGTGCCAGTGATTGTTTGATAGGCAGAAGATTCTGGAAAAGCTCAGCAGGTCTGGCAGCATCGGTGAGAAAAAAGTATCAGAGAGTTAACATTTTGGGTCCAGTGACCCGTCCTCAGGAGGGTCTTCCTCACCGGACCCCAAAAACGTTAACTCTGATTTTCGTTTTCTTCCCCGATGCTGCCAGACCTGAACTTTTCCAGCAGCTTCTGTTTTTTGTTTCTGATTTACAGCATCTGCAGTTCTTTCAGTTTTTTTTGTTTGATAGGCTCTTCTTGTGGTTGACATTCTTGTCATTGGGAATCAATTTCTTTTTCAGGAAAGGTTGCTCAGTTATAGTGACAGGTGAACCAGTGTTAGGTTTAGTCTACTGCAGAGGCAGAGGAAACTTGTAACACTGTCCTGAAGAACAGGAAATCGTGGCTAAAAATGTTGATTCAAGTTTCTTACTTGCGATATGCTGCAAGATCCACTGAGCATTTCTAGCAGTTTGTTTTTAATCTCAAATTATCCACCACGATGTAAACTAACCATTAGTTAAATAACTCCACAGAGGCTGGCATCCCATCACCAAGTCACCCTTTATTTATATGTGGAGAGTACTCGACACTGATGCAGCCCCCTCAGAGCCAGCTGTCAGAGTGAACAGGATGTCTGACGCTCCTGTTCTTGTCTGTCAGCCAGGGCTCGCTGATTGCACCAGATTAACAGCCCCAATCAGGGAACTCATATTCTATGAGGTCTACCTGGCTGACCCTGTTACAATTAATATAGTCAGCAATATATGGTCAGCACAAAATAATGTCATTCACTATGTATGGACCACAACATTTGCATTGCATCATTAATAAA
The DNA here is from genome assembly GCF_021869965.1 of Rhincodon typus. NCBI lineage: Eukaryota > Metazoa > Chordata > Chondrichthyes > Orectolobiformes > Rhincodontidae > Rhincodon > Rhincodon typus. Next base: position 32,556,687 of record NC_063357.1, on the reverse strand, counting down.
CACACTGCAATCTGAACCATTTATAAGCAACCATCACACAACTTAAATAAATACCGCAATGGAATTATCAATGTAAGTTTGAGAGTTATGTTGCAATGCCTTTTATAATAGAACAGCTACTAGTCATACACCGAGAATCACATCTTCGTTGACATTAAAACTTTACCATAGTGCAGGTCTATGTCACTGACATGGGGAGCAAAAGGACAAAGAAAATAAGGCCTGTTTGTGGGATAAGAATCCAAAGTAAAGTTATTTTGAATAGTTTTGATTGAGAGGTCAGTGATTCACAGCACAAAACCTCCCCTAAATTAGCAATTTCAAATGCATCAACAGGTTAACTAGCACAGACAATGGAAGAATATCATTGTGATATATAGTTGGACTTGGCATTCTGATGTTGGGTTTGATTACATCATTAAGTAAGTAGCATTGCTAAACCTCATCCTGGAGTACCAGATACTGAAAGTGTTTCACTCCCAGGCTCTGAGATTAATGGGCTGGGTCCAGCTTCTAAAGTTATTGTGATCCTCTATTGCAGTGTTATATCCATTGCTGAAATCATAGTACTGCCAGCAATAAATTCCAAATTACCTACACCATTTAAAAACCCCTTTCCAGTAACTGAACACTAAATATCTATCCAACATATTATACACAGCACTTGGGATTTTAAAGATGTTTCTATCGACTGCGGTTTAAGACGTTTATTACAGCCACAGGGAATGAAGGCACATGCAAGGAATTAATGCAAAGCAAAATAAATGACACTTTGGTGCTTTTTGCTGATAGACTCAAGCTCTGCCTGTGTCTGGCGTACTGCTTGCTCTCTGCACCTACAGCTGACAGTCAATGCTTTCTTGTTAAGAGAGTTTTCACAGACAATTATCACACTAAAAGGAGGTGGTAACACAGGTAAAGCGACAGACACTCACTTCATTCCTGCATCACGCTCACATGCGCTCACTAGAGGAGACTGTTGGATGTATTCTGAAACATGTCACTTTTAATAAGGTTTCAGTAGCTATGTGAACCTCAGTAAATCCCATTAAAGCTGCACAAAGTACAGCTGCTGATCAATCAGTGCTTTCCTGCATTATATGAAAGGCCCGACTTACCATGGCTGGATTCCCCTGATCTGCTTGTGCCGCTGGATCTTGCCTCTGGACCTTGAGACTCTGATTTGTATAAGGATGATGCTGGGAAGAAGTGGGAGCTTTCCTTTGCTGAGGTGCTGAACACAAATTGCAGTCCTAACCCTCCCCACACACACGCAGACAGAAAATAGACCATAAAGGCAGCTGACATGGCTCTGATTGGAGAACTCTAGGATCATGTGACAGTGCCCTGGCTTACCAAGGGGCAGCGATATAAATAGACAGTGATATGTGGAGGGATGGTTAGGAAATTCAAGCACTCTTGGGTTGTTCAAAGCCCACCTGCTGAAAACACTGCAGAAGTAGGATTTGAAATGACAGATGCACTGTGCATGAGTAGAAGATTCCTTCATCTCTTTTCATCACATAAGTAAGGCACACATTTTCCTGGCTCAGTGGAAAGTTCTAACCAACACACAGGCCAGGTGAGAACATCCTGTGCTGTGCCAACCTTAAGCAAACATTCTCGGTGAACAAAGACAGGCCCCTCATGCTGGCCGGGTAGGGGGCCTCCTACTCTTAAACCTGAAGTAAATGGAAAGGAAAGTCCCCTCAACACTGCCCTCAGCAAAAAGTCCCAGGACAGAGGTAACAATGGGTTAAATACAGAGGAAAACTCCCACTACTCTCTGAACTAAAAGTAAAGTTTGTCTGACACTGACCTATCAAACACTCCAGGGACAGGGACAACAAGGGTTAAAATTAACAGCTCACATAATGCCAATCTGTTGCCTTCTCCTCAGAGCTCTGCACAAGTTTATTGGGAAAAAAAAATCTAATTCCCTTTGAACAGCTTGGTTGAGCATCCCTTCACTGAACTCTCAAGCAATGCAGTCTAGCAGTTCCTCAGTGTGGTGTTATCTTCAGCTGCTTCATTAACAAGCTTCCCTCCATCATAAAGCCAGAGTGGGAATGCTTGATTATGATTGTACAACGTTTAGCACTATTCACGACTCTTCAGACACTAAAGCAGTGCATGTTAAAATGGACCAAATATATGGATAATATGCAGGTCTAGGCTGACAAGTAGCATTGCAATCACTGAATCCCCACTATCAGCATCCTGGGGATACTACTGATCAGAAACTGAACTGGACTCACCATTTTAGTACATTGTCTGCACAAGCAAGTCAGAGGCTAGGGATCCTGTGGCAAATAACTCACCTCCTCACTTCCCAAAACCAGTCCATTTACTCGAAACAATTTAAGAGTGAGATGGAATACTCCCCACTTGCCTGGATGAGTACAGATCCAACAACACACAAGAACCTTGACACCATTCAGGACAAAGAAGCCAACTTGATTGGCACCACATCCACAAACATTTATTCCCTCCACCATCAACACTTAGTAGCACTAGTGTGTACCATTTATGAGGTGCACTGCAGAAATTCACTAAGGTTCCTTGGACATGACCTCCAAAACCACAACTCTACCATCTAGAAGGACAAGGGAAGCCAATATGTGGAAGCACCACCAACTGTAATTTCCCCTCCATGCCACTCATCATCCAGACTTGAGAATATATTACCATTCCTTCAGTGTCACTTGGTCAAATTCCTAGAGCTCCCTCACTAATAGCATTGAAGACCTCCCTTCAGAAAATTTAGATTTTATTGTCACTCAGTGATTTAAGAAGGCAACTCACCATCACCTTCTTAAGTTCAACAAGAGATGGGCAATACATGCTGATGCAGCCAGCAATATCCACATCCCATGGAATAATAAAAATACCACTGAGATGTTTTTCCTCCTATCACTTTTGCTTCTTGTACTAATTATTTTAAAATCTATGCCTCGTCTTTCTTCATCCATTCCCAAGTAGGAATTTTTTTTTTTCCTTTGTCACTGTGTCCAGACCACTCATGATTTGAATACTTCTATCACATCTCCTTTTAGTTCCTCTGCTCCATGGAAAACAACGTCAACTTCTCCAATCCACCTTCAATTCAAAAATTATTCATCACTGGTACCATTGTCATAAGCCTCTTCTGTACTCTCTCATGCAATCACATGCTTCCTAAAGTTCAGTTCTCAGAACTCCAGCTGATGCTGAATGAGTGGGTAAGTTCCCTTCCTTTTATACTCTATACCTCTATTAACAAAACCTAGGATACTGTACACTTTAACTATTCGCTCAATCTGCCCTTCCAACTTTATTGACATGCCCACACATAGACACAGGTCTCTGTGCTCCTGCACCTCCTTTGGAGTTGTATCCTTGAGTTTAATGTCTTTCCAAGTTCAATGTATCATTGCACACTTCCTGGCATTGAACCCTCATTATAGCAGTGCTGTGATCATGGATCATTTGCCCAGATTACTGATGGGCATACTGAACGTTTAATTGCTGCCCATTTTGTTTCAAGATTGGAGATATAGCCAAAGGAAGAGTACGGGTGTAAATTCAATAGCTGTCTGACAGAAATGCTGAAATGTCAGACTTGTACAGAGTCTGGGAAAGTTTAGATGGAATGATTAAAAAGAGAGAGATAGCAAGAGGCTGACTATCCAATCCCCTCACAGTAGGGAGTCATCTCATTTACAGGCGATGACCTGGTGACATTAAAGGCCAGAACATCTCCATGGGTCTCTGAGGAGCCTGCTGAGGTCATGGAGACAGAGGAGCTGCAGGAGAAAGTGTCTGTCATTTTCCCCAACTGTGGGCCCACATGGTCCATGGCCAGACAAGCTCAGCCCAATGGAGGCAGTTTCAAAACTTACTGCAAAAATGCTTTGAGTTTAAAATCAGAAGAAATGTAGAAATGTTTCCAATTGATGCCAGAGCATTTCTCACAAAATTAGGGGATGTTACTTTTGAGGATTTAACTGCTTCGTTTTTGAACAGTGAAAAGATTTAGCACAGTACTTCAGACTAGCATTTCACCAAAGAACCAGGAAAGCTAACATTTTAAAAAAGGGATGGCCAACATTTTATGGACAGAAAATGAGGGCCATGAAACAGAGTTGTGATAGCGAGATTAAGATTGGAGCAGAGGAAACTGGAATTTTAGGAAAGAAAGAGAAAGAAAGGCATAAGGGGGAGGAGGAAAGAGAAAGGAGACAGAGAAATGGGAACAAGGGGAAAGAGCAATGAAACAAAAAAAAGAGCGACAAACTCTGGCAGTAGTGTGTTGAAAATCAAAGCCCACTGTTGCATCAGATGTCACAAGTGTGGAATCTGACCAACTGAATCTCTAGAATGGTTAATGTCTCACCAAGATCACTATCTAAATGAAATGAAACTCACAGCAAGTTTCAATGAACAAAAAAACCAAAAAAGTGTATTTATTACAGCAAACCCAGTCTCACACATGACAAAAATAAACACATTATTGATTAATAACACACAAACTTAAACTTTGCCCCTTTTAAAGCCAAATACACACATTCATTCACACATTGAATGGATAGGACAGAGGAGACAAACATGCACCAAGTTTCACATGGCAAGGTGAGACTTCCACTAGGCAGTGATGAGTTGACTATTAAGGGGGACTATTGCTTGTTAATTATCTTAACTGCTCATTTTGCCTCATTAACATGCACCTTTTATTTAAAAAGGTCACATACTGCAAACAAAGTAGGTGCTGAGAATTCTTGACATAGAAGTCACAGCAGGTAACTGGTGACTCACTGCTGGCTGCAAGGAGTCTCTGTGTGTTGCTCTGCACCAAACAACATCTCAGGGGATGACCCATGGGCCACCAGCTGTACGCACCCCTCATCTACAGACACTGGCATCTGATAATAGTCTACCCATCATGATACTCATGGCACCTCTGTGATCCCTTTACAAAACAGTTAGAAAATATTGACCTGCATTGCAGGGCATAACAACAACCAGCATTGGAAAGCTGCTGCTCGGAAACTCTGCACACAGGGACGGGGAGCTAGCTCATGGATTGGACCAGACAGTATCTCAATGTCGCTCGCTTGCTCTCATAGTGCTCACAGCATCTATGCTGTGCTGGTTAGGTTAGCAAGCTGGGTCTTCAGCCAGAGCCAATAAAAGAATCTTATTCCATCTGTCATGCAAGAGATGCTTCATGACCACGAGTCATTACCCGCAAATTATCAATGGCTAAACTTAAATTTTAACTACAACGTGCATTTTGCTTTAAGAAAAAAAAGAGACAGCTAAAAGATGGTGGTAGATGTAAACTCAATCATTGACAACAGTCATTCAGCTCTGGAATGGCACATTAGTACAGAGACTGGGAAACTACACATTGAAAGAATAAAATGGAAGAGATAAAAAGAGGCTGATTAACTAAACGCTTCTCAGGCAACCTCCTGCAGACATTTTTGCCTTTTACCCTCCCAGGGTTATGCAACAATGGAGTTGAAAAGCAACTTGCAACCTTACCAGAGTGTGGTAGAGGCCTGATGCTTTAGAATACACACTATCATGTGAAAGTCACAGCTTTGAGAACATACATCAAACACCCCTGCAGCGCAGGAAAACAGGAAAACTTATTTTGAATGCTGCCAGCCAGCTACTGTCAAAAGCAACCACAACAGAATTTTAATCAACGTAAACAGACAAGAATCTCAAAATTGGCTGTTTGACGACCAACATTATTCCTGTAAGTAACATCCATTGTGACAGCTACAACAGTCTATTTACTATAAAGACCATGGCCTTTTTTTTATTTTTGCACTTTTTAAAACTGTGGACTTAAATGGGAAAGAACTGATTCAAAACCAGTCTTTTAAAGGGATGACTGCATGCTCTGAAAAGCAAGTAACCTGACATTTATAGCAAGCATTATGCAAACAACTGTTTGAACAAACAGCAATCAGTGATTGCAGAGGAGTTAGAGCTGAGGGGTTCCCTGTACAGATGCAGCTAGGTTGCAACAAAAAAAAAACCGATTGGTCTGTGGACTAGTGCCCACTTATTGGTAACAAAAGTCTTTTGTTTGCCAACAAACTAAGTGATTGGTTCTTAGTTAACTGGAAATAGGATAGAGAAATGTTTCTGTTCTCTGCAGTCAAACCAAATTAGAAACCTGAAGAAAACCAATTCATCTTTCCTTCAGCAGTTGTTATAGGCTATGATATTTCATAGGTGAGCCAGAGACCTTTTATAAGTGAACTAGCCACCCTGTGTCTCCTATAAACCAGTACATAGAACATAGAATAGTACAGCACAGTACAGGCCCTTCAGCCCACGATATTGTGCCGAACATTTACCCTAATCCTAAGGTCTATCTAACCTCCACCCCTAGCTTATACTATTATCCATATGCCTATCTAATAGCCACTTAAATGCCCCTAACGAGGCCAATTCCACTATCCGCTCCAGCAATGCATTCCACGCCCCTACCGCTCTCTGAGTAAAGAACCTACCTCTGATGTCTCCCCTACATCTACCTCCACTCACTTTAAAACTATGCCCCCCTCATAATAGCTACCTCCACCCTAGGAAAAAGTCTCTGGTTGTCTACTGTATCTATACCTCTGATCATTTTGTACACCTCTATCAAGTCACCTCTCATCCTTTGTCATTCTAAAGAGAAAAGCCCTAGCTTTCTCAACCTTTCCTCATAAGACCTTCCCTCCATTTCAGGCAACATCCTGGTAAATCTCCTCTGCACCATTTCCAACGCTTCCACATCTTTCCTGTAATGAGGCGACCAGAACTGGACACAATACTCCAGATATGGCCGAACCAGGCTTTTGTATAGCTGGAGCATAACTTCACGTCTCTTGAACTCAATCCCTCCATTAATGAAAGCTAACACACCATACGCCTCCTTAACAACTGAAGAAGGATCTAGGCCCGAAACATCAGCCTTCCTGCTCCTCTGATGCTGCTTGGCCTGCTGTGTTCATCCAGCTCTACACCTTGTTATCTCTAACCACCTGGATGGCAGCTTTCAGGGAACTGTGGATATGAACCCCAAGATCCCTCTGCTCACCCACACTGCCAAGAATCTTTCCGTCAACCCTGTATTCTGCTTTCAAGTTCGTCCTTCCAAAATGAATCACCTCACACTTTTCAGGGTTAAACTCCATCTGCCACTTCTCAGCCCAGCTCTGCATCCTATCAATGTCCCTTTGTAACCTAGAACAGCCCACCGCACCATCCACAATGCGACCCACCTTCGTATCGTCCGCGAACTTACAAATCCATCCTTCCATTCCTTCATCCAAATCATTTACAAAAATCGCAAATAGAAGAGGACCCAGAACAGATCCTTGTGGTACACCGCTCGTAACTGAGCACCATGTTGAATATTTTCCGTTCACTACCACCTTTTGTCTTCTAAGGGTCAGCCAATTTTGAATCCAATCTGCCACATTTCCCCCTATCCCATGCTTCCTTCCTTTCTGCATGAGCCTACCATGGGGAACCTTATCAAACACCTTACTTAAATCCACATATACCACATCCACTGCTCTACCTTCATCCACGTGTTTGGTCACCTCTTCAAAGAATTCAGTAAGGTTTGTGAGGCATGATCTACCCCTCACAAATCCATGCTGACAATCACGAATCAAACTGTGCCTTTCCAAGTGATCATAAATCCTATCTCTCAGAGCCCTTTCCAATAATTTGCCCATCACTGAAGTAAGACTAACAGGCCTGTAATTTCCGGGGTTATCCTTATTCCCTTTTTTGAACAAGGCAATGACGTTTGCCTTTATCCAATCTTCCAGCACTATACTCGTGGACAGCGAGGACGAAAAGATCATCGCCAAAGGCCCTGCGATCTCTTCCCTCACTTCCCATAGAATCCTTGGATAAATCCCATCTGGCCCGGGGGACTTATCTACCTTCAACTTCCTCAAAATTCCTAGCACATTTTCCTTACTAACAGCAACCTTCTCTAGCCTACCAGCCTGTTTCACACTGTCCTCCTCTACAACTAGATCCCTCTCAGTTGTGAATACCAAAGAAAAGTATTCATTAAGGACATTTCCTATCTCTTTAGGCTACGTGCACAAATTCCCTTTGCAACCCTTGATCGGCCCTACCCTTTCTCTGGTCATTCTCTTATTCCTCACGTACGTGTAAAAAGCTTTGGAGTTTTCCTTGATCCTATCTGCCAAGATTTTCTCATGCCCCTTTATAGCTCTCCTAAGCCCTTTCTTCAGCTCCTTCCTGGAGAACTTGTATCCCTCTAGAGCCTTTTCCATTCCTTGTTTCCTAAACCTTACATAAGCATCCTTCTTCCTCTTAACCAGTTGTTCGACCTCTTGAGAACCAAGGCTCCCTCACTCGACTGCATCTTCCCTGCCTGCTAGGGACAAACATATCAAGCACACGCAGTATGCATTCCTTAAACAATCTCCACATTTCAATAGTGCTCTTCCCTGACAGCATCTGTTCCCATTTTATGTTACCCAGTTCTTGCCTAACAGAATTATAATTACCCTTCCCCCAATTATAAACCTTAGCCTGCTGTATATACCTATCCTTTTCCATGACTATTGTAAAAGTAACAGAATTACGATCGCTATTGCCAAAATGCTCTCCTACCATCAGGTCTAACACTTGGCCCGGTTCATTGCCAAGCACCAAATCCAAAGTGGCCTCTCCTCGAGTTGGTCTATCTATATACTGTGTCAGGAATCCTTCTTGAACGCACTGGACAAAATCTACTTCATCTAAACTATTACAACTAAAATGTTTCCAATCAATATTTGGAAAGTTGAAGTCACCCATGACTACAACCCTGTGACTTCTGCACCTATCCAATATCTGCTTTCCAATCCGCTCCTCCACTTCTCTCCAACTAATAGGGGGTCTGTAAAACATCCCCAAAGTGACTGCTCCTTTCTTGTTCCTGACCTCAACCCGAACCGACTCGGTAGACATATCATTCTCGAACTGCCTTTCAGAAGCTGCTATACTTGCCCTGTCTAGCAATGCCACTCCCCCGCCTCTTTTTCCACCCTCCCTATTTCTTTTAAAGCATCTAAATCCCGGAACTTCCAACAACCATTCCTGTCCCTGACTTACCCAAGTTTCTGTAATGGCCACAACATCGTTGCTCCAAGTACTGACCCATGTTCTAAGTTCATCCGCCTTATTTCTGATACTTCTAGCATTGAAGTATACACACTTCAAACCATCCCTGTGTCCACAATTACGCTCCATCGACCGCATTTCTTTATAAACAACCTCACTCCCTGTTGTCTGTTGGAAGGCTGAATACCTCATCCTCTGAATTACAAATCCGGTTCCCCACCCCCTGCCAATCTAGTTTAAACCATCCCATATAGCTCGAGCAAACCTCCGTCCCAGGATATTTGTGCCCTTCCGGTTCAGGTGTAACCATCCTTACTGTATAGGTCCCACCTTCCCCAGAATGTGCTCCAATTATTCACATAATGGAAGCCCTCCCTCCTACACCAGCCTTGTAGCCACGTGTTTAGCTGCACTCTCTCCCTATTTCTTACCTCATTATCACATGGCACTGGTAGTAATCCAGAGATAACTACCCTGTTTGTCCTGGACTTCAGCTTCCAACCTAACTCTCTGTACTTGTTTTTCACATTCTCAGTCCTTTTTCTACCTACGTTATTGGTACCGATGTGTACCATGACTGCTGCTTGCTCACCCTCCCCCTTAAGGATCTTGAAGGCACGATCCGAGACATCACAGACCCTGGCACCCGGAAGGCAACATACCATCCGTTCATCTCGTTCGCGTCCACAGAACCGCCTGTCTGTACCTCTTACTATTGAAGCCCCCCACTACAATTGCTCTCCTATTCTCCCCCTTCCCTTCTGTGCCACAAGGCCAGAGACCTGTCTGCTATGGCCTTCCCCTGGTAGGTCAACCCCACAACAGTATCCAAAATGGTATACTTATTGTTGAGGGAAACGGCCACAGGGGATCCCTGCACTGTCTGCCTGTTCCCTTTCCCCTTCCTGACAGTCACCCAGCTACCTTTTTGCTGTACCTTGGGTGTGACCACCTCCCTGTAACTCCTCTCTATCACCCCCTCAGCCTCCCGAATGATCCGGAGTTCATCCAGTTCCAGCTCCAGTTCCCTAACACGGTTTTTGAGGAGCTGGAGTTGGGTGCACTTCTCGCAGGTGAAGTCAGAGGGGACACCAGCAGTGACCCTTACCTCCCACATCCTGCAAGAGGAGCATGCGACTGCTCTAGCTTCCATTCCCTCTACTCTAGATTTCCAGAAGCGAAAAAAAGCCTTACCTTACTGACCCTCCACACAGTCTTTCTTTGGTTAGAGGAGGAGGATGGGTGGGAGACAGTACACATGTAGTCTTTCGGGTTTAGCCAATGACCGAATATATTAGTTCCTTCCTGGCTCGTATTCTCTCCACCCGCCGCTGAAAACAAGAAGGCCGCTGCTGCACGAGGTAAGTTTTTATACAGGCAAAAATAAAAACAACGTTACCTTACCTTCCCATCGGCACTCTGGCTCGTGCTGCTGCTTCTTGAAAACAAGTAAAAAGCATTGAGAGAAAGACGATTGAAAAACAACATTTTTGACCACAAGAATGATAAGGGTCATCTCAGCAAGCCATGAATGGGAACCAATGAACTGCCTTCGGCTTTCCTTTGCCCATAATCTATTTTGTGTGCACATGTAAGAGTGTACATGTGTGTGTGCACATAAGGGGGACTTTAAAAGGAGATTAGCGTTTTGATTAATAATGTTATATGCTGGTAATTTAAAACTGCTTGCCTATAGTTAGTGTCTAAATATTTGTAATAAATTGTTATTCTTGTTAATACAGGCAGGATGCTTCACACTCTGGTGGGAGAAGGGGGAGGGTCCAGGAAGGGGGCTCCACATTGCCTGACACAAGTCAAAAACAAAAGATCCCATAAATGGATTGTCAGTAAGCAGACCTCCTTGAAAGGATGCTCAGCAAAAAGTCTTCAATTTTAAAAACAGTGTCTTAGTAAACAGTGAGGATTACTGTCAACTGTGTCACAGAATGCCAAGTTTTTGCTGCAGTTTCCTTTTTAAACTACACCCTCCATCTAAATGTAATGCATTTCTAAACTGCCAGAAGTAGTTCAAGTGCCAATTATCTTAAATCCATTAAAAAAAGAACTGCTTAATGAGATTGCAGCCTTCTGACAATTTCACAGCATATATAATTTCACAGCAGAATCTTGTTAAATCAAAAATTGCTGAGTATAAAATAATGAGGTATGAATGATATAATACAATACTGATGACAGATGTGATTTACGCAACTGAGAAAGACTATTCACAGTCACTCTCTGTGAACAATCAGAATTGACTAAATCAAAAGGACTCACTGTACAGTTCAACTTCCTCTTGCAAAGCTTTTTGTATTTCATTTGCAAGAAGACTGCAGACAGCCTAAGAGAAAGAAAATTTCTGAGAAAAATGTAAGACTTGGATTTATATAGCACTTTTCAAACACCTTAAAGTGCTTTTCAATAAATGAGGCACTCGTGAAGGGTAGTTACTGCATCATAGGAAATACAATGTAGCAAACACAGCAGCCAATTTGTGTCTAACAAACACCCACAAACAGCAATGCAGTAATGACCAGTTTATTTTTTTTTGTGATGTTCTTTCAGGGTTAAATATTGCGTAGGAGACTGAGAATACTTTCCCAGCTTTTCTTCAAAATGACACCAGGTCACCCACAGCAGACAAATGGAACTTCAGTTTCACATCACAATCAAGAGACAGCATCTCTGTCATTGTAACACTCTTGCTCACATAACCTTGCTTTTTTGTAGTCAGGATGTTGACTCAGAAACAACAGTGCTACTAGCTGACAATGAGGATGCAAGACACATTGTAAGTGAGAAAAGTCAGAAACAATGAGTGAACCTTAACTGAATATGTTCATTAATTTAAATTTCAAGCCAAATAATGGCAAACTTACTGACAACATCAACATAATGCCACTGAAGACTATCATTCAAAATTAATACGTGGCTATAGCTGGGTCTCCCCACTGCAGGCGACATGTATTAGATAACTGGTTGAGTCCCTATTCCCAGTTTCAGCAGTTTCTCAAGGCTTAAATCCAGAGCTAGATTCTGGAAAGTTGGGTCATAGACCTGAGAAATTGATAACCCTGGAGACCATCTAGCTTTTGTGTTTCTATACATTGCCTTTTCCTGATATTCTCTTGATAAATGTTTGAAAACATGGAATTCAACTCTAGTAAATTAACTTGCAGTTGTTGATGCAACAGCCATTCACTGTGAAACATTCCACATTCTGCATGAAAAACAATACTTCTGTCCTATCCTTTACTCTTAATTATGGGAAATTAAATACATTCAAGAACAAAGATTATTTTTAAAATGAGTGCTGTAAATGTGATCAACTTTCATGCACAATTAAATTAGACAGCATCACAGAAAAAAGGAACTTGTCATGCAGTGAGCATTGCCCAGAAGCTCAGGGTTTGAATTCACCCCACAAATCCTTTGAACAAACACCAGTGTCCCTCAGTGAGTATGGGAGACATTCCTGGGCAGCCATATGAAAGAAAGGGGAAACTCCCAGCACTATCACAAGCTCCAGGCTCTAATATGCAATGGAAAACAGTACATTGCTGCAGTAAATTAGGTTCCTTGAACGAAGTGTCACAGAAAATAGGAAACCAATATCTTTGACCATATATTAATATCATCTTAGACAACCAAAATGCTTACCAACTTGAGTTACTTGAAATTAGCTTAAAAGATAGCAAAGGAAAGCCAATATATTTTGGGATAAGTATTGATTATGCAAGAAGAATTACACATATGGTTCTTCGCTGACAAAAAAAGACAAATAAATTCTACAGTCAATTAACTGTTCTCTGTTTAGAGTTCAGTTATCTAAGGTTTTATTTGCTCACAGGACAAGCATTCTGCTGGTCAGTGAGTGGCTATATTGTATATATCCTCTCTATGTAGATCAATAAAATGTTGGTTCTAATGAAAGGGAGAAACAGGAGCTGGTGACAATGGTAGACAAGCATGAAAGACAAAGGAGCGTGGTTCAAAAAAATAGGAGTCTCCCTTTTAGGACAGGGATGGGGTAGAATTTTTCTCTCTCAGATGTTCTGGGACTTTGAAACACTCTGCCACAGAAAGCAGAGGAAGCAGGGTCAATGAATATTGGTAAGGTGGAGAAAACAATTTCTTGTTGGGCAGGATTATCACTGATTTGGGGGGGATAATTGGGAATGTGGAATTCAATCAGAAACAGATCATCCATAAGTTTATTGAACAACCAAGCAGGCACAAACAGCCGGCTTCTGCTCCTTGTTTGCATGTTGTAACCACCAGAAAAGACCCTTCAGTCCATCCAGCCTATCCCACACAATCAAAACATCACATTATATGGACTTCTTATTCTGCACAAAAACAAAATTGCTGCTTCGAGAGGTAAAAACCAAATGGAAACCCAGGTCAATTTAGGCCTAAAAAATCTGGGCAATATTAATTGAACCTGTGATGTTTGAAACTAGTCATGAATATCATCTCAATCCTTCCTGTAACAAACGGAACATACTCATTAAAACTGGTCAAACAGAAGGATTCTGATATTCCCACTGCTCCATTTGAACACCAGGATATATTAAATTCAGCAAACTTGTGAGCAGAGAACTAAGAGAAAGCAGAAATACAGGACATCTCTAAGTAGAAATAACAGCTCAAATGTGTCCACGTTTATAACCACAGATTTAATTCTGCTGATAGCCATAAGAGGTTCAACTTACTCAGTATTTTTGCAAATCTGTATGTCATATGTTGTTGTTAGACTTTCACATTTGCTTTACATTCGATAAAACAAAAGCCAAGCAAAACCAGCACCATCTGTCACTTCAAATGCTGCCCGCTAAACCAGAATACACAATCCACATCCAGGACCGTCAGATGACCTTGAGGCACTCATCAACCAGTTAATCGAATTAAATCTGCACAAAAGCATCAACAGATGGTAAAATAAAGCAGCTCACAGACCTCCCTCTGCTGGAACACCTTAGCTACTGGGCTGAACCTATTCCAGACACTTCAGGAAGTGACATCTCTGGCATCAGCCAATAAAAACTAAAGAGACATCTATTTAGCACCATATTGCAGCTTTTCCTTCAGAGCACAGGAAATTCATTGGATTAAATCCAGTACTGGATCTCAAGACTTTTTTTCTTCTTACTGCCAGTATTCTAGACTCTCGTGCAGATTGCAACTCTGCAGGAAAGCATTGCAGTCAGCTTTAATATAGACAGCACTAATTGCATCTTAACAAATGAATACAAGAGGATTACAAGCAGATTAGCAAACAGAAAAGACTGCAAAGTACTGGAGGAGTAAAAAGTTTTACACACAGATATTTGTACGAATAGAAGCACAAACCTTCAATCACTCGAAATTTTTCAAGTTCGTGTTAGAAATAAATGACGTCCAAATGCAACAAGACCCGGAAAAATTTAAGACTTAGGCTGACAGTGGCAAGTGACATTTGTGTCACACAAGTGTCAGGCAATAAGTATCTCCAACAAGATAGAATCCAGCCATCTTTTCTTGACATTCAATGGCATTACCATTGCTGAATCCCCTTCAATTAACATCCTGGAGGTTATCATTGACCAGAAACTGAACTGGAATTACCATATATAGATACCACAAGAACAGGTCATAGGCTGGGGGGGTTCTCTGGTGAGTAACTCACCTCCTGACTCCCCAAAGACTATCCACCATTTACAAGACACAAGTCAGGAGTGTGATGAAATAGTTTTGAGTGGCCTGGATGAGTGCAGCTCCAGCAACATTGAAGAAGCTCAACACCGTTCAGGACAAAGCAGCTCAGTTAATTGGTATCTCACTTAGGACATTAAGCATTCAGTTCTTCTATCACCAATGCACAGTGGCAGCAGTGTGTACTATCTACAAGATGCACTGCAGAAACTTGTCAAGTTTTCTCTGACAACATCTATCACATCTGTCACCTCTATCAATCAGCAGATAGATGGGAAACCACCACTTGCAAGTTTCCCTCCAAACCACTGACCATCCAGACTTGGAAATATATTGCCATTCTTTCACTGTGGATAAGTCAAATTCTTTCATTCCTTCCCAAACAACACTGTGCGTGCTCCTACCCTATATGGCCTACAGAATTTCAAGAATATTTTGCATTGGTATTTACTATGGAAAAAGACATGGAAGCTAGGGAACTAGGACAAGTAAATAGTGATGTTTTTAAAACAGTCCACATTACAGAAGAGGAAGTGCTGGAGGTCTTAAAATGCAGAAAGATATTATTGAACTGGAGAGGGCTCAGAAAAGATTTACCAGGATGTTGCCAGGAAAGGAGGGTTTGAATTATAAAAGTAGGCTGGATAGGCTGGGACTGTTTTCACTGGAGCATAGGAGGTTGAGGGTGACATTATAGATGTTTATATAATCATGAGGGACATAGATGAGGTGAATTGCAAAGGTCTTTTCGCTAAAGCGAGGAAGTTCAAAACTAGGAGGCATATTTGTAAGTTGTGAGGAGAAAGATTTTAAAAAGGGCATGAGAGGCAACTTTGTTTTGACAGAAAGTGGTTAGTGTATGGAATGAGCTGCCAGAGGAAGTGGTGCATGCAGGTACAGTTACAATGTTTAAAAGACATTTGGAAAAGTACATAAATAGGAAAGGTTTGGATGGATATGGACCAAATGCAGGCAGGTGGGACTAGTTTAGTTTGGGAACATGGTCGGTATAGACCAGGCATTTGCTATGCTTGTCTTTATCGGTCAATGCATTGAGTATAGGAGTTGACATATCATGTTACAGCTGTGCAGGACATCGGTTAGGCCACTTTTTGAATACTGTGTTCAATTCTGGCCTCCTTGCCATAGGAAAGATGTTGTTAAACTTGAAAGGGCTCTGCAAAGATTTACAACAATGGGGTTGGAATTTTAAACTGTAGGTAGAGGCTGAATAGGCTGGGGTTATTTTCCCTGGAGCATTGGAGGCTGAGGAGTGAACTTATTGAGATTTATAAAATCATGAGGGTCATGGAGAGGGTGAATAGCCAAGGTCTTTTCCCAGGGTAGGGGAGTCCAAAACTAGAGGGCATAGGTTTAAGGCAAGAGGGGAAAGATTTAAAAGGGACCTAACGGGTGACTTTTTCACACAGAAGGTGGTGCGTGTCTGGAAGTGGTGGAGGCTGTTACAGTTCCAATATTTAAAAGGCATCTGAATGGATAGGAGTAGGAAGGGTTTAGAGGGTTACTGGCCAAATGCTGGCAATTTGGACTAGATTAATTTAGGATGTCCGATCAGCATGGATTAGTTGGACCAAAGGGTCTATTTCCTGCCATATGAGTCTATAACTCTAAGGCCCTGGGACCTGATCAAATGTAAGGAGAATGTGGGAAGCTAAGGAAGAAATCATGCGGCCCCTTTGCAGAGATATTTGTATCATCTACAGCCATACATGAGTGCCGGAAGACTGGAGGGTGGCTAATGTGGTGCCATTATTTAAGAAAGGCTGCAGGGAAAAGCTTGGGAAGTATAGACCTGTGAGTCTAACAGACAGGATTTACATCCATTCGGAGAAGCAAGGACTGATTAGGGATAGTCAGCCTGGCTTTGTGCATGGGAAATCGTGTCTCACTAACTTGATTGAGTTTTTTGAGGATGTAACTAAGAAAATAGATGAGGGCAGAGTGGTAGACATTGTCTACATGGATTTTAGCAAGGCCTTTGGGAACGTTCTGCATGGTAGATCAGTACGGTTAGATTAGTAGATTAGAAAGGTTAAATCATATGGTATCCAGGGGGAGCTAGCCAATTGGATACAAAATTGGCTTGATGGTAGGAAAAATGCTAGAGGATTGTTTATTGGACTCGGGCCTGTGAGCAGCAGTGTTCTACAGCGATCAGTGCTGGGTCCACTGTTGTTTGTCATTTATATAAATAATTTGGATGAGATTACAGAAATCTTGCAGGTGACAGCAAAATTGTTGGCATAGTGAGGCAGTGAAAAAGTTTATCTAAGAGTACAATGGGATAGTGATTATCTGGGTCAATAGGCCTGGGAGTGGCAGTTGGAGTTTAATTTAGACCAATGTGGTGTGTTGCATTTTGGTAAAACAAACCAGGGCAGGACTTACACAGTTAATGATAGGGCCCTGCGAGATGTTGTCGAACAGAGAGACCCAAGGCTTCAGGTACATAGTTCTTTGAAAGTTGCTTCACAGGTAGACAGGGTGGTGAAGGAGGCATTTGGCACACTTGACTTCATTGCTCAGACATTTGAGTATAGGAGATGGGACATCATGTTGTGGCTGTACAGCACATTGGTGAGGCTACTTTTGGGGTTATTTGTTATGTTCTGGTTGCCCTGCTATGGGAAGGATATTATTAAATTGGAAAGGGTGCCAAAAAGATTTACAAGGATGTTACCGGGATTAGAGGATTTGAGTCATAAAGAGAGGTTGGATAGGCTGGGACATTTTTTCCCTGGAATGTAGGAGGTTGAGGAGTGGCCTTATAAAGTTTTATAAAATCATGAGGGGCATGGATAAGGTGAATTGCAAAGGTCTTTTTCCTAGGGTAGGGGAGTTCAAAACTGGAAGGCATAGTTTTAAGGTGAGCGGGTAAAGATTTAAATGAGACCGGAGAAGCAACTTTTTCACACAGAGGATGGTGCGTATATGGATAAACTGCCAGAGGAAGTGGCAAATGCAGGTACAGCCACAACATTTAAAAGACATTTGGATCTGGACCAAATGCAGACAAAGGTTTAGTTAGGGAAACCGCGTTGGCATGGATAATTTGGACCAAAGGGTCAGCTTCTGCACTGTATGACTCTATGACTCCAAGACTACTCAGTACCACCTTCTCGAGGGCAATTAGGGCACTGTAGGGCCTAGGCACTGTAACCTGCATCCTGTGAAGAAATACGTTTTTGAAAGTGAAGCTGGGGCTGGTGTAGAGCAGTGATAGTCTCTCTATCTGTGAACCAGGAGATCTAGGTTCAAATCCCACCTGCTGCCAAGCTATGTACTAACATCTCTGAACAGATTGATTGGAAAATGTCTTGAATGTGAAGCTGAGGTAGTTCCTGTCACTCATCAGGTGGAGATGTCAACAAGAAAGGTTCTAATAAACTTTGACGAAGCTTCCGAAGAATAATATTACAAGTTCATACTTCCAGTGTGAAGTTTCACCCCTCACTGTCCCATCAGAAAAGACATTTGGGAATTCAGGTGCAGAGGTCTTTGCTTTTATTAGAAAACACTCTTGGTATCAGGTTCATGTGCTCACAGCACGTCCTGGGATATGAAGCTCCACAGTGGGGCCACAGATTCACAAATTAAACCCTGACACCCAAGTCCTGCCCAGTTTGGATCTGCTTCAACTAGATATCATATTTGGAGTTCCTCTCTCTATTGAAGACTGTAACTACAGATAATACATATATTCAGGTACATCATGAACAGATACTGACAGAACTTGAGTTGAGGCTGCTATGATGGGGTATTACCATTACAGAAAATTCTTTCGATCTTATTCTGAAGGTGTGTAAACAGACCTTATCTCATCATGTTATTATTTGTCGTATCATATCATCTTAGTGCACCCTTTCCTTTTAAGATGATATTAAGGATGATTATTTATTTGAGGAAGAAACATAAATAAGATACAGTAAAAGTACAGAAACCAAAGATTTCAAAGAAAATCCACTTAGGCAAGAGAAAGTTCCAGACTCACATCCAAAGAGGAGCTGTTAGTAAGTATACTAGCTATTGCTGGTGACACAAACCACTACTAGGTCACTCCATTACTGAACGGCAAACTTGGTGGACAGTTACATTAACACCTAAAAGTATGTATCAGAAGCAGCTGAGTCACATTGCACAGCAACCCTCAACATTTCACCAAGAATGCATACAGGCAAAGTTCTGCCTTTAAGGGATTATATCAATGTGAACGTTCAGTTTTATGCTAGTCTGAAAGTTTGGCCTTATACATTGTCAAAGGAAAGTTTTCAGCTTTATTCGGAAGACCATGTATGGAGAGAATCAAACTCAAATCGGTTGAAGTAAATTACTTGTCAGATTCTGAGACTGTTCTATCACAAATTTTAAAGATGTCATTGTTTTCAATGGGAATCCGGGAAGTATGGAAAAGATCTCTGTCAAACTGAAGATCAAGGACGGAGTCAAACAAAATGTTACATGGCTAGATCAGTGCTTTATGCATTAAGGTCAAAACTCGAAGCAAAATTAGAGATGCTGGTCAAGGTGAGAGTCCTTAAACCTGCAAATATGTGTGATTGGGTTATGCTTATTGTACTAGTGATGAAGAAAGATGGATTGATATGTATCTCTGGTGATTTTAAGGTCACTGTTAATCTGGTCTGGTGTGCTAAACTGTATCCTTTACCTTTAATCAATGACCTATTTGCTGGACTAGCTGGAGGTCAGCTTTTCAGTAAAACTGACATTAATCAAGATCTGAGGAAGGGTCACCGGACCCAAAACGTTAACTCTGTTTTCTCCTTCACAGATGCTGTCAGACCTGCTGAGCTTCTCCAGCAACTTTGTTTTTGTTCCTGATTTACAGCATCCACAGTTCTTTCGGTTTTTATTAGTCAAGCCTGTCTCCAGATGAATGTAGACCCCAAATTACAGAAATACTTGATAATTGTAACACATACAGGCCTATTCAAACACAAGAGACATACCTTTGGAATCACATCTGCATCTGTGTTATTCCAATATGCCTTGGGTCAGATTTTAAGTGAATTAGGACTCCAGTCACCTCTATGAAATTTTAGTCACAGGGAGAAATGAGAAAGTACTTTTCTACAATTCAGATGCTATTCTATAGAAACTTAAAGATAATGATCAGAGAGTGTGGAAAGATAAATGTCAATTTTAAAAATTTTCTATCAAATATTTAAGCCATGTCAATGATACTACACAAGTCACCTTCAAAAGTAAAAGCCATGACTGAGACACTAGCACCTAAAAATGTAAACTAACTACAATCATTTTTGGAGCTTGCTATATTACTACGGCAGGTTTGTCGCGAAGTTGCAACCATTCTTTAGCTATCGCACAATATATACACCAAAACAAGAACTGGAAATGGGAAGATTAATGTGAAGTGCCTTTGCACAGACCAAAGAGGCTTTGATAAAGTATGAAGTCCTGGCCCATTTTGACTCAGTTACCATTGCAACTAACATACAATGCAGCACTCTATGATGTGGGAGCAGTCATTTCTCACATATTATTCATTGGTGAAGGGAAGCCAATAGCTTTTGTATCAAGATCATTAAACAAAGCAGAAATGAAGTGTGTACAGATAGAGAAAGAATCATTAGGAATCATTTTTGGCTTTAGATAATTCCACCAATACCTGTATGGCCAGGGATTTAACCTAATAAAAGACCACAGATCATTGACCACAATACATGGGCCTCATGCAGGGACACCTTCTCTAACTAGTGAGCTGTATACAGTGGTGGATGTTGTTGCTATCACCCCACACTTTTACAATTAAATATCCACAACCCAACTTACATAAGAATGCTGATGGGCTATCCAGATTGCACTTTCCAAATGAGTCGACTACAAACAGCACTTATGTAAGCATTTTCTACTTTGAACAAGTAAAGAACACTTTGATAATGGCAGGACAAGTTAAGATGTACACCAGAAATGATCTATAACCATCAAAAATGGTACGTTGTGGTAAGATCACAGGAAAAACCCAGAACTGAAACATGTCATAGGAAAGCATGAACTATCCATAAGAGTAAGATATCTCCCATGGAGAATGAGGGTCATCATTCCACCACAGCTAAGCTAATGAGTTAAATCAACTACACAGAGGTCACTGTGTCAGAATGAAGGAGATAGCCAGAAGCTATTATTGGTGACCAGGGCTCGACTCTGACATTGAGGATAAAATGGGAATATGTGCTGCTTGCGCAAGAGCTCACAACCTACCTGTATTAGCACCATTACACCTAAAAACCTGAGGTTAAAGCCAATGAAAATAATAAACAGATGCCTGAGGTATGCCAACAGCCAAATGGAATTGACATCCTTCAGAACTTCCAACTGTTGTATATATTGTGAATATTTTCATTGCAGGAAGCTCTCGATGTGTAGAGATGTTGTGTATTTGGCAAGTACACTGGGCTAACACTTTAAGAGTCTGATCATGTGATGCCATATTGACATATTGGCCATTTTAAGCAGGAAACAGCTGAGTCTAATCTTGTGAACAACTCCTTCATGAAGCTCCTGCTCTTATTAAACACTTCAGTCTCCCAGTCCTTCTTGAACATAAGTGAAATCACAAGTGAAAATGACACAGATCTAGTTCAGGGAATTGAGGAATGATTTTCTCACACCACGAGGAATAAGTAGTACCATCCTCTCAGCTCAAGCTCATACTCACAGGTACATCACTCAGTGTAACTGCATCCCACGTAGTTATGTTACAAAGGACAATAGTTTGCAAGACTCAGCACCATACGGATGAAGTGCACTGAAGTGCTGATAGCCACGTGATTCTCAAAATATCCTTACATTTCCTGGGTGCTGTGTCCCACAGTGATCTACTGAGGAGGGCTCAGGACCTGCCAGGGCTATGGATGCTCATAAATTGCTCAAGCATTCATTGCCATCTCACTTAGTCCTTTTCTTTCTCAGTTTGCAGGACAAGATGGCCCAGAGCAGGAGAGGGCTGCCAGGTGTTCAGATCCTCTCCCTTTTCAAAGAGTAGGCCACAGAGCTGACGTCAGAGGACCATGGCCAATTCTATGCTGACAGAGAGACAGGAATGTTCCAAGATGTCAGTGAGAAATGTTACAGCCCACTGTCTTCATATGTGCATGTTCAGCAGCTCATTCTTTCTCTCCTCCAGTACAGGCACTAGCAGCCACTGGAAGAGGAGAAAACACAAGGCACTACAACTTCCTCTCACTAGCACTACCACCTCTGAGGAGGCATTGTCACACTGTTCACCTACTCTCTCCCATGGCACAGAGATATTCACCTCGATGCTACATTATCCAGAGCAGGCACACAATCTCAGTCTGGTGGACACATCTCTGATTCACTCAGGTGAACAGTGTGACAATGCCTCCTCAGAGGTGGTAGTGCTAGTGAGAGGAAGTGTTTTCTCCTCTTCCAGTGGCTGCTAGTGCCTGTACTGGAGAAGAGAAAGAATGAGCTGCTGAACATGCACATATGAAGACAGTGGGCTGCAATGCCCAATGTCTCTGACTCATGCGTTATGCAGATGATATTCCTCTGTGCTTGACCATAAGCCACACAGTGAGCATGCTGGAATAGGAATGAGAATAAAGAGGCCCCTGCTAGACTAGAATGAAAGATACAGGAGTCCACCCATGGGAGGGATGGTAGCCATCTTGAAAAGCCAGCTGCTGGATATATTTTCAGATCTGTATTCTATTGCTGTAGCAATGGTACACAGCAGTAGAAGATAAAGCACCATGATCAAACACCAGGTACCCCTTCATCTTAAATTGCCAGCAGGCATCCACGGTGGGGAGCAGTGACAGCCAGAAATCCTTCGACCTTCATCTCAGGACATTACAGATGTGCCCTCCTCCTCTACAAATGTATGTGTCTAAAGCAGTTAGCCGTGAAGCATAGGGCCAGCATATGGGGCTTGTAGGAAAGGCTGCTGAGATTGGTTTCAGGGACTTTATTCATTGAGATTACAGAGAGGACACTGGGTCTGAAATAACAACATGGCAGAGGCAAATCAGTATGCAGAGGCAAATCAGTATGTAATGCAGAAATGTGGTTATCTTTCCCCTGGTTGGGGTCTCTATAGCTAGGTAAAACATTCTCTATATATGAGATGGGTGAAGTAGTACAATACGAAGGACTTCATTTTTTATGAGGCAATAAGAGAGAAGTGTTTGTCTTTGTACAGCCCAGATGATAGTGGAAGTACAGGCACTGAGGATGCTGAATGATAGTAATAATAAACACAAAGAACCTTACTTTCTCCAGGACTATAGGAATGGGAAGGTATTAATACAATTATTGACATCAGGCAGGCTATGAGAGAACTGGAGATATAACTAGACCCCAGGTGAAATTCCACAAGTTATCACAGTTCCAGATAGAATCCCGAAATCATCAAACTCCCAGGTAAGGAAGGATGAACTAGCTCTTTATTCACTCGCCCTTCAGTTGGTTGCAACAAGGTTAACCTACAAAGAATCCTTACTTTGGAGTAGATTTGTAGCTCGGGTTGTGGGTGTTGAGGTTGGTTGGCTCACCGAGCTGGTTTGTTGTTCCGCAGACGTTTCGTTACCGTGCTTGGTAACATCCTCAGTGCAGCCTCTGATGAAGCGTCAGTGTGTTTTCCCTGGTTTTAAAGTCTGGGGTCCGTTGCGATGGATTGCCTCACTTCCGGGTTTCCTCCGTAGTGGAATGTATATGAGGTCGAGTTCAATGTGTTTATTAATAGCCTGCTTCGTGGAGTGCCATACTTCCAGGAATTCTCGTGCTTGTCTCTGCCTAGCCTGTCCCAGGATTTTGGTGTTGTCCCAGTCAAAGTCGTGGTTCTCCTTGTCCATGTGGATTGAGATGAGTTAGTATTGGTCGTGTCTTTTTGTAGCCAGTTGGTGTTCATGTACTCTTGTTGTTAGTTTCCTTCCTGTTTGTCCGATGTAGTGTTTCTCGCAGTCTCTGCAGGGGATCTTGTAGATGACATTTATCCTGTCCATGGCGTACATCATCAGGAACCTACCTGTACCTACCCTACATCAGGAACACGTCAGAACTCACCACAAGACTTCACAAACCCACATCAACCCTACGACAAGTGCTCACCCGAACTAAAGACCCACTCCCCGCCATGGACAGGACCAATGTCATCTACAAGATTTACAAGATGACATTTCAGGGTCTCTCTCTCTCTCTGTGTACATATAGTCATTGAAGTTACATCCACAGTCATTTTGCTGTATGAGTCTTGTTTTAAAATGTTGGAATTAAAAGTTCATATGTCCATGGGTGATCCATGGTCATTCCTTACTCTGCTTTTCCTCCTTTGAGGCACAGCCCATAATCATGTTTCCCTCCAGGACCCCTGGCTCATGGGGAATTCATACTGTATTGCAGCTACAGTTGCATGCAATTAGCACAAAGCTAGGCTTGTGTACACAATTTGATGCTTCTATAAGAATATAAGAAAGAGGAACAGGAAGAGCCCATGGGGCCATTCATCCTGCTCCATCGTTCAAAATAATCATGGTCATCATTGACTCTGCCTTTTCAGGCACAGACCCAAACCTCCTAGAACAGGACATAAACTGTTGCAAGTTCCACGATCTATCCTGTTGCAGACAGTGATCCAACCTCTAGACAGACAGTGGCCCACAATTTTCCCATTTAGTCTCCACACTTCTCTTTTGTCATGTGTGCATTAATATGGCGCCCAGCTGCAGACTGAAGCTCTGCATCTGTGCATTAACAGGGCCTTCTGCTACAGCCTGTATTTGAGTCTTCATCAGGTGTGCTCTACTGGACCCTTTAGCCACAGACACCATGCCCTTAGCCACTTGGGCATTAAGATGGCCCACAAACACAGCCTGGCTCTTCCCTTTCAATGCCTCAACTTGGGGAGCTTAGACCATAACTCAATAGAAAGATCAATTAAAGCTTCTTTGCTTTAAGGACAAAGCAGCAAATACTTAACCTGAATTTGGGGAAGGAATGATGTCTGTCAGGTACATTCAGTATGGTCTGGTATCTGAAACAATGGCTTTTGTGATTGGGCAGAGGTTAAGTGGGAAGGCTGACTTCATTCTAGCTACTTGTGGTTTTTATGAGATGCTATTGTATATAGATAAGCTTACTGTTCTTTGGGAGGTCAAAGCACTTTTGAGGTTGGAGAACGTAATCACTAAAATTTAACGAGAGTCTGATTTTTCAGCCAAATTAAGATCACCCACCTGTCATTGTCCTTGCCTGCTCCAGGCCTGGAAAATCCCAGCAACAGAATAAACAGTGAGACAAAACCATCTGTGAGTTTACACTTACATCATAACTCCTGCCAATGATCAGGAAAACACCAGGACCATTTGAAAATGTGCATGCACAGATTCTCCCACCAAGGTGGTGTTGCTTCAGGCCATTTGAAGGCTACAACTTTAACCACTCAAAAATATTTTCCTTCCGATTTGTTGGAACAAGCCGAACAAGCAAGTTGGAAATGTTTTGTGCAGGGATTTCCTACAGAGCTGTGATAGATCAGGTGGTAAAGGATCCAAGATCATGGTTTTGAGTCTCACTTAAGGTGATGGCGCTTTTGTTAAGTATTTTATTCAAAATGCTTTTTTAAAAATTAAACTAATGGGGAGACTTCATAATTAAGGTTTCCAAGACTGGCTCATACTCAAACTAATTGATTGCTTAGGGTATGGAGAAAATTACTTTCACCACTACAACAGCCTGTTAAAATAAATACAGAGAATGTTAGAGAAACCCAGCAGATCTGGCAGTCTGGTAAGACTTATTCAGTCTTGAAGAAGAATCACGTTGGACTTAAAACATTAACTCTGTTTCTCTCTCCACACGCGCTGTCAGAGCTGCTGGGTTTCTTCAGCATTCTCTGTGTTTGTCTCAGATTTCCAACATCTGCAGTAACTGTTAAAATGGGTGCTCTCTGAGCAGCTGTAATTTTTTTCCCAATAAGTGATGTTGTTGCAAAAGGTGATAACCGCATGACACCAGGTTGTTTAAAAAAATTGTATCATCGAATACAAAGCAGTGTTGTAGTCACAAGCACCT
This sequence comes from Rhincodon typus, assembly GCF_021869965.1. NCBI lineage: Eukaryota > Metazoa > Chordata > Chondrichthyes > Orectolobiformes > Rhincodontidae > Rhincodon > Rhincodon typus. The sequence goes on along the minus strand of NC_063357.1, from coordinate 32,530,755 downwards.
CTGATTTTCTCAGCTTGACACTGATATTAAGGATGTATCTGCCCTTCTGCAGGAAGTCGTCTCCCTGGTATTCTGATACAAATAAACAGAGCGTTGTATTTATCACTCCTAATGGCCTGCAATTCAGTGGTCCCAATACACATAGCCTTTTTTGGCCAGTGACAATTACTGAGGATACATCCATCAAAGGCTTCTTTCCAAAGAGTAACTGTAAGCAAAAAGCTGCAAAACAAAGTCTCTGTAAAAGCTGACTTTAAAGTAAAAAATCTTGTAAACACTCAGCAGGTCTAGCAGGATCTACGGAAAGAGAAACCCAGTTAACGTTTCAGGTCCATGACCTTTCAGTGTTTCTGGTTACTGAGAATCTCCAACATTTTCTGTTACTTCAGATTTCCAGCACCTGAATTACTTCACCTTTATGTCTTTGTACAACTATGTTCAAATCTGTTTGACAGTGTCTGTGGTTTTCGCTGAATTCTACTTTTGCATTGTGTCGTACTTCAACATCAGAAAGAAGGCGGTCATTGAAGTTTGATAGCACTGTCCTGAGCAATTTCATATTCATATAAATGGAATATACATGATCAAGTTTCATTGTTTACTAAATCAGCTATATCCTGGAGTATCTGGTAGATTTTATACTTTTAGGGAATTTTTGTCCAGGTCTAAAGTTCAGATTGCTTGTTACATCATAGCTAATGGCACTGATAACTTATAACCGAGGCACCAATTACATAATATTTGTCATACAGATAATCTGAGAATAAAGATCTGCTTTAGACTATGGTATTTAAAAACAAAATTCGATTGGTATCAGATTGTCAATTACTTGTGTAGTTATTGTAATCAACCTGTTCAGACATGTTATGACACACCTCCAGTGTATGTAGGACTTGAACCTGACCTTCTGGCTGTAGTGTGACAACTGGGCCACGTCCCCAATTACTTGTGTTTGGTAATTTTAATTAAAAGGTGCACGTTTGGGTTGTTGATTATTGATTGTATCAATTTTTTGGGACGTAGGACCAATTATACATCCATATCTTTTGACACTACTCATCAGAATAGATACCTCATTCAAATTTGGAACCAGTATAAACTGATTAAAGCTCTTTGGATACATAGAAATTATAAAACTAAAGTTTAAAAGGTGCCATATTGTTGCAATCCTATACAGACTAATAACTTATAAATGTGACATATATATCTTTTTAAAAACGTGTCAAATAAAGCTCACCCCACACAAGTGTGAGGTGTTGCACTTTGGAAAGTCAAATCAAGGTAGGACTTATACAGTAAATGGTAAGATCCTGAGGAGTGCTGTGGAACAAAGGGACTTAGGAGCACAAGTACATAGTTTGTTGAAAGCAGTGTCACAGGTATTCAGATTGGTGAAGAAGGCATTTAGCATGCTGGCCTTCATCACTTGAGGCATTGATTATAGGAGTTTGTTACAGTTGTATAAGTTGTTGGTGAGGCCGCACTTGGATTATTGCGTACAGTTTTGGTCACCCTGTTATAGGAAAGACATAGTTAAACTGGAAAGTGTGCAAAGAAGATTTACAAGGATGTTGCCAGGACTAGTAGGCCTGAGTTATAGGGAGAGGTTGGCCTTGATAGGACTTTATTCCTTTGAATGTAGGAGAATGAGGGGTGACCTTATTGAGGTGTATAAAATCATGAGGGGCATAGACAGGATGAATGCATATAGTCTTTTTCCCAGGGATGGGGAATTGAAAACTAGAGGGCATAGGTTTAAGGTGAGAGCGGAATAAATTTAAGAAGGACCTGCCTGAGAAATTGGTTGAGGCAGGTACAACAGCAACATTTAAAATACATTTGGATAGGTATATGGATGGGAAGAGCTTAGACGAATATAGACAAATGCGGGCAATTGTAACTAGCTGAGTGAACACCATGTTTAGCATGAAGCAGTTAGGCCAAAGGGCCTGTTTCCATGCTGTATTATTCTATGACTCTAAGTGCCAGGTAATGACCATCGCCAACAACAGAGAGTCTATTTATTACTTCTTGACTTGCAATGATATCACCATCACTGAATCCCCCACTACCAATATCCTACAGGTTACCATTGGCCAGAAACTGAACTAAGCTATATAAATATTGTGGCTACAACAGCAGGTCAGAGGCTAGGAATCCTGCAGAAAATAAATCACTGAACTGGCCAGTCATATAAATACTAGTGCTAGAAGGTCTAGCCAGAAGCTTGGAATACTGTGGGGAGTAATTCATCTCCCAACTCCCCAAACCCTGTCTATCATCTACAAAACACAAGTCAGAGTGTTCCAGTAACAGTTTAGAAACTTGGCACCATTCAGGAAGAAAGTAATGTACTTGACTGGCATCCAATTCACCACTTTCAACATTCGCTCCCTTCTCATTCAAAAGGTACACTGCAGTAACTTACTAAGGTTCCTTAGACAATTGCTTCCAACCCTGATCTCTTCAGCAGATGGACAGCAGATACGTGGTAACACCACAACCTGAAAGTTCCCCTCTAAGCCACACACCATCCTGACTTGACCTATATTGCTGTTCCTTCACTGTCTCTGGATCAAAATTCTGGAACTCCCTTCCTACACACTGAGGACTGCAGAAGTTCAAGAAGACAGCTTAGTACCACCTTCATCCAAGCAGTTAGGAATGGGCAATAAATGCTGGATTAGCAATGTTCATAGTGACTAGTAATATTGATAATCCCTTGGGAAAAAAAATGCACTATTTAATAAATCTTTGTGTATCTTTGTGTAGGCAACTTATACTTAAAAATTCAGAGAAGATTTCCTCTTACACTTAGCACACAACATACTCTCTTGTGGAATTACACAGACAGTGTACAGTTATTTTCAGCTTCCAATGGGCTCCTGTATGCCTGTTTCACTGAGTAGTAACTCTGAGTGCCCATCTTCATGCGAACACGAATTTCCCAGAATCCAGAGATGGCTACAGGATGGGCCACATCAATTAGAGACTATCTCCATTGCATATCCAGATACGTCAGTTCACAAAGCCTGACAACACAGAACCTGCTGCCTGTCTTTAATAGTGACTGATTTGTGAGGAAGCCTGTAACCTGATCTCAGGAATGGTTAATTCCTCATGGCAATATGAAACACATTAACCTTGCATCCAGGTAGATGCGATCATCAGCTAGCATTGATCCCAACTTTGTTCCATCTTAGAATGGAATGAACAGCTTTCAACATATTTGTTTACCACCCAATCCCTATAACATCTTTTTGAAACTTGGGAAACTCAGACCTAAACCTCTGCAATAACAAATAAAGAACCTCCACAGTGATAATCTAACGATTACCTTCTGAGCCACAGGCAAACTGATATTGAGTAAATAAAGGGAAGGAGTCAAAGCTATGGTGTGGGATGAACGGGTTTCAGTTCATGGGGCACTGACTGTTGCAATCAGATAGGTGTCACTTGACCTGTGCTGGGATCAATGTCCTGGCAAATTGAAAAACTAGGGCTGTAGAGAGAGCTTTAAACTAATCAGAGGGCGGTGGAACAGTCATGAGGAAGGAATGTAAGCTTTCAAATCAAAAGGATAAGGCAGCATTGCAGAGCATATATATTAACAATGACACCTAGAGGGAGATAAGATGGGACAGAGTACACAAGCATTAAAAAAGGGCTAAAGGATGAAAAAAAGTGAAAGGCAAAATTAATGGCTCTTAACTTTAATTAGTATTAGTATTAATTGAAATAAATAGGTAACAGCATAAACTGAGGTTAAAGGGTATAATCTTATAGCCACTATAGAGGCATAGTTAGAAGGAGATCAAAACTGGCAACTGAACATTCAGGAGTGTGTGATCTTTCAAGAGGATAGACAGGAAGGAAAGTTAGGGTGGGATGGCTTTTTTGTTATTAGGAATTAGTACATTAGCAAGAAATGATCTTTGATCCGGTGATGTCGAAGTTATATGGCTGGAGGTAAGAAATAACAAGGGGAAAAAGACCTAGTGGGAATAAGCTACAGACTCCTAACTGTAACCGTTCAATGGAACAAAAATAAATTAGACTGATTTGGAATACTGTAAGCAGTTTCGGACCCTGTATATAAGGATGGAATGTTCTGGTGCTGGAGGAGGTCCAGAGGAGGTTTACAAGAACAATCCTGGGGATGAAGGCTTTGCCACATAAGGAGTAGTTGAGGACTCTGGTTCTGTATTTGATGGAAGTTAGAAGGATGATGGGGGATCTGAATGAAACTTATCGAAAATTGAGGAGCCTGGATAGAGTGGATGTGGAACAGATGTTTCCACTAGTAGGAGAGACCATGACCCGAAGACACAACCTCAGAGTGAAGGGATAGCCCTTTAGAACTGAGATAAGTAGGAATTTCTTCGGCCAGAGGGCAGTTAATCTGTGGAACTCATTGCTGTGGAGGCCAAGTCATTCAGTATATTTAAGACAGAGAAAGATGGGTTATTGATCAATAAGGGGATCAAGGGTTACAGGGAGAAGGCAGGAGAATGGGGTAGAGCAAAACATCAGCCATGATCAAATGGCAGTGCAGATTTGATAGGTTAAATGACCTCATTCTACTCCTTTATCTTATGGTCTAACAATAATAATGTGGATGGTGATATTAAACTGGATGAGATGCCATGTTCGTGGAGGAGTATATGTGGCTCTGTGTATGCCAAAGATTGATCAGGGTACTTTCTAGATGATATGGAGGTAATACAGTTGATGCCCAAAGAAATTTGGGCGTCAGATGCATAGATATTTAAAATGTCACAAATGGGTGCAGAAAATAATCAAGAAAGCTAATGTCTAGAGGACTGAAATACAAGGGTACAGAAGTTATGGTGCAGTTATACAAAACCCTGGCTAGACCCCACTTGGAGTACTGTGAGCAGATCTGGGCATCACACCTTAGGACAGCTATATTGGCTTTGGAAGGAGTACAATGTAGATTTACAAGAAAGATACCTGGATTTCAGGGATTAAACTATGATGAGAGATTGTACAAATTAGGCCTGTTTTCTCTAGAATTTAGAGGGTTTAAGAGGTGATCCAATCAAAGTCTTCAAGATATTAAGAGAAGACAGGGAGGTAAATATAAACTATTGCTATTGGTTGGTGATTCCAGAACCAGGAGGCACAGTCTGAGAATTAGCACCCTGCCTATTTAGTAAGCTACTATCAAATACTGGCTTCACTCTCTCACTGAACTGGCCTTTCATACTTAATGCTGAAGTCAGTGCTTCAGCTCCAAGTTTATCTGACCACTTTGGGGCTGTTCTGTACCTGAAGTACATAGCCAGAATCACCCCAGTTATCTGTTGCATGACGTTAAACGGAGGCCTAACCTATAGTTATCAAGTGGATGTAAAAGATTCAATATCACTCATGGTGGAATAGTGGAAAGGGGTGCAGGTGTCCCGGAGAATGTTTACACAATAACTTGCACAGGCAAAAACAAAAATAATTGCTCAGTGATCTTGGTGCAGTTTGTGAGATCTTTCTGTGCACGTGGCAATGATTTCTGCCTCCAACTGCGCTATTCCATTGCTTCACGAAGTCCTAAGAGCTGGCAATGGAATTGGAAAATAAAGTTGATGGAGTGATGAGCTGTTATGCTGCACCGGCTTCAGTATTTCCCTGCAGGGAGTTGGGGGCAGAATGTAAAAACAGTTGGATTGTGCTGAGTCCAGTCAGTTTCTTGAAGGGGGCAATGAGGTAGAAATTGGCCCCGAATCTTACAATAGATTTTGCCAGGAGGGTGCAGTGGTGCAATGGTAGTGTCCTTACCTCAGGGCTACAAGGTCCGAACTCAAGTCCCACTAATCCCAGAAGTGTGCCTTTGTATGATAGGTCTGAACAAGTTAATGAAGGCATTCTGCCCTCGTTTTTCTGATTTGCAAATGGTGAACACATGGAAGGGTTGGATTTCTGAACTGGTAGCAGCTGTCAATGACTGCTAGCCCCAGCCCAGCTCAGTGATGAACAGGCGCTTACCTCCCAGTCTGGCTCATCCAAACACCGCGAGTAGGTAGACAGTGGGGGGCCATTCCCCAAGGCAGGCAAACCCGAGACAGGAGGAGGAGAGGTACCGGCAGAGAGAGAGAGAATGGGGTGAGCGACAGAGTCCTGGAAATCGCTGTGAAAATGCTCTGGAAAAGAGAGGGAGACTTACCCATACTCAGCAGCGCCTTCTGCAAAACCTCATCGGTCAACATTCCCCCTACTCCCGGGGCTCGGCTGCTGGCAGCGGTTTGGGGGGGGGGGGAGTGTGGAGGGTTTTGTAGCCGGTCCTGCTCACTGGGCTCTAGAACAGCTTGACCCCCGAGTGTGTGTGGGTGTGTGTCTCTGATATCCTCACCCTTTCTCAGCAGCAGCTGCCTTCCCCATCACAAAGGGCAGAGCCACCCACGCCACAATGTAGACCCAGGGAGCCCAGGACCCAACAGCGAAAGGCAGTCACCCTCTTGCCTGGCCTAGCTCTGCTGGTGATGGCCTCACAGACCACAGCTTTTAACCTCAGTACGCTTTTATTCCCGGAACGTGTTCTTGCTCTGTGTCCCTGAGAGATACCGATTAGCACTTCCCTTCTCTAGAGCAACACGCCCGGGGAAAGGAGTCCCGTCTGTCTCCTGGAGAAATATGGATAAAGGTGCGAGGGAACGATGAAATTATTCAGAAGCCAAATGCTGCTGCACGGAACACAGGCACGTTGAAAATTGAGCCGTTGTACAACGGTAGCTGGTATTCCATTTAAGTATTGAATAAGATTGGAACGGAAGCCAGAACGATGCTAATGAGTCTAACATTGGATATATCTCAAGTGATGGCACAGAATCGAGTGCATAGTAACATCACTGAGATCCCCTGCAGAAATATGATTTATTCTGATGATAGATCCAATTATGGGTATCGCCCAGAAATGCTGTTACGGAGCATTGGGTTCAAATTCAACAGCGACTAAACGCTTTTATTAGTCAAATGGCCATTCTCAGAACAGGCAGTTCTGAAGAAGTCTTGAACAAAAGTGGGAGAATAGTGTGGAGAAACTCTATCATTCTCTGTCTCCCGTTTGAGATTACCGTCATCCGCAGTATTTTGCTTTTATTACAGAACAGCTAAGTTTTATTCAACATTTATTCATTTTGAAGAGCACCAATCTGATTAGTTTCTCTCAGCAACAAGTTGGTTTGAAGAAGGATTTTGGCGCTGAAGCAGACATTACTCAGTCTCAAGTTCTGTCGCTGCTAAAGTTTCTCACTCAGCACAGAGTATGAAGTTCAGAACCACTAACAGTGATATGGGAAGATGGATGAGTCGAATTACCCTGGCTTTTCCTCTAGGTGAGATATTTAAAGCTATCATCTTGCAGCAAAAATCACTTTAAAAGAGTTTCAGGTGAGAGAGATCTGGACAAATCTAGGAGTTTGGGAAGGGATGAAGACAAGGACAAAGACAAACAGTACAGTCACATTTAAAGGTAAAATTCGGCAAGGCAGGTCCACAGGGATACAGGACATATCCTAAACGCTTCAGATGGCTGTATGATGACTCGGTGGAACAAAACAAAACCATAGGTTGCCAGACACAAGCAAAGTGCTGAAGATATATCACAGAGATGGAGCCAACTTCCATTGAAAGACTCAACTTCCAACACCACCTCTTCTGTAATATGAACTCTTTTTCAAGACACCACTATTTATTTCCCCAAGTTCCCTAGCTTCCATGTTCTTCTCTACAGTAAATATTGACACAAAATATTTATTCAGTATCTCATCTATCTCCTCTGGTTCCACACATAGATGGCCATGTTATTTTTAAGGGCCACCATTCTTTTTCTAATTACTCTTTTTTGCCCTTAATGTATTTATAGAACCTCCTTGGCAAATAGATTTAAGGAGAATCCAAAGCTATGATGTGTCCCCCTTTTGCCCTCCTGATTTCCCTCCTAAGAACACTCCCACTGCCCTTGTGTTTTTTAATATTCATTTTGTGAGATGTGGGCGTCACTGGCTGGCCAGCATTTATTACTCGTCCCTAGATGTCATTGAGAATGTGGTGGTGAGCTGCCTTCTTGAACTGCTGCAGTCCACCTGCTGTGGTTGACCTATAATGCCATTAGGGAGGGAATTCCAGGATTTTGACCCAGTGACAGTGAAGGAACGGTGATATATTTCCAAGTCAGGATGGTGAGTGGCTTGGAGGGAAGCTTGAAGGTGGTGGTGTTCCCAAATATCTGCTGCCCTTGTCCTTCTAGATGGAAGTGGTCGTGGATTTGGAAGATACTGCCTGAGGACTTTTGGTGAATTTCTGCAGTGCATCTTGTAAATAGCACACACTGCTGCTACTGAGCGTCAGTGGTGGAGGGAGTAGATGCTTGTGGATTTGGTACTAATCAAGCGGGCTGCTTTGTCCTGGATGGTGTCAAGCTTCTTGAGTGTTGTTGGGGCTGCACTCATCCAGGCAAGTAGGAGGTATTCCATCACGCTTTTGACTTGTGCCTTGTAGATGGTGGACAGGCTTTTGGGAGTCAGGAGGTGAGTTACTTGCCACAGTATTCCTAGCCTCCAACCTGCCTTTTCTGGCCACTGTGTTTATATGGTGAGTCCAGTTGAGTTTCTGGTCAATGATAACCCTGAGAATGTTGATAGTGGAGGAAATCAGTGGTGGTAACACCATTGAATGTCAAGGGGCGGTGGTTAGATTGTCTGTTACTGGTGATTGTCATAGCCTGGCATTTGTGTGGCTCGAATGTTACTTGCCACTTGTGAACCCAAGCTTGGATATAGTCCAGATCTTGTTGCATTTGAACGTGGACTGCTTCAGTATCTGAGGAGTCACGAATGGGTGCTGAACATTGTGTAATCATCGGCAAACATCCTCACTTCTGACCTTAAGATGGAGGGAAGATCATTGATGAAGCAAGACTACAGGGCATATTTTTAACATACGAGGAGAAAGATTTAAACTAAAACGTAAAAGGCAATTTTTTTTAAACACAGAGTGGTTTGAATGAACTTCCAAAGGAAGTGATGGATGCAGCTACAGTTACAACGTTAAAAAGATATTCAGATAAGTACATGAATAGGAAGTGGTTGGAGGGATACGGGTCAAATGCAGGCAGGTGGGACCAGTTTAGTTTTGGATCTGGTTGGACCGAAGGGACTGTTCCCGTGCTATATGATTCTGACTCTATACTGCCACACATGATGGAGGTTATTCTCAATATGAAAGCAGGACTTCATATCCACAAGGACTGTGCGGTGGTCACTCTTATCGATACTGTCATGGACAGATGCATCTGCAGCTGGCAGATGGTAAGGATGAGGTCAAGTATGTTTTTCCCTCTTGTTGGTTCCTTCACCATCCAGACCCAGTCTAGCAGCTATATAGTTTAGGAGCTGACCAGCTCGATCAGCGGTACTGCTCTAAGCCACACTTGGTGAATGTTGAAATCCCCCACCCGGAATACAGTTTGCCCCCTGAGTGCTTCCTCCAAGTGTTGTTCAACATGGAGTGCTGATTCATCAGCTGAGGGAGGACAGTGCATGGTAATCAGTAGAAGGTTTCCCTGCATCTGTTTAACCTGAAGACACAAGACTTCATGGGGTCCAGAGTCAATGTTGACTCCCTCCTGACCGTTATCCACTGTGCCGCTGCCTCTGCTGCGTCTGTCCTGCCACTAGGAAAGGACATATCCAGGATGGTGATGGTGGTGTCTGGGACATTGCCTGTAATGTATGATTCTGTGAGTATGACTATATCAGGTTGTTGTTTGACTAGTCTGTGAGACAGCTCTCCCAATTTTGGCACTAGTGGCCCAGTATTAGTAAGGAGGACTTTGCAAGGTCAACAGGGCTGTTTCTGCCATTGTCTTTTCCAGCACCTAGGTCAATGCCAGGTGATCCGTCCAGTTCCATTTCTTTGAGTCTTTTTAGTGATTGATACATCTGAGTGGCTTGCTAGGCTATTTCAGAGGGCAGTTGAGAATCAACCACATTGCTGTGGGTCTGCAGTCACATGCAGACCAGACCAGGTGAGAACGACAGATTTCCTTCCCTAAAGGACATTAGTGAACCAGATGGGTTTTTCCTGACACTTGACACAGCGAGTTCATAGTCATCAGCACATTCTTAACTCCAGATTTTTTTTTTATTGCCTTGGCAGGATTCAAACCCAGGACTCTAGAACATTATTGCTAGACTATTAGCCCAGGAACTGAGCTAATAGTACTAGGCCATCGCCTTCCCTTGTACTCTTCTATGGATACATTTGCTCCCCGCTGTCTATACATGATATATTCCTCCTCCTTTTTCTTGACCAGAGCCTCATCTCTTGCCTCCTTTCTACCCTTCCTGTAGTATCTATACCCCAGAACATTAAACTGCCAGTCCCGTCCATCCCCGAGCCATATTTCCATAATAGCTAAGACTAGGGGTGGCCCACTGGTTAGAACTGCTGCCTCACAGCACTTGGGACCCAGGTTCAATTCCAGCCTTGGGCTACGGTTTGGGTAGAGGTATAGTGCCACACAGCATGGAAACAGACCCTTTGGTCCAACCAGTCCAAGCTGCACATAATCCCAAACTAAACTAGTCCCACCTACCCACTCCTGGTCCATCTCCTTCTAAACCTTTCCTATTCATGTACCTATCCAAACGTCTTTTAAATGTTGTAATTGTACCCACATCCACCACTTCATCAGGAAGTTCATTCCATATGCGAACCAACATCTGCGTAAAAAATTTGCCCCCTCAAGAGTTTGCACATTCTCTCCGTGTCTGCACAGGTTTCCTCTGGGTGCTCTGGTTTCCTCCCACATTCCAAAGATGTGGAAGCAAGGTGGATTAGCCATGGGAAATGCAGGGTTACAAAGATAGGGTTGGGGGGGCAGCATAGATTTGATGGGCCAAATGATCTACTCCCACACTGTTGGGATTCTATTATATCCCAGTCCCAAGTTCCCAACCACACCCTAAGTTCATCTGCCTTACCTGTCCGACCTCTTACATTGAAGCAGACCTCTTGCAGTTTAATTTATCAGTCTTACCCTGTTCTCTGCCAAGCTCATCTGCCTTGACTGTTGGACTTGCTCCCCCCTTGTCTAACTGCACCAGCCTCCGTCTTTTCTCTTTTTTTTCATTATCACTTTGGTTCATCCCTGCCCCTTACTAGTTTAAAGCCTCCTGCGTAACGCTAGCCAAGTTTTTCTGCAAGGATAATCAGTCCCCTTCCAATTCAAGTAGAACCTGTCCCTCTTTTACAGGTCATTTCTATCCCTGAAGTGATCCCAATGGTCAAAAAATGTTATTCCTCATCCCCTGCACTAGCTCCTCAGCCGCACATTCACCTGCTCCATCTTCCTATTCGTACTCTAACATGTGGCACAGAGTAGTCCAGATAATACTACCTTCAATGACCTACTTTTTAACCTCCTGCCTAACTTCCTATATTTTCTCTTCCTATGTCACTGATACCAACATGGACAACAACCTCCTGCTGGTCACTCTCCCCTTTCAGAATATTCTGCACCCTCTCCAAGACATCCTGGACTCCGGCACCAGGGAGGCAACACACCATCCTGATGCCTCCCTGACAGCTGCAGAAACAATCTGCCTGTGCCCCAGCCTAGAGAGTCCCCTATTACATTCAATCACTTGGAACCTGACATACCCCTCATTACTGTAGAGCCAGTCACAGTACCAGAAACCTGGCTGTCAGTGCTATACCCCCCTGAGAGGCCATCTTTCCCCCTACAGTATCCAAAACTGCATACTTATGAGATAGAGATAGCCACAGGAGATTTCTGCACTACTTGGCTACCTCTCATACCATTTGTTGTGGTCAACCATCTACCCAACTGTATCTATGGTGTCTCCACATTCCTGCAACTGCTATCCATCACACCCCCTTGCTCTTGTAAATTCCTTTAAATTGCCACTTCAATCAATCAATGCAGTGCAATAGGATTCTCGACTAAACACTTCCTGCAGACAGTCTCCAGGAACACTCAAAATTTCCTTAAATCTCCTGTCACACATCTGACAGGAATAGCACATAACCCTACTAAAAGCCATTTCTGCCCCTTTAACAATCTACAGACCCAGAAATTATCTAAAAACAAACAACACACTGCTCAAAAACACAGCATTAGTACAGCCTTACAGCTCAAAACCACTACTCAGGGATAACTTAATACCAATCCTTAAAATTAAGGGTCAATCAAGAGACAGTAAAACATAAGAAAAAATGCCCTCACCTTATTCACTGTTATGGATTTACACACACAAAAAAGGAGTTTTGTAAGTCTTAAAATCAAACACTTAGTTGATCAGGCTCAAAAACCAAAGGTCATTTCAGTGATTTTTTTTTCCTCTAAATAATGAAATCTCTGCACCATTGCAGTGAAGTTGGATATTAGACCTCCCACTTCAGCTAGGAAATTTCCTGCTTGTTTGTTGTTTTAGTGAAACCCCATCTCCACAGCCCTTGTTCAATTTCTCAGTAGGACAGCTGTGAAACTACACTTGTTAGCTGTTTTCATAAAAGCTGATCTCCAAGCCTTATGCAATTCCTCAGACTCTGACCTTGCCACCTGGTCGCTCTCCTGAAACACACTCCCCTTCGGCACTTTCAAGGCATCTTTGTTTTTGATCTTTTATATAAAGTTCCAAAACAAATGCAAAACTTGTAAAAATAGCAATTACTGCTCCAAGGAAGTGAGCGAATCCAGCTGAGTGCTGAAAGAAACCTCAGAACCAAGAGCTTCTCTCACAGCCATGATCATCTCCCACCCACCCCTTGTTTTCTTTTGAGATCTAAAAATGGATAAAGTTAATTAAATCCCTGGGACCTGATCAGAAATTTCCCAGAACTTATGGGAAGATAGGGGAGTGATTGCTGAAATATTTGTTTCAATGATATCCACGGCTGAGCTGCTGGAAGACTGGAGGTTGGCTAATGTGGTGCCATTATTTAAGAAAGGCTGCAAGGAGAAACCAGGGAGTTATAAGCACTGAGCCTTATGTCAGTGGTGGGTAAGTTGTTGGGATTTCTGAGGGACAGGATTTACACGCATTTGGAAAAGCAAGGACTGATTAGGGATAGTCAGCATGGCTTTGTGCATGGGAAATCATGTCTCACTTCCAAAAAAAATTCAATCAAGTTAGAGGTGACAAAGAAGATTAATGAAGGCAGAGCAATGGACATTGTCCACATGGACTTCAGCAAAGCATTTGACAAGGTTCTGCTGAGTAGACTGGTTAGTTAGATCACATGGGATCCAGGGGGAGCAAGCCAAATGGATACAAAATTGGCTTGATGGTAGGAGACAAAGGGTGGTGTAAGAAGGTTGTTTTTCAGACTGGAGGCCTGTGACCAATAGTATGCCACAAGGATTAGTGCTGGGTCCACTGCTTTTCCTCATTTAAAGAAGTCATTTGGATGTGAGTATAGATTAGTAAGTTTGCAGATGACACCAAAATAGTTGGATGTACTGGACAGTGAAGGAGGTTAATAAAAACCTAAAGAACTGCAGCTGCTGTAAATCAGGAACAAAAACAGAAGCTGCTGGAAAAGCTCAGCAGGTCTGGCAGCATCTGTGGAAAAAAAACTGGGTTAATGTTTTGGGGTCCGGTGACCTTTCCTCAGAGGAAGGGTCAGCAGTGAAGAAGGTTCTCTCAGAATACAAGGGGTCCTTGACTGGATGGGCTAATGGGCCGAGGAGTGGCAGATGGAGTTTGTTTAACTTAGATAAATGTGAGGTGTTGCATTTTGGTAAGGCAATTCAGGGCAGGACTTGTATAGTTAATGGTATGGCCTTGGGAAGTGTTGCAGAACAAAGCAACCTATGGGTGCAGGTGCATTGTTCCTTGAAAGTGCAGTCACAGGTAGGCACGGCAGCGAAGCAACCATTTGGCACACTTGTCTTTATCGGTCAGTGCACTCAGTATAGAAGTTGGGATATCGTTGCGGTTGTACAAGACATCATTGAGGCTACTTTTGGAATACTGTGTACAATTCTGGTTGCCCTTCTATAGGGAGGATATTGTTGAACTTGAGAGGGTGCAGAAAAGATTTACAAGGACATTGCCAGGGGTGGTGGGTTTGAGCTATAGGGAGAGGCTAAGTGGGCTGTGACTATTTCCATGGAGCGGAGGCTGAGGGGTGACCTTATAGAGGTTTATACAATCATGAGGGACATGGAAGGGTGAGTAGCCAAGGTCTATTTCCAAGGGTGGGGAGTCCAAAACTAGAGGACATAGGTTTAAAGTGAGAGGGGAAAGGTTTTAAAAAAGAGCCCCGAGGGGTAAAGTTTTCAAGCAGGGGTCTCTCGTGTATGAAATGAGCTGCCAGAGGAGGTAGAGGTAGCAGGTGCAATTACAAGATTTAAAAGGCAGCTGGATGGGTATATGATTAGGAAGGGTTTAAGAGGGATACGGGCCAAATGCTGGCAAATGACACTAGGTCAGGTTGGGACATCTGGTCGGCGCAGATGAGTTGGACCAAAGGGTCTGTATGACTCTATGACTCTGTTTCAGTAAAGCAGCCTAAACAAAGATGCTGTGTGTACTTTTTTAACTTCCAAACTAAAAAGGAAGGAGTCGATTGTATCTGTTCCATTGCTTTTGGAACTAAAACATTCTGTTTTCAAACAATAAGTTACACAGTTTTAATTAAGCCCAGATGTTAAAATTCTTGGTTGAGTTATTTATTATGCTACATGTGCTCATTTAAAGCTGGCTGACTTTTTCCAACTTGGCCCAGCGCTCTATCAACCTATTCACATTGCCATCCTGACTGAGATTAGTTTACTCATCTGGGCTGACTGACATAGGAAGACTTTATGGCAATGAGGAGTATTGGGACTGTTCTTTGTACTTAGCTTCTTCACAAACACCATAGCTCTGGACTGGTTATTAAAACACTATTTCTCTTGCAATACCCCTACTCCTGTTTAGTCAGAGCCCCTGTTTGAAGCAGACCAGTTGTTACTGAGACCCTGTCAATATTGCCGTAGGCTATGCAGAATAAATGTCTGAATATCATATAACTGCATGTTCCAGTGAACTCCGGCTTCTGGCTACTATATAAGACTCTGCAGTGACTAAAAACTGTACTTAGAACTGTAGTTAAGAAACCTCTCTCAATGAAATAGTGATGGTGATTACTAGCTTCATTGCCTTGTGCCTAGGATGCAATTGTATCATGTGGAAGGTAGCTGATAAAATAATCATCTGACAGATGCCGGTTCCTGGTTAGCCAAAACTACCAAAACCTAACTTTAATTTGCCAATAGTAACATTGTTTTCATCGGTTTACCATTCTAAATTCTTGACAGCTCAATTTCTTATATCACCATTGCTCGCTGCAATCACAACAGACCCCATTCAATGATCTTTACTGAATTTCCTGAGGCTCTATTCATTTTCTTAAAGAGCCGACATCTGTTTGGAGATTTTATTATGAACTTTAAAGCTAGTTCACACAAACACTTTAACTTTATGATTCAATGTGGTGTTGGCCCAGACGTGCATTTACTGTCAGTTCACTCATTTCCTGCCATGTTTCGTTTAGGAGCCAGGAAGCGGACTTTCAGGGTCGAGTTTCATTTCAAAACTGAATTTGCTTTTGGTATTTACCATTGTATACCTGTAGGCTTTCCCAACACTTGGTGATGCTGAATATGAAACCTCCATCTCTGAATTCCATTCACAATTAACTGACTCATTGCTGAGATGTTTTGTTATCCTGTAAACATGTTTTTTTTTTAAATGTTTAATTCTAATCATGTTTTTAATGCCTCAATTATTGTGGAAAAAGAGCATTTTTCAAAAACAAACTACCTTAAATCAATAGGAACGATTTATATTATTCAAGTTTCATCTCTTTCAAGTTTAATACAGTAATTTGTTTTTTTTTAAAACCCCAGCTTATTTAATTTCAGCAAACTTCAGGATGCTCCTCCCAATTTAATGAATGTATTCCATACCCAACCAGTTCACATATGCAAAAATCTGCTACAATGTCTAACATGAGACAATGCAGCAACTGGATAACATTTGCTGAATAATCTGAAGTGTAAAAATGTTATTTGACAACCAGTTTAATATGTTGTCAGCTGGAATCACAGCATGGTGCATTTGCAAGTATGGGAAGCTACATATTAAAGAAACAGGACTCCATTATTTGCAAACGAAAGAAAACACACATGCACACACACACAGAGCACCTGTTTCAGCTCAGCAAAATAGGTTAGAGCCATTGCTAGTTAATTTCTTAGGGTAATTCCCTGACCAGAAATGTGGCTGGTTTAAAGATTTAAACTAACCTTGGTAGTTAACTGCCAATCAAAATCTCTACCAGGGTCCACTTGATAACCAATCAAAACTCTAATAGAATAAAACTGTTGGTTTTCCCCTTAGATTGATAATCTTGCAAACTGTCCTGTTAATTACAAAATAAAAAAGCTGTGACCATTTTTTTAAACTAATACTCAAAATATAGTCTTTTAAATCTTCAACTTGATTCCCATTTGATCCATCAATTATTCCTATTCAATTTCATCAAGTTTCCATTCTGCTTTCCCCACTTCCTCGGTCCTCTCTCTAGTGCTACCACATCCTTCCTGTGGAGAGACCAGAACTGCAGAGTTCTGTAGCTGTGGCCTATCCAATACTCTGTACAACTGCAACATTACCTGCTTGCTCTCATACTCTACACCATGACTGATGAAAGCAAGTGTCCCATATGTCGCCTTAACTATCCTATTCACATGCACCGCTGACTTGAGGGATTTATGAACAATTACCCTAAGATCCCTCTGTTCCTCTAAGCTACTCTCTCCTGCCATTCATTAAATAATCCCTCGTCTTGTTTATGCTTACAAAGTCCATCACCTCGCACTTATCAGGGTTAAAACTATCTGCCACTGGTTTGCCCATCTGACCAACCCATCTACATCTTCCTGTAACCTACAACCATCTTCTTCACTACCAACCACTCTACCAATCTTGGCGTCATCTGCAAATTTGCTTAACATTCCCCCAACATTTTCATATATATCATATATGTATATAGCAAACAATAAAAGGTTCCCAGTGCTGATCCTTGTGGTACATCACTGGACACTGGCTCCAGTCAATCAAAACAGCCTTCTACCGCTATTCTTTTATGTCCTATTACTAAACTAGTTTCTGATTCATCTCACCAAGTTTCCCTCAGATCCACATGGTTTAATCTTGTCATGTTGGACCTTGTCAAAAGCCTTGCTAAAATCCATATAAATCATATACATCAACTGAACTTCCATCATCCACATACATGATCACATTTTCAAAAAAAATTCTAACAAATTTGTTAGACATGACCTCCTTCTGACAAAGCTATGCTGACTATCCCTAATTAACCCATGCCTTTCCAAGTGGGTATTAATTTGTTTCTTCAGAATTTTCTCCAATAG
Organism: Rhincodon typus; assembly: GCF_021869965.1. Lineage (NCBI taxonomy): Eukaryota > Metazoa > Chordata > Chondrichthyes > Orectolobiformes > Rhincodontidae > Rhincodon > Rhincodon typus. The sequence goes on along the minus strand of NC_063357.1, from coordinate 32,513,288 downwards.
GTTGCCTAACACAGATGGAGACTCATTGGTCTGTAATTTCCTGGTTCATCATTACCACCCCTCTTAAAAAGTGGAACCACATTAACCATCCTCCAATCTTTTGGCACTTCTCCTGTGGCCAGACAGGAATTAAAATTTTGCGCCCGAGTCCCTGCGATTTCCTGCCTCACCTCCGACAGCAGCCTGGGATGCAGTTCATCCAGGCCTGGGGATTTCTCTATTTTTTAGGCCCAACAGAGCTTCCAATACCTCCCCATTTCCTAAGTCAAACTGTACAAGTTCCTCACAGTCCCTTTTCCTGAAATCCATACCTATGCCTCCTTTTCCAGAGTGAAGACTGAAGAGTATTCATTCAACATCCTTCCAACATCATACACAGGTGCCCTTGGCCCCTACTCCATAATGGACACTGGCCTCCAGTCACTCAAACAACCTCCTACCACTGTGTCCTGTTACTAAGCCAGTTTCTGGTCCATCTCAGAATTTCCCTGAATTCCACATGCTTTAACCTGCTCAATCATTCTCCCATGTGGGACCTTGTCAAAAACTTTGCTAAAATCCATACAAACGGCATGAACTGAACTTAGCTCATCCACACATCAAATTTTGTTGCCATTTTCCCCCACATGAAAACAGTGACTATATTTTAAAGTGGTTTATTGACTGTGAAGCATTGACATTGTGAAAATGCTTTAAATGCAAATATCATTCATTTCATACCAATCACATTATGGTTACATCCACTTCATAATAATCGAAAAAAAAATCAGATCTACTGCTGTTATAATTTCCAGTCATTACATAAATAACTGAGTTAATTAATAAATATTAACCAAGAATTTTCTAATAATTCAATTGGGGGAACAGGAAAACTACAATCCTATCTACTTTGGAACAATTCCTCACCATCTTTCACCACCAGAGGATGCTGTTTAATCATAGGTTCTAAATATTAATGACAGACCTGAATATATCTGCATTGTTTGTTTATATTGTGGCTTTTTTTTTCTGGACCTTTCTATGCAAAAGCTTGCAGGATGTGTATTCAGGTCAAGTATGGGACAGCCAAATTTAAAGTTTGAGACTAGAATACTTTCCACTTTGGATATCCCATGTCGGCGTTAAGTATCGGCATGTTGTTTGATTTAATGAAGTTCCTCTACCCCTTGTGCGCCTCTGCCCAAAGCTCAAAAGAAGACCCTTCATCACAGAATATGTCTTTGCCTATTCTTTTCTGCTTAAAGTTGTCCCGTTGAGAGCTAAAGTTCTATGCTTGCTTATTATCTGGTTATACATGAGGACTGTGGCGAAGTAATGTAATCTTCCAATCATTCTTGGTAATATATTTAAGATTCACAGATTCACTCATACTCACAATTTCCAGCAGGAGTCACTGCAGATTGAACAAGATGCCTGGCTGATTAGTGTCCTCTTAGATGCTTTAAAAAAAAACAGGGTGTACAAGAAAAAGTGGTAGAGTTGCTCATTGAGATGAAGCTGGTTTTATTCCATTTTCCTGTTACAATACTTCACAGATTTGCTGTCATAGTCACCCTCCTATGTGTAAAGTGCACTATGTTCACAGTTTCAAAATAAAACACTAGGAATTAAACACTGGAATTATATGACTGAATCCACAGAAACAATAAATTAATGATAGAAAATGCAAGTTTTGACTTTGTAAACAACATAAACCAACCACTGGTCCTTGAGAGCTCTGGCTAAACAAGGCACAGATTAATTTAGTGGGTTGAGTCTGTTCAGCTTGCACTGCGGGTTTCTCAGTGCCACACTTGGTCCTCTACACCCTGACAGCAGAGGCTTTGGTGTCATGAGTTTACAATGAATAAACTTTGCACATAATTACTGTATTATTAACTCATGCCTTTTGTTTGAGCACAGCACTGAACAATATTATTGCATGAAGTTTAAAGGCAAAATTGGCACCAAATAGCAGAAAGCATTCCACTACTGTTAACGAAGTTTACACCTTGACTGCTGAAGGCACCAACATCTGCCAACTGTCATTCTTCAGACAAATGTAGGCAATGAATGCCAACAGGCTACTTAATCACGGAAGACACTGAAACTGAGTTCAAACTTGTTCCAACCACAAGCTCCTTGCAGCAGGAAATGCCAAATGGAACTCAGGAGCAGGAGTCCTGCTCAAATTCTTCACCATTTTCAAGCCAAAAGCATCGAGGCCAAGTCATAATTTCCAACCAGTAATTCAGCATAGATCAGGGACTGGTCTCCTGGTCGGTGTGGCAGACTGTGCCAGACATTTGTCCACTTTTACAATGTTTCAATAATTTGAAGAAGTACAATATTCAAGTATATTAGTTTCTGAAGTAACTGAAGATTGATATACACCCTTCATTTCCATCCCCTTTTTACTTATTTTGACCGAAAATATCTGGTTTTCATTCAAAAACAAAACTACATTCTAACCATGGGAATTGACTGTAAAACTCTGGAGACTCTAAGTTTGCATTACGGTGTGTTATTTACCCAACTGCACATAAAAGACAAGTGGGCTTGGACTAAACTGCACAGGATTTGAGAGAGTGTACTGTTCTCTATCAATCTGGATACTGAATTCAAAGCACTGCAGCTTACAAATGTACATAAGCGGTCTCTACCTCAATATTCCCCTTCTCATGAGGACATTCTAGGCTGCAGATTCTCAGGCACGGGCAAACTTTTAGTTCACTCAAGTGTCTGCCATTCCAGGTAGATATTGCTGCCAAATTATTTGATGGTCACAGCCAAACCTGACTCTGGTTTTCAACAGATAGTCACACAAGACTTTCAAAAAGAAATATTCTAAACTGATGCACTACCCAGCCCAATGGATCTGAGCCAAAAAGAGGCACAGATCTAGTAAATGAAACTGGTCCAATGGTTCATTATCCATAACTATAATGAGCTTATCTGAGTGATTGCAACTCTGCCTCCATTAAAATTAAAACGATTAAATCAGGATGTCAGAAATAAAACCAGTGCTCCTTACTGCTACTCATCTACAAAGTCAACAATTTCAGTTTCATGCATTTTTACCTACCATTTGTAAACTAGTGAATATTTTTAGAGCAGTTGTTTTGGATATCGCCATCTACACAGTTTATACTGTGACATTTGTCTTCAAACTCTGTGAAGACAGATGCATGGATACAATAACGATAAACAGAGTCAGCCACTTGATTACAAGGGCTGTTGCTAAGTGCAAAATGTTTAAGGCCAAGCAACAGAGGAACAGTTATGTTTTCCTTACAGGAGCCCCCACATTTGTCACGCAACTGACGCTATACTGATAGGTTCCAGAGCTTTCACACAGTACACCCATGTCACTGAACTGTGAAATATTTAATGATGTGAATCCTGAGGAACTTGAAAAATTTAAATCAAGTAAGTTATTGACGTAACAGCTCTTCATCAAGACAGCAGTACATGAATATGCAATGCCAATTTTCTAAAAAATCAGCTAACAGATCACAGGTCAGCATAAGGACTAGAGATGTCAATCTTTTCATGCTTTGTAAAATTTCAGTGGCAACTCTCCGGTACACTCTACATAGCAAATATGGTTATGGCTTGACCCCTAATCACTCCTGAAGCAGTCATTTTAATTTATACAAGCTGCAAATCCTTCTAAAGTCAACAGATAGTTGGCAATTCAAATTCAATTCAATTCATCACCGTAGATTGGCATTAAGCCCACAAGCATCTGAAAGTCTGTCTTATGTTTAGTAATAGCCTTATGTTGATGCAATTGGAATGGTCATACTCGAAGTTCATTGCTCTGTTGGGTTGTGAAGAGTAGCAGGAAGAAAGGACTATGATTAAACTGCTTATTAATTCTAACATTACAGAACATGTCTGATATAAAAGGGCAGTTTCCAAATTTTTTCTACTGATGACTAATACTCAGGTCCTCAGCTACTAGTAAACAAAGTAGGAGGAAAAGTCAATGCTGCAATCATTTCATTAGCTGAAGAATCAAACAGACTGGAATTTTCAGTAAGACTCAATCTCGCTGAATCTTCGGTGTATTGTGGAATAGTGAGAGGCTATTAGTGCTTGGAATGGAACACTGGCTACCAAATGTCAGCTTACATGTCAGGTACAGGATAGTCATGATGCAGAGTAAAGCTTGCAGCCCCTCCCCTTCCACTCCCCAGTAATAGTCCATGATTGACCATGTTGGCTATAGCATAGGCCAGATGCGAAGTAAAGGTCACCATATACATCTTCTACCTTGTGTCTCATTCCAATCTCGGAACAGAACATTCTTGCTTTGTTGAATTATTACACAATTTTTCCAGTTCCTGTACTGGTCAGAGTGGAATCATTATTAGGGTCAGTTTTGTGCTGTCAGAATAAGACCGTAGTTGCAGAAACTTTTCTGCTATTGCAAACAAGAGATACTCAACTCCTCATTCTTGGGTTGATGAACACCCAAGTTCAAAAAGTGGAACAGCATCTGACATTACATTTCAGGAGCTAGGTAAAGTAACTTGCAGTTTTGTGCCCACAATGATGAGTGAATGTGTTTGATACCCAGAAACAGTGATTATTCTTTGTTCACTAACGTAAAGCAGACACCAGGATACAAACAGAAGAGGCAAAACGAAGAGGGAGGGGAGAGACAGAAACCAATTGGCCTGGAAGCTCAAATAAATGCAATCTGCAATACTACAGAAGTAAATCTGATGTAGAAAAGTGAAAATGCTACCTGAACTGTCTGACAAGCATAATTAAGCAAAAGACGGAGCAAAAATAATAACAAACAGGAATTAAAAAAAGAGAAAGCAATGTGAATGATGCCCTTTGGAAATGCTGACTGTCTACATATGATGATACTAGGCAACCACTTGTGTTGCAGTTCAGGTCACCATCTGTAAAAATATTTGAAGAATATCCTACATTCTTCTGCAGGGCCTTTAGGCCTGAAACCAGATTTAAAACTGGAGGCAGAAATCATTTACTTCACTGTTGAGTTCATCCCTGTTTACAGGTTATTTGTTCGCAGTCAACAAAATGCCTCATGCTACTCCAAGTGCCATGATGAACTAAATTTGTTGTAGATTGTGGTCCTGTCCCAGAAAAGCAAGGCCTGGCCCAGGAGCCAGTGCTTTCAATTGTGGAGGGGTCCTAAAGAATTTTCCAATGATTACACTACAGTCGTCTGTGTTTGAGGTTTGTGCATTTGGCTCTGCAGAGATTCAGGTCCACAACCAATTAGAGTTCAGAGTAACATAACGAGCAAGAACAGATGAACATTTGCCAAGAAACAATGGACTGGAAGTTGAGTTGTTGCATCCCTGTTTTTGAAGGATTGAAACCCAAACCTAGGGACCAGAGGAAAAGCGGTGACTGCATGCTGGATGGTCCAATTGATTTAGATCCATATATAATGTCCATTTAAATCCAACTTTAAAATATTTCCAAGGGTTACCCTTTAACAAAGTGTTACAAAATGCTTCAAAAAGAAAGGGAGAAGAAAAATGGGGTAAAACAAAAAGGAGGACAACATGGTCATCTTACAGTGAAAGGTAGGGGGAGAAAGAAGGAATGAGAATTTCAGAATGAAACTAGATTTACTGGTTAACTAGCCATCAACTCAAAATGGAGGTCTTGGAAATCTTACAATTTAACACTAAGATTGTCAAAGATGCTCCAGACTAATAAAAAAGGACTGGAACTGAAATTTCCAAAATCGGAAAACAAGCATGGAGCAACATTAATGTGGCAACACCAAAAATGGTAAGTGTGTGTTACAGACTGATGAGGAAAAGGAGAGATTATTACGGAGCTCTCCTGAAGATAACTGGGGAGCCACCAAGTAAATGCTTTGTTCAAACATGGTTCTCCCAGACACACCTGTGTATCAGATGATAAAAGTCTTATATTTCTGTTAAGAAAAAGTGAAGAAGTTTTTGTTGAGGCTAGAGATGTCGAACAGTGTGCAAATGGAGATTTTAGATGAAGCTGGGGAGCTCAGAAGAGACTCAATCTGAGTGAATGTTCAAGAATGATGTACAACATTTGATTCAAATACAGTAATTCATGCTGGCAGCTCCCGAAACTACAGTAGCATCCTCATTCTGAAATTCTTTAATTTAATAACTGATTTCTCATTCCATTGAAAGAAATGAAATCTTAATTGAGCAGCTCTTCAACACATGCCACATGACTACAAACCCTGATGAAATAAGTTAATGAGAGACCCCAGCCCTGAACCTCCCCCCTCAGATTAAGGAGCTTGTCAATGTGTTGGGGTGCAACTGTTGTCTGAAATTTCAGTGGTTTCTCCCATCACCAAAATATTCAAATTGGAATGAACTACATAAAATAAATTTCTTTTCCTGCTGGCTGTATCAAACCAGTTTCTACCTTTGTGCTCATTGAGATAAGGGACGTTAGCACTTGGAATGGAAAGTCGACATTTCAGTTTATGCTGTCTATCATGAAGCTTCAACTCGGGTGCAGAATTTGCCAGGTGTGGGCTTAAATTGCTCCATTCTCCTGACCCTAAACAACTGAACAAGGTGAAACTTTCTAATTATCATACAACCATCCTGTCCTGCCTCTACTAGTGAGCTTGCTAAGTTGGAGGCAGTTTTCTGCTGAGGGTGCAGGCCTACTAGGAGCTGGACAGCACCAATCAAATTCCCATTGTACATTACCAAAGCAAGGTTCTTCTGTATCCAGAGTTTGAGCAGACAGAAATCTTATCCTGCCACTAACTGCAGGCATTCACTTATTTACAAATCATGTGTAAGGTGCACGAGCACTGAGTTAACCAGAGCATCATGGTGGACATACCATTTACATCAATACCCTAGATACTGCCATGTCCTTCCTGTATCCTACTGGAGGTGACCAGCTATTTACATGAGTTGAGACTTGTCTGGTGAAATGTTAAAGCAGAAGGGTCTACCCGCAGAATAATAAACAGTACATTGGAGTACTTGCAGGTTTGATTGTGCCCAGAACGCTGATGAAATGGGAGATTATGTGAAGGTGGTCAGCTGAAGATCAGCATGCTTGTAGATTACATGGTAATGGTTCAGCTGGACCAGCTCACATGGCTTCCAGAAGTTTCTCTTTGCTTCTTGAATGATTCTGGAAGAAGGAATGATTGATCTGTTCAAGGTCAGAGGTGAGAGCAAGGTGCATCTCCACATGCAATTTCAGCGCTAGTAACCACTGTTCCAGCTTCATAAAGGATGGTCTGTGGAAAACAAAACAATGAACAGCATTAGGAGTGGTATAACGGGCTGGTTACTACAGCAGTAAGGCGGACTCTAGGAGATCTTGTTGTAGAAGAGTTGAAATATATGGTTTGAGTGAATTAACCAAAAAAAACTCAAAATTTACCCACATCCCGGGGGGGGCGGGGACACAAGCTTGATTGAATACCAGAGTGATTGTCAAACCTCTTCCCCTCTTCCCAACTGCATTTAAAGGAAAAAATATCAAGCTTGCCTATCTTCATTATGTAAATCCCAGGAGTTGCTGATCTGGCTCCCCCTAAAATGCAAGTGGTCACTCCCAAATCTGGCTGCTGAATGAATGGAGTTTGAGACCATCCGTGGTGGTTAGAGGGAAGGGATGGTCCAATGAAAGGGATAAAATGAGAAAACTAAAACTATACTTTTGCAAAAATTCATTGATCTTAACACAATGCCGTGTACTTAATGCAGACATAAAATCTAGCTAAAGACGTTAACTTGTAAAAAAAATAATTTTTACTGAAATATTATTGCACCAAGTGCACAGCCTCCTTATTGTAATGTATTTACCAGACAGAGACAGGCCATTTGGCCCAGGATGCTCAAACCACTGATCAAAATTAAATTTCCTAAAAATATCAGCGCTAATGATGTAAATGTTAATGGTTCAAGATAGAGGCAGTCATGCAATCAGAAATAACAACGCTAACCATACACCACATCAACAGCCAAGATTATTAAAATTAGTTCACTGTACAGCGGCTCAGTGGTTAGCACTGCTGCCTCACAGCGCCAGGGACCCGGGTTCAATTCCACGCTCGGGCGACCATCTGCGTGGAGTTTGCACGTTCTCCCCATGTCTGCGTGGGTTTCCTCCGGTTTGCTCCCACAGTCCAAAGATGTGCAGGCTAGGTGGATTAAACATAGAACAGTACAGCACAGTACAGGCCCTTTGGCCCACGATGTTCAGCCAACCTATTATCCTACTAAGATCAATCTACCCTACATTTTACTATCCTCCACGTGCCTATCCAAGAGTCACTTAAAAGTCTCTAAAGTATCTGACTCCACTACCACTAGCGGCAGCGCATTCCACACGCCCACCACTCTCTGTGTGAAGAACCTACCTCTGACATCTCCCCTATACCTTCCTCCAATCACCTTAAAATTATGCCCCCTCATAATAGTCATTTCCGCCCTGGGAAAAAGTCTCTGACTATCCACTCTAACTATGCCTCTCATCATCTTGTACAACTCTATCAAGTCACCTCTCATACTACTTCGCTCCAATGAAAAAAGCCCTAGCTCCCTCAACCTTTCCTCATAATTGGTCATGCTAAATTGTCCTAGTGTTCAGGAATGTGTAGATTAGGTGAGTTTATAGGGGGATGGGTCAGGGTGGGATACTCAGTAGGGTCGGTGTGGACTTGTTGGGCTGAAGGGCCTGTTTCCACACTGTAGGGGATTCTATGATTCTTGATTTTTTTGTACTCTTTTTACCCCAGTTGTCAGGTCTGAACCTGTTGTAGATTAGTGGACAGAGAGCGATTGATCATTAATCAGTTTAAAGTTATGTTACAGTCAAGTTGGTAGAGGGTAGACTAGATGAACCTTGTTCTCTTGCCCAGGAAATTCCTATGGGCAGCACTGCTGTTTAGAACACTGTTCCATATTATATTTTAGGTGCTGCAGAAGTCCTTTTACTAATCACAAAAATCTTTTAGGCAACTTTGGAGTCAATGCAAACTCAAGCAGCTGATTGGCAGTATCATTGAAACCCATCCAAATTCTGAAAATACCCAACAGTCAGCCAACCAACATTTTTCACCCATTTATTTCAGGTTCCCAGCATCTACAGTATCATCCTGTTACATTAGCCTTTCCACATCAAACCTTGCTCTGAAATTTTTGTGGCAAACTCACCTCTTTTCTGGATCCAAGTCACAGCACATGACTGCAATTGGGAAGAAGGCAGCAGGACATTCCTCTGGACAGTATCGATCCAAGAAAACAGGGACATTCAATCCGAAATCTGTTGTCCTGGGCAGGTAATCTGGGTCTGCGTTTACTCTACCAATCAGCTGGAAGTTTAAAACAAAAAAAATCAGCAAATCACAAGGAAAGCTGACATCACCACCTTAGTAAAACTATGCCCTTGTCTTACACTAGACACTCAGTTCACAATTCGGGTATGGTGTTTATTGCTTGATCGCACACTAATCTCTCAGTTTAGAGATTATGTCTAATCCTAATGGAAAATATACAGTAAATGGCAGAACCAGGCTTATGGCATTCATCGGGCTGTGGCTGATATCCCAGCCCTCAATCACTTTGTTGTAGTGCCAACTCAATATAATGACACACTGAATGAAGCGCAACAATCACAAGGAAGAATGAATATAACATTCCAAATTTACTGAGCTGCTGGTTCAGAAATCGGCTATGAAGATGGTTTCCTTGTCGTTAGATTTTACAAGCAGTTGACAGTATCAGCTACTCAGTTCATTTTCTTACCTCACACAGCATTATCCCAAAGGAAAAGATGTCAACTTTCTCATCGTAGCTTTTCCCTGGGAATATAAAATAAATCAGTTAATCACCAGGTGAGACCACGTCAAGCAAATATCATGAAAAAAAAAATCAGAAAAAGGAGTTATTCAGAGTTTGATCATGCAGCACAGAATGCGAATTAAGAACTGTTGATGATCAGAGTACTACTGTACAAACAGCAGTATAAGTACAGACAACAGTATGGAGGACAAGGAGTATTGCTGAACACTGGGCAATTTTCACTGGCAATAACAAGCACACAGGGGTTCTAATAAACTAATTGGACATCTACTCTGTCTCACTTACACACACAAAGAGGTTGAGGTTGTAGTCAGAAAGCATTAGAGCAAGGCCCAAGCATTTGCATTTGTTTCACCAGTTGTTGGAGGAGCTTCTCAGAGAAATCTGGATCATATGTAGTTGCAAAAATACTTCAACAGAGCTTGGATAGCACAAACCCAGCAGCAGACTTCCCCAAAATTCACCACTTAGGACACCACATTTACGATCTATAACCTCAGATAGAGAGGACAGATGAGAACTTCCTCTCATTGAGGCTTTGAGCTGGCCAGAATATTACCATGCCCTTAAATAACCTTCACAAGCACAGCGATAATAGCTGCTGTGAACAGTATGAGATCACTTTAAAACACGGGTGGGATGCTTTCATTCAGTACTGGTTGGGTACAGCCAGCCAGTACCGCTGCACAAACAGACTCAAAGTCTGGGTGCAATTTGTCTTTTTGTTAATGGCAGCAGCTCCACTGTGCTAGCAAGGGGAAAAACTAAATCAGCTCATCCCTGATCACCATCCACAGGCTTGTGCTGGCAAGTGTTTACTCATGCACGTTACTGGAATAACATAATGATGTCCTCCACAACCAGCTAGCTTAATGATATTCTCTGCCTTGCTCACAGGTTGGGCTATAATGGGGCTTCCATGGTGTAATCCCAGCAACCCTTTTCACCCCAAGGATAAAAAGATAGGAATGAAGAATGAGGAAAGAGACAGTTCCTCATTTGTGTGCTCACCATTTATCATCTCTGGAGCCATCCAGTAAGGATTTCCCACCACAGTGTAACGTTTCTTTCTGTCCGGCTTTCTCATGGTGGATAGGTCTCCTGGTGACTGATTGTCTGTCTGCTTTTTATCATCAACCATTAGTCTAGACAGTCCAAAATCAGCAACCACTACAGTATTGTTCTGAAATACAAGACAGAAATTGATGGGAGAATCTCACAGTCTGATAGAGCATCCAAGGGATGAAACTAATGGGACTGAAAGCAGACAAGTCACCAGAGACTGATGACCTGCATCCAACGGTTTTACAGGAAATGGCTGGAGAGATAATCGAGGCATTGGTCAAAATATTCCAGAACTCACTGGATTTTTGGGATGGTCCAGCAAATTGAAGAACCACTAATGTGACGCCCCTGTTCAAGGGAAGGGGGGAGACAGAAAGCAGGAAACTATAGGCAAGTTAACCTGACATGTGTTATTGGGAAAACGTTATAGTCCATTATTAAGGACGAAAGAGCAGGATATTTAAAAAAACCTAACAATCAAACAAACTCAACATAGTTTTGTGAAAGGGAAATCACGCTTGACAAATTTGCTAGAGTTCTTGGAGGATATAACACGCAGAGTTTATAAAGGATAACCAATTGATGTAATTGTTTTGGAATTTAATTAAAGGCACCACGTAAAAGTTTATTGCGCAAGACAGGAGCGCTCGTAATAGGGTAATGTAATAGAATGGATTGAGAATTGGTTAACAAACAGAAGAGACAGAATCAGGATTAATGAGTCTTTTCCAGGTTCAAACAATGTAACTAGTGGAGTGCCACAAGGATCATTCCAAGGCCCTCAATTATTTACTATTCTATAACATACTGGAGGAGTGACAGAGGGTAATGTATCTAAATTTGCAAATTATATAAAGGAAGAGTGGAAGGGCATGTTACAAAAGGATATGGGGAATTTGCAAGATGATTATAGAAGGGTTGAGTGAACAGCTGTAAACTTGGCAGATGGAATTTAAATGTAGGAAAGTGTGAGGTCATGCACTTTGGTAGGAAGAATTAAAAGGTTATCTAATTGGGGAGAGACATTAGGAAAGTGCAGTGCACAGGGATTAGGGTGCTTGGGTGTAAAACATAGTTAACATTCAGATACAGCATGTAATTAACGCAGCAAATGGAAGTTTGGCCCTCATTGCTAGGGCATTAAAAAGTTGAAAATAGGGAAGTCTCATTATAAATGTCTGAGGTGTTAATGAGACCATGTCTGCAGTGCTGTGCACAGTTTTGGTCTCTGTATTTAACAATGAAGGCAGTTCAAAAAAGATTCACGAGGTGGATTCAGTGAGATGAATTATCAAGAATGGCTGAACAGCTTAGGCCTTTATTCACTAGAGTTTCGAGAAATGAGGGGTGATCTTATCGAAATGCACAGGATTCTGAGGGGCTTGACAGGGTGGATGTTGCGAATGCTCAGAGGGTAGTGAATGTCTGGAATTCTTTACCCCAGAGTATTGTGGAGGCTGGATCACGGAAAGTATTTAAAAAGAGGTGATATTTGAAATGGAGGCGATGAGGCTTATGAGGAGTTGCATGAAAGAGTTGAGGCCTGGGGCCATGACCTTATTGAATGGCGAGGCAACGTGTGAGGGGTTGAATGACCTACACCTACTCCTACTTTTTTATGTTCCCCACCGTCACCACTCCCCCAACCTCCTGAAGACTGGGACCCCCATTTCAAGAGGGCTTGCAATCAGAGCAGGGAGAAAAATTATGCCTTTGCTGCTTCTCCTGTTTCTGTGTCCCTTAGTCCAGCCCTCATCCTTTTATCCCCTAGCAGCCTCTGTCAAGTGCCTCTGTAATGAGTGTTAGGGCCTAGAGAATAGAGAAGTGCTACACAAAAGGACAGCATTCAGCTGCTTGAATTTGTTCTGGTTCTTTTCAAGACAAGTTCCCCTCCAGTTGTTTATCCAAATTATTTGATGGTCACAGCCAAACCTGACTCTGGTTTTCAACTGATAGTCACACAAGACTTTCAAAAAGAAATATCCTAAACTGATGCACTACCCAGCCCAATGGATCTGAGCTAAAGAGGCACAGATCTAGTAAATGAAACTGGTCCAATGGTTCATTATCCATAACTATAATGAGCTTATCTGAGTGATTGCAACTCTGCCTCCATTAAAATTAAAACGATTAAATCAGAATGTCAGAAAAAAAAAGTGCTCCTTACTGCTACTCATCTACAAAGTCAACAATTTCAGTTTCATGCATTTTTACCTACCATTTGTAAACTAGTGAATATTTTTAGAGCAGTTGTTTTGGATATCACCATCTACACAGTTTATACTGTGACATTTGTTTTCAAACTCTGTGAAGACAGATGTATGAATACAATAATGATAAACAGAGTCAGCCACTTGATTACAAGGGCTGTTGCTAAGTGCAAAGTGTTTAAGGCCAAGCAACAGAGGAACAGTTATGTTTTGCCTTTTCCTTTTAAACACTAATTCCACCTGTATCTGCCTCAATACAAGGGGCAGAGCACTTGCCAAATCCTAACTATTATGGAAAGATTTTTCCTTATGCCTCTTCTAATGCTTTTGACTAATCAATTTAAATAAAATTAAATCTGGAGTGTCCGATTATTGATCTGTCAACCACTGGAAACAGTTTCTATTTATTTCATTTAATCACTAATTTATACACTTCATCAAATTCCCTGAGGTAGGAGAAAAACCCCTACCCTGTAATCCCTCAACCTAGCACATCTCCCCTGAACACTCCACAAAGCATTTCACATCTTTGTGCCTCAGAATTGGGGCACAGTAACAGAAATGTTGAATTACTTTGCACAGGCTGAAAATGAACTTAAATGATTTTGGAACTCTGTGCCTCTATTCATAAAGTCCTTCAAAAGCAGATGATTTAGTTTGATGTACTTTATCGCCTCAGCTTTGTCAGAAAATTGCACAACTTGGCCATTCATATTACATAAACAGCTCCACTTCTTTGAACTTGGCTCAAAAATCAGACAGCAACATCCAACTGACTTCAGCCTTAAGCATTACAAACAATAACGCCAAATACAAATAAGAATATCTTAATCAGTGACATAAATTGATTGACAGCCATCTCCTAGTTTCACATTTAAATTTTAAAAAAAAGAGCAAAACCTTCCAGTAATTTAGCATCCACCAGTTCACTGACTGTAATGTGCCATTTTTATCCACACAAGTGGACTTTTCTTTTGAAGAGAGTAATTAGTTCACAGAGTCATCAATATTTTCTCATTTTAAATTGAAACTAGCTACACTTGGATGTCCAACATGCCTTTCTGTTTATATATTCACAGAGCTGCAGCTCTTGGGAATCTAAAATACAAGTAGAAATGCTGGAAATATTCCACAGGCCAGGGAGCATCTGTAGACGAAGAAACTGAGTCCACATTTCCCGTCTATGATCTGCAAGAGATCTCACAAAGAGTCATGTTTCTCTCTGCACAGATGTCGCCAGATGCCTTAGCATATCCTACTTCTATTACAGCAACAATAACCCCTTTTATTTCCCCAGACTTCCACGAAACAAAAATCAGACTTTTTGTGAACTCATTCCCTTTCAGCAGGGAAGCCAGCAACGACTGCCTGATCTCTGGTTTGGCACAGCACTTGACACAAATATAACAAGAGTCGTTAAAGCATGAAGAAAACAACTTGCAAAAAAAAAAAAAAGAAAATGGAAAAACAATTCAAAGCAATAAACTGAACTTAAAAAGCAAAATTTAAAAATGACCACTAAAATATGCCAAGCAGCAGCGTTAACTAACAAAGACCTTTTCTGCTTTTCCCACGCAAGAAGCTGGACTGGAGGCAGACTAGGCCCCAAATGCCTAGTCACTGAATAGGAAAGCAGGGAGGGCACCAGAATTGAGCCGAGGCATTCAGTTTAACTAACACCGCCCTCATGTTGAGCTCCAATGGCATGCACACTGCCAGCTCTGGAGGGATTCACTTGGAAGTGCGGGAATCAGAAGCAGGCTGCCTCCTCTCGTAGTTGGAAACTAATTGCAAGCCAGAACCATTTCTGGGCCCTGCACAAGGCACTGGTGACTGGGAAACTCTCTGATTTGAACTGTAACATTGAACAACATGCTGTGAGACATACATGACTGGCCTGACAACATGTTATTTTTTGTCTTAGGGCTGGGAAACATCTCCTTTCTTACC
Source organism: Rhincodon typus (assembly GCF_021869965.1). Taxonomy (NCBI): domain Eukaryota; kingdom Metazoa; phylum Chordata; class Chondrichthyes; order Orectolobiformes; family Rhincodontidae; genus Rhincodon; species Rhincodon typus. Next base: position 32,498,254 of record NC_063357.1, on the reverse strand, counting down.
TACTCCAGTATATTATTATTATTATTATTATTTACACATAAATGCCAACATTATTATTATGAAGTTACAATAAAAATAAAACCTTCCATTTCAGGAAACAAACCAAGTCTTTATAAATAACTTTTTAAAAGTGAAGCATTTGAAATTCAAACCATTTTTCTCCTTTTCAGCGGTTTCAAACGCATCAATTATTTTCAATTTTTCTCCAACAAATTGGGCTAAAATGGGGTCTTGCAGTTTTCACGGGTCAGGACAGGGGTGCGTCAATAGCCATGACCTACTGGCACACATGCAGATCGAGAAAGAGGAGGCTGTGCCATTTTTACCTGCCCCAGCGTCTGCAACATTGCAGTGTTGGCTGAAGGCAGTTACAGCACAGCATTCTCTTCATCTGAGCTCCTGCAGACACAGCAGAGGCACAGGCCATCCAGCAGATGGTACATTGGCACTGGTGGAGCAATCTCCCCAGGAGGTGACCCAATTCCTAGAGCTCAGTCCAATCAAACACAATGGCTTTCAATGTGGACACAGCATTTGTGCTGCTGGGAAAAGGAGAAGCAGCAAATTGAGCTGCAAGCCCTAGGCTTGTCAAAAAAGCTACACAGCTTGCAAGCATTACCCTTGGGATGTGAGGCAGCCACTGCAGAGAGAGGTATGCTATTGCCATACCCAGCACGCCCTGAAGAGACAGGCGCCAGAGATTAGGACTGTCTGGACCACCCTCTCTCATGGCACCTTCCCACAACTCATCTTGCCCCAGTTTAGGCTGGGAAACTGGACAGAAATCACCATGAGTCCAGGCTTTGCTGCAGGGGACCCCATAAAGGTACTGGCATCACCCAGGTCACCTTGCCACCTGAAAGGAACCTGCCATTCCCAGACAGAGCCTCACTCACCTCCTCAACAAAATAACCAGCCCTGCCACGCCATTGGAATCTGCAGTGCCCCTTCAGCAAGCCCCACCTCTCCCAGTTTCACTGATGCTTACCTCACGCACTAGGCAGTTGTGAGAGTTCAAATCCCGATGGATAATGTTCATGGAATGCAGATAGGACTGAAAATAGAGATAACAGGAACAGAGTGAAGCGCTTTAAAATATTATGATTTCTCCTTCAGTTCAGTCAGTAACAAGGAGGTTGTAGCACAATGGAAATGCTATTGGGCAAGTAATCTATAAATCCAGAAACCCAGGCTAATGTTCTGAGGATATAGGCTCAAATCTCATGATGTCAAATGGTGACATTGGAATTCAGTAAATACCTGGAACTGAAAACAAAGTTAGCCTATTGACGATCATGTAACCATTGTTATTTGTAGTAAAAACCACATGGTTGTCTAATGTCCTTTCAGGAAGGAAATCTGCCATCCTTACCTTGTCTGGGATACATGTAATTCTAGACACACAGCAATGGAGATGACTCTCAAATGCCCTCCAATGGCCAAAGAAGCCATTCATTTGTATCACACTGCTACAAAGTCTAAACAGAGGAATGAAACAGGATGGCTCACTGGCAATGACCTAGGCACCAGAAACCAATGACGAAAACAGCCCTGTCGACCCTGTAAACTCCTCCTTTTTGATCTGGGGCTTGGACCAAAATTGGGAAAGCAGCGGCTTTTGCCATATCACTCTACTCTGACTGATCTGGGGTCATCGAAATTACTACCTAGCAGCACTTGCAAAGGAATAACCAGCTCACTGAAGCTCAGTTTGGTTTCTGAAAGAACCACTCTTCAACTCCACACCTCATTACAGCCTTGGTTCAAACAGACAAAAGAACTGAACTCCAGAGCAGAGGTAAAAACGGCAGCTTGTGACATCATTTTGACTGAGTGTGGCATCAAGGAGCCCAAGCAAAACTGAAGTCAATGGGGCAAAGTCTCCACTAGTTGGAGTCATACCTGGAACACAGGAAGATGGTTTTGGTTGTTGCAGGTCAGTCACCTCAGCTCCAGGACATCTCTGTCCTAGACCGGTCCATCGGCAGCTATTTCAATTAATTTCAATCCATTGTGAAAATCAGAAGTGGAGATGTTTGTTGACGGTTGCAGCTCCAGCAATACTCAAGAAGCCCGACACCATCCACGACAAGCAGCCTGCTTGACTGGCACTCCATCTATGACCCTCAACATTCAGTCTGTATACCACTGACACTGCGACAGCAGTGTCAACCATTTACAAGATGCATTGCAGTAAGTCACCAAGGTTCCCTCAACTACCTCAGTAGGGAAGAATAGCTGATATACACGAGCACTCCCATCTGCAAATTCCCCTCCAAGCTACACACCACCCTGACCTGGACCCATAATCACTATTCCCTCACTGTTTCCGGGTCCAATCCAATGACACTGAGTGTCTGCTGACCAACGCATGGACCATTTAGAGCAAGCAGCTCATCGCCACTTTCTGAAAGGCAATTAGGAGTCTACAATAAGTGCTGGCCCTGTCAAGAACATCCACCTTTCCTCAAACAGATTAAAAAAGAACTGCAGCCCACAGACAGACCTATTGAAGGGATCAGCAGGGTGGACAGCTGTGAGTCCTGAAGGCCCGGCCCCACAGGAAAACTGACAGCACAGACAAGCTATCCACAAAGATACAGCCAGCAAATCTCACAGCCATCAAGCCTGCTGTTACAGTTCACTGACAGTAATCTTTTGGTGAAATTTTTTAAATAAACTGAGACATGGGCAAGGGACAAGGAACTCGTCCACTAGACTGGATGGTTACACAGATGGAGTCACAATTTTGATTCTAAAAATCAAGAATAGAATGGATTTGGCTACAAAGATCAACAGCGCCAATCACACGTGTTCTGTCTCAAACTTTGATAGCAACAAATGACTGAACTAGAATCTGTACAGTTACAGAGCCCACAACAGTATAATGATATTGAATTGGAGGCGGGGCCACGTTAGATGAAAGCTCTAACGTGCTACAGTTATCAGGTTCCCTTCAAATGGTTATTTAACTGTACCCTTTTGTGCTACTAACTGGAATTCAGAGCCCTGTGTACAGTTCTGTTCCATCTCCCACTACAGCCAGAAGCTTACCATCCCTTCAGCAATGTCCCTAGCAAAGCTCACACGATGGTTCCATGGCAATGGACGGTCCTGTTGAAGGGAAAGAGAGATCCAGTTGGTTAATTTTATATCTTTCAACGTGTCATCAGTAGAAAGCAGTTCCCATAGAAGAACAGCTTTTTCCTCCAACTGCAGTTACTTCAGTCAGTCAGACCACAGCAAAAAAAGTGTAAGCACGAGGAGCAGAGTTAGAAGTGTTAAAGTTAGATGTATGACGGAAAGAAAAAAAATAAAAGAGGAATGTGTTAACTATAAGGTAATAAATTTACTGAGCGAGCTAACATTGAAGAACGTTGAGAAGGATCCAATGTGTTTATGGAAACAAGGTGCTGAGCAACATGAAGGAAACAGTGAATAGGGCTGATATGTGGAAGAGTAACAGATTTTGTGGGCCAAGTCATTTATTCCTGCTCCTATCATTCATATATACTGCAGTGTTAGCAACAGTAGAAATTGACATGCAATGCATCCATTTTTCAGTTGTAAAACGAGCACCAAACATATGACAGCCTGCACCCAACCTACACAAGCATTAGTCCCATTGCTAAATTTGTAGGCCCTAGGCATGCAGGGGAAAAACATGCATTAAACCCCCCCCGCATATGGACATAATGGGGCATACAACTGTACAGTACTCCTTTTAAAAAGGCCCTCCTTCACAGGCACATCTGTGATACGGTCTTTAAATTAGTCAGGCAACATGTGCAGGAGAAAATTTAATAATCATCCTACATTACAGACAGTGCTGCCCCTCTATGATAGCATTGGCAATAATATTAAACTGCCTCTGCCTGGCCAGTGAATGACCTTTCTAAAGTACACGGCATTCTCTGTGACAAGCACCATTGTAAACCACTTGGCAAATGGTTCAGTGAACCCTGCGCTGGGAGACAGTTCCTCATTGTACTGTAGTTCTACTCTGCAGGAATCTTGCATATCCTCTTAACAAAGACTGTGGTTGCTCTGTCATCACTTACTAAATCTTTGATGATGCTCCTCAGTGTTCCTCCTTTGATGTACTCTGTAATGAAGTTCAGCCTCTTATCTTTATAAAGGACACCAATGAACCTCAGAACATTCGGATGGTCAAGACAGCGCATCACCTTAACCTAATTACAGAAATAAAAGGCAAGCTTTAGGTGATGACCCACACAACAGCCAAGTATAACATAGCACACTTTCTATTTTCATTCAATTTCACACACTTGACTCACTCATCTCATGCCCTATTAGAGTGATACTCAATCGTTTTACAAGCTCTCCCAATTAGTTCTCAGACCTGTGCTTAAACAACAAATAAAGTGTATTTAGTTTATAACATGCTCTCAAAACATGATATAAAGGGCTTTCCCCAATAAAACATTTATTGGCCAAATCTATTTCTGTGCAACTTCGTCACGCAGCCTAGGAAGAGCTCAGTGGATGCTGATATAGCTGAACATCGCCAATATGTTGGCGCGGTCCAAACACTAAAGCTGCCAGAAGCCTGGAGGGGAGGAAATTGCAAATAGGCACCACACCCTCGCAAAACATCCCTTTCCTTACAGCAGTAGGGGATGATTCTAACTGGACACCAACTCCAACCTCAATAGGAGGCAAAAAGATTATTGGGCCTCAGTTTTATAAACAGCTGTTTTGGAAGACTCCCAAAGTACTGCAGACACTCAGGGCCACCATTATCTTGCTCCTTAGATTTTAACATTCCAAGAAGGACCAAACACAGTGACATTACCAACAACAATGATACCTCATTTTGAAAATGCTTTCTTGTGCTAATTCATTTTGTTGCTTTAAACATCAGAATAGACACCAGGGCTTGAAGGAATCATATTCCATGATTCCATGCTGTATAATTTACCAGAGGGCACAGTATTCCAGTATGATAGCTTGTGGTTGATATTCACTATAAAATCTCATTTTATATACTGTATGCATATAAAATATTACACAATCCAGCAGGTGTATAACAGTGGTTCACTGAAAATTCACTCATATAATCCTAGCTGATGGTATTATTGGACAAGTCATATTCCAGAATGAAATTTAGCTTGATAAATCATACGATTGATTAAGTTAACATGGTGATTAACTACAAATACACATTTCACACATGGCTGCAAATATTTATTAACAACCAAAGTTTATTACATAAATGAAATAAAAAGAGCTTTCCAAATCTATATAGTTAGAATGATTGTACAGTTAAACTAATTTTCCCTATCACTGTTACAGAGACTCATATCTAGAGGAAACAAAACCTAATCTTAGATAACAAGGTGTAGAGCTGGATGAACACAGCAGGCCAAGCAGCATCATAGGAGCAGGAAAGCTGACGTTTCGGGCCTAGACCCTTCATCAGAAATGGGGGAGGGGAAGGGGGTTCTGAAATAAATAGGGAGAGAGGGGGAGGCAGATAGAAGATGGATAGAGGAGAAGATAGGTGGAGAGGAGACAAACAGGTCAAAGAGGCGGGGATGGAGCCCGTAAAAGGTGAGTGTAGGTGGGGAGGTAGGGAGGAGATAGGTCAGTCCAGGGAGAACAGACAGGTCGAGGGGGCGGGATGAGGTTAGTAGGTAGGAGAAGGAGGTGGGGCTTGAGGTGGGACGAGGGGATAGGTGGGAGGAAGGACATGTTAGGGAGGCGGGGATGAGCTGGGCTGATTAGGCCAACAGTATATTAGCATACATATTAGTATTCCTATTCATGCTACTGGACATGATAGAGCATTGATTATGGATGTGTTACATTAGACCACAGGCACAGAAATGAAAGTCTTATTGACCAACCTCTTTCAGGAAAGTCCTTTGGGTTTCTTCATCAAAGCGAATCAGTTCCTTCATTGCCATGACCTCTCCTGTCTCTCTATGTGTCACCTGATCAAAAGGAAAAATAAAGTACATGTGAAAAGCAAGGTGGAAACTACAACATCGAGTCCCTCCAAACCACAAAACAATTCCAATTGTAGATTCAAGGCTCAAAGCATGAACATATAAAATAGACAGGAATACTGTTCACAAACAACACTTTGAACTAAAGATCCACTGGATCTCCCTTTGATAATTATCTAGTTTTGCCCTCAAAAAACTATAGCAGGTTTGTCAAATACGATTTCCCTTCCATAAATTTATGTTGGTTTTGTCTAATTCCATTCATATTTTCTATGTGCCCCGTTGTCATATCCTTTAGAACAGACTCTAGTATTTTCCCCATTACTAATGTTTGGCTAATTAGTCTAAATTCCCTAGTTTTCACACTCCCTCTCTTTTTTTTTCCTAAATAATGGGGTTACATTTGCACCCTGTACCCTGCTGGAACCTAGAGAATTTGCGAAGGTGACGTTGAATACCCTAAAGTGCTTTAAATCAATGAAGCACTTTTGAAGAGAAGTCATTGTTGGAAATGTGGTATTCAACTGGTGTGCACGAAGTCAGTAGAAGCAGCAAGGCAGTAGAAACAAGGGATAGGTTATTTGGCCCTGAGAGGTTGCTTTGTCATTGAACGAGATATGGCAGTCCTGTGCCTAATTATATAACTGCCTTGACCTATATCCTCATGATTAATAATAAAATATCAATCTCAGATTTAAAACAACTGATCTAGCATCATTTGTTTGTGAAACAGGTTTCCAAATATAAGTTTGTTTAGCCTTCCACTGCCCACCCCCACCCCTCCTTGAGTTACACTCCAGAAACGTTTTGACTGTAACTTTCAGACTTTAACCCCATTCCAAAACTTTCCAACCATCAGAAATATTTCACAATCAATCCCTGCTTGTTCTCTTTAATATCTTGAAGGCTTCAATGAAGTCACCACTTAAAAATCTAAATTCCAGGAAATAAAATCCTACTTGAAGTAGTCTCTTCATATAACTAAACACTTGGAGTCTAAGTATCATTCTGGTAAATCTAAACAAACACGCTCTCTCTTTTCCACTGCACCCCCCTCCTCCCCAAACACACACTCAAAGACTATTCTACCCTTCGTAATGCGTGGTGCACAGAGCTGCTCTCAGTGCTTCAAGTGTGGTTGAAAAAAGGCGTCTGTACAGCAGAAACAAATTAGCTCTACACCCCCTTGTATTCCAGTCCTCCAGCTATAACAATTAGCATTCTATTAGTCTTGTCAATTTCATTATGAACCTTCTCAGAAGTCAAAATAAATGGGTCAATTTCAAACTGAACGTTGGTAAATTTCTGAGCAGGGTGCCAAAGGGATCAGTTTTGGTGGTACAACTATATATAATCTGTATCAATTACTTCAATGAAGGGACCGAGCGTAATATAGACAAACGTACTGAGGATAAAAAGACAGGTAGGAAAGCAGCTTGTGATAAAGACACAGAGTCTGCAAAGTGGTAAAGACAGGTTAAGGGAATGGGCTAAAATTTAGCAGGTGGAGCATGTTGTCAGAAAACATGATGTTTCTGGGTTTGCTAGGAAGACTAGAAAAGCAGAATATCATTAAGAATGCAGAGGGCCTATGGAATGCTGCAATACAGGGATTGGACTGTCCTCATTTCAGAGCCAAGATACTAGCTTGGAGGTGCACCAAGCAAATGGAACTTGGGCTTGATTGAAAGTAAGACAGAGAACGCAAAAGTGAGGAAGTTTTGCTACAATTATGCAGGGCACCACTGATACTACACCTAGAGTACTTGTGCAGTTCTGGTCTCCAGAAGGGAAATATTTATGTTGGGACCAGTTGAGAGAACTTGGTTGATACCTGGGATGAAAGCTGTTGTCTTATGAAACAAAGGTTGATTTGGATGGGCTATACTCATTGGAGTTTAGAAGAGCGAGAAGGGTGACTGTTTTGGAACGTACAGGATTCTGGAGGGGTGTTGGCAAGGTCGAAGGTAAATGCTTAGAGGATGGTTCCCTCCAGGGCAATCTTACATAAAGCACAGTTTCAAAATAAGGCAGCTCCCACTTAAGACAGAGCGGAGAGGAATTTCTCCTCTTTAAGGGTTGTTAATCTTTAGCATTCTCAGTGACTGAGTAGTGAAGGAGTAATCAAAAATGTTCAAGGTTGATGATAGCTTTTCGATCAACAAGGGAGCCAAGTGTTGAAGGAGGCAAGACAGCAACATGTGATTAGATCATGCATCATCTTACTGAATAGCAGAGCAAGTTCAAAGTCAAATTGCCTACTCCTACTTCTGCTTCTGCTTTTTATATTCTTACAGTAAAGGATATTTTGATGATTTATTTACAAAGATTTTAAAGTCGTCAGATTCTGTTTATAGCTTCACACTATTGAGAAAAGGCTCAGTTCTATCCTTTTGGAAGAAATAATTTGTCACAATTGTAAGCATTAACTTAATTTTTGTAACGTTCAACTTCTCTTTACTGCTTACAGTGCTGCCACATGCCAGTTAAACGGATGTCATTTTCAATCCCAAAGTAATTAATTGAATACTGTGAAAATCTAAAGTCCAGATGTTTAGTGAACGTCACTGGTCACATCCAACTATTTAAAATATCTTCCCAATTTCCTAACCAAGTTAATAGATTTCCTTCAATTCCATGAGCTTAACATTTGGCTTCGAGTTTCTTGAGAGGCACTTTTTTAGAATGCCTCATGGAAATCCATATCAATTACATCCATAATCATTCCCCTGTTGCCTCCTGGAGTCATTTAAAGACAAATATCATATTTGTCAAGCACAATTGTGGTTTGTATAAAGTATACCTTAATAGCCTGTCCAAAATAGCCTTTTCCCAGCACTTCACCATGGATCAGGTCAGAAGGGCGGAAGATACGATGCATTTTTGAGGCAATCCGCAGAGACTCTGAGCGGCCCAAATCTTTCTTTTGAGAGGCAGGTGATCCAGTGCTTGGCGACTTGTCAATACTGCAGCTTCTCCTGGAAATGAATGAAGACCAACAGTCACACTAACTGATACCGACAATGGTCTAATCAACCAAATTCAATGAACTCCATGTTTTATTAGATTAAGTGACTAATTATTGAACAAACGGAAGACTTCAACCAGGAGTAGTAAGTAACACAATTACCACGGAGGTACAAATACCTGATGCTCACGTCATTTCTGCTACATATCTTTGCTTCAACCAAGTGTCATTGCAGGCCAGATAAAACAGTGACTTGGTAAGAAACATTTTAAGATGAATTTGGGCTTGAATGAGCAGAGAAAAAAAAGACGATCACATTGTTCTATCCAACCTCTAAACAATTAAAAGAAAACAGCAAATAGAGGTTACCGAAATATTTCGCAGTTAAAGTTCTGCTGAGTGCATTTTAAGATTATATATAGCACCCAACAAGAAAAACCACAGCTCTGGACTTAGTTTTAGGGAATTAAACTGGGCAGCTGGCAGGGGCAACAGCATTTTGGTTGCAGCAATTCGGTTAGGTTTAATGTAGTAACAGAAAGGGACCAAGATAAACCAGATAGTCATTTCTGCAGTTGAGATGAGAGCTGCACATAGGGACCCTGAGGAGTCCAAGAGAATAACCCCAGAATTTAAAGATTCCACTATTCTACTCCCAACACCCAGAACCCTCTGAAAGTGACGAATAATATCTCTGAAGGAGAATAGAAATCAATTCAATACACAGGAGCCACAAAGAAATGCATTTGGGAAAAATCAGAGGCAATAAAAAAGTGCAAATCCACAGATCCCTAATGGTGGTTGGACAGGTCCAACGTGGTAAAGAAAGCATTTAGCATAAATTTTATGCTTCCACTAATAAAAGGCTATCGCAAGTTTATTATGCTGTACCTATACTAAACACCTCACAGCCGAACACTACGCACAGTTCTGATCACTAAATTATGGGAAGGATGTGACTATATGTGAAAGGGTCGAAAAGAGATTTATAGGTCTTGCCAGGAATGTAGAATTTTAACTGAGAAAAGATTGGACAAGCTGGGGTTGTTTGCTTTGCAACAGAGGAGGCATTTAATTAGGGCCCTTAAAAATGATAAGGGACTCAAAAGCAGTGATATTAGACCCAGGAGAGCATGGATTTAAAAGTAATTGGTAGAAGGATTAGAAAGGATTCGAGGAGAATTATTTTTTGTGACTGTGATGGGAGTCAGGAACTCGCTGCCTGACAAAAACAGGTAGCAGAGGCAGAAACCCCAAAGTGCCAGAATTTACAGGACACCAGACTAAGAGCTGGGAAATGGGATTAGTCTGGACAGCTGTTTCTATGCTGTCGCTTTCTTATTTTCTATGTATTTCTCCGTTCCTTTGCAGAGATTTCCACTGGATTTTTAATACCCAAACTACTAGAGCTGGAGACTCCTACAGCATCTCATACAAAAATAAATATTCCTGAATTCCCTTCTATGGAAGACTGCACTTTTCTCCCAATAAAGTCAATAATACCCAGCATCATGTCAGAGAGGTTTTAAAATTATTTGTAATTTTTTTCTTAAAATAGAAAGTGTTTTGATTACACATGATCAACTCTACTTAGTAGAACTGAGAAAGCAACGGGAAATTCGCAGGTTCCTGTTCTCAGCTGATGTTCAGCTCCTTTCAGTTCCCTCAACAGTAAAGGGTGGTAGTAGTGCCAAATCAACACAGCTTCTCAGAATGAAGGAAAACAGCTTCAGTCAGGTCTTGTGCCGATTCCACTCTAAACCAACCATGAAAGAGAAGAAGAATGGCCTTATGATAGTGAACACATCATTTTAATTCCCCCAATCTTCTGGAGGTATCCATTTTCTGCTTGATGCTTCCTCACTGCCAAGCTTGAGATTTAATTGAATGAGGGACTGAATGGGTCAATATAACAGGGAAGGGAGAATTCTTAAACATGTATGCCTCTTTCAGTGAGCCAGCAGGAACATGATGGGCCAAAATCATCTCGTTCTGTACTATGTTTTGCTGCGTTTTTAAAAGATCAGATTATAGGATGGTGTATGTTAAGAAACAGCAGATCAAGTGGACATTCAGTACAAACTATAAAGCGTCCTTACATGATGGGGCGTTTTTTGACCGTGCTACCTTCTCCATTAGGGGCACTTAATTTCCGTGGGCTGTAAATATCAGACATCGGGCTGATGGTCTCTGCTTGGTCCTCCAGCAACATGTCGTGGGGATCATGTTCAATGGTTAACTGGAGCAAGCGACTGGTTTCTTGAATCAGGAGGTCAATCTGCACAAGTCAAACGTCACACAATCCAAATATATTAAACCTTTCACAGGATGGAGATATGGTCAAGGAAAAACGTCAGGACCATTTTATATCAGATCACCTTGCCCTCCAGTTGTATTTGCTAGTATTACTCCTCTTGCTGCTGTACATGCAGTTGTTCGCTCCACACATGACATTTTCTGTTTTCTACTATCCTGCTCTCCCAACCATGTAGGATTGCCTTAGCCCATTTTATCCAGGTGATCCCTCCTAAACGCCCCCCCCTCCCATTCTATGCCACCACTTACAGCTTCTTCCTATTTCACTGCACCTGCACATGGTTGTTGTGACCCATTTCCTCCTTCCAACAGAGATACACCCCCTCTCTTCAACTTCATTACTTCCAGTTTACTTCTGCCTAAATGGTTGGCATCTCATCTGAATCAGTACAGAGCTCACATTGTCCATTCTCTCCACCATACGCAGTTGGCATTTCCCAGTGGCAACTTTAGGGGCCAAGATATGGTTCTGCCTTTCAAACCCACTCTCCCCACCAAAGTCCAGGAGTTCCTTTCTCGTTCTCAGTAATTTATGCATCAGGTGATGCAGTAACCTGACTATACCTTCACATCGACAGACAGGGTATTTAGACTCAAACAAATTATAATGCATCAATACCTCAGTAATTATCAATCCTCCATTAAAGCCACAACACACAAGCAAAGCTCATATTTCTTAGACTCTGCAGTATTTAAAATGGCATAAGAACACAAGCATAAATTAGCAAAAGATTTGTTCCTCCCCGCCAAAAATAACTGACACTCCTACACATAAAAAGCCATTATCCTAAACATGAGTTTCACGGACTGGTGAGTCATAACTAATGTGTTTCCATTACATATGCTCAAAGCTGGAACATTTTAACAAGGCACTTACTACCTTTTAGTACATCTCCAATTTAAATTCAACAACTAACAAGCTTCATTACATTGACATCCACTACATGTTTCCCCATATAGTAGCTCCTGGGCTTATCCACACTTAAACAAAATAATCTACATTCATTTGCAAGGAATTCATTACCTCTGCGATATTCCTAGCTTCCAGTTAGCTGAATATTTCTTTGTTAATCAGATTTAAAACTGTCCTCTGTGTTTTGCATCTGCATCCTCCTCCACAGCCCCCAATACCAGTCAGACTAAAAGCACAGCCAATGGTAAAAGCCCTGCTGGCATTGGAGATGGGCTCCCTCAAATTTTTAAGGCAGAGGTAGGTAGATTGACTCCCTTGTCAGTTTAAAATTGAGGGTACGCAGGAACGTGGAGTTGAAGCCGTAAGCAGTTCAGTTATGATCTTGTTGAATGATGGGACAAGTTCTAAGGTTTCAAAAGGGCCTGCTATATTCACAATGAAATCCCCAGTCAATAGGTGCTCTAGTTCTCCCGGTTACTCCCTAACTACCAACGCTTGCTTTCCAAACTGCTTGCTGCTCCTCCGATCTCAGGCAGTTTCTCTCCCATGTTTGCTATTGATTGACTCAGCATAAGCAATGGAGAAGCAGTCTATAATCGGAAGAGGAGCTCTTCACCAATTATGACCATTCTACTTACAGGGGACAGCTGGCCTCCCCACCACCATCACCACTGTTTATATTTTAATTCAATCAAGGGATGAGGGCGTCACTAGCAAGGCCAGCATTTATTGTCCATCCCTATTTGCCCAGAGGGCAATTCAGAGTCAACCACACTGCTGAGGGTTTGAAATCAAACGTAGGCCAGACCAGGCAAGTACAGTAGTTTCCTTCACATTAGTGAACCGGATGGGTTTTTCCAACAATCAATGGATTCATGGTCATCATTTGAATCTTAATTCCAGATGTTTTTTCAAAAACTGAATTCAAATTCCACCACCTGCCATGGCAGGATTTGAACCCAGGATCACAGAACATTACCTGGGTCTCTGGATTAATGGTCTACTGATAATACCACTAGGCCATCACCTTATCCCGAAGCTGGTTCTCCTAGCCTTCCATATACATACGTCCTTTCTCTTAGTTAACTTTGGACAGTTATATTAAGAGACTCAGTCATTCAGTCTGATACACGCATATTAAAATATTACAGATCAAAGGTACAGTCATTTGATTCACAGCTTACCTCATCCAGAGGCACATTCCTGATTGGCGTTCCGTTGATTTCCAGGATCCTGTCACCAACGTGAATGGAGTTTTTCACATCTGGACTGATGCAACCAGCATCAACTCTGCAAGAAAAACGGTATCGTAGTAATGAGGTCCTTGTAGGAGGGAGCTACAAAACCCGCAACTATAATCCACTGGTACCTGAAACCCCTCTACAATTGCTTATACTGATGGCTCATGAAGTCTACCCAATTATTCTCAGAACGGGCCAGCCACATCTTCAAAAACATATTCCAATCAACTAATAATTATACCAACTAGCCTGTGTACAAAAGATCAATGACACACATTATATAGTCACAAGAGATAAACCAATGTTGCATAATATTGGGAAATACATCATCCAAAGGCTGTTAATTCTTCAGAAGAAAAAGGGAACCAAGAGACAAGTGACCACAGTCATCAGGAGTCTTAAGATGACTGCATTAATCATAACATTATTCTCTTAAAAGCAGGAAACTCCTATTTTCTGACATTCAACGCAAACAACTCAAATCATAGCAACTCAACATAAACCATTTTGTGAAAAGGAAATTAACCCAGGTAAATTAGACAATTAAATAAGAAATTCACTGTGCTGATAGATTCCAATACCAAGTTAACTCAGTGGATCAGACATTTCCTCAGCATTCCCAGCTATTAAATATAGTTAGTGACCAACATTCCTGTTAAGGTGCACAGCTGCAAGACACATATGTCTCCTCCTATGTATTGAACTACTCTGTGTACAGCTGTGAAAAATATTCACGGGAACACACAAAAAAAACATTTGGCAGCCAGTGCACAATAAAATTAGGGAACACACTACAGATTTGTGGCAGCACAGCAGACCATTTGACCCGTCATACTCTGTGTTGGCTGTCTAAAAGGAGCAATTTACCATATGCCATTCTGCTGTCTTCTCCCAACAACACCATGTTTTTCCTCGTTGTATAATAGTCCAATTCCCTCATGGATGCCTCAATTAGACCTGGCTCCATCGGTCTCCTTGGTAGCAAATTCCAGACCTTAACCATTCAGTGTGAAACGCTACCACTGTCTCCTTGCTTCTTTTGCTAATTACCTTAAATCTATGCTCTCTTGTTCTCCATCAATGGAAACAGATTTAGAACTAGCTACTCACACTCACACACACAATTTAACACCTCTACCAAATCTTTCAACCATCTTCCCCTGCCCTCACCTAAGCAGGGAAAACCTTCCTAACGTCTCCATTCTGTACACCTGAAGTAATTCTCCCATCTGCTTCCAATAAAACACTGGCATTTTCTACTCCCTAATCTCGCATATTCCCCCCCACCGCCATATGAATTAAGCCCCTCCCACCAACTTCACTCATTATATAGTTGGCATCTACCATTCTGTTTCATTAATGATGGTTGGTATTTGTTAGTACCTGCAGTAAGACTTCCATTGGCCATCCCAGCTGTTGTGAAGAAGGTAATCGAGGGACTTTAAGGAGTTAAGTTTGCAGGTTTTGTTGAGTGTATTGATCATTACAAAGAACTGGTCATTTCCATTGAGCTGCAGAACAGTTACAGCACATAGAGACCAATCAGCCCATCGTATCTCTGCCTCTGAATAAACTGGCCGCTCACTCCAATCCCACTTTCCAGCACCTGGCCCATAGCTTTCAGCACTTGATGGGCAGATCCAGGTTCCTTCTAAATGAGGAATGATTTTTGCCTCAACCACCAAACTGGGGAGTAAATTCCACACTCCTATCACCTTCTGAGTGGAAAGGACATTTCCTCATGTCCCCTCCAACCCTTCTACCAATCACTTTGAATCTATGCTCCCTGATAACTGACTTCTCCATCAGGGGAAACACATGTTCCCTGTCCACTTCAATCAAGCCCTCATCTTGGCCTATCTAATCTTTCCCTATAGCTACAATTTTAGAGCACTGAAAACATCCATGTGAATCTCCTCTCTAATCCTCCTTTAACGTGGTGACCAGAACTGGACACAAAACCCCAACGATGAACTAACCCAGTATCTTATACATTTCCCACATTACAACCTGGCTTTTATATTCAAAACCATTGAAGGAAAGCATCCCAAAGGCCTTAATTAACATGTTATCCAACCATTCTGTCAGACTCAGGGACCTCTGGTTTTGTGCTCCTTTTCACACTTCATCTAATCTTCCCTATCATAGAATCCCTACAGGGTGGAAGCAGTCCATTCTACCCATCAAGTCCACACCAACCCGCTGAACAGCATCTCACCCCTTACCCTGTCCCTGTAACCCTGCATTCTCCATGGCTAATCCACCAAACCTACACAGCATGGCCAATCCACCTAACCTGCATATCTTTGGGCTGTGGGAGGAAACCGGAGCACCCGGAGGAAACCCACACAGACATGGAGAGAATGTGCAAACTCCACATTTACAGTCACCCAAGGGTGGAATTGAACCCAGGACCCTAACGCTGTGAGGCAGCAGTGTTAACCACTGAGCCATGGTGCCACTCCTACACTCACCTGTTTATTGCGTATTGCCTTTATTCCCCTTTCCTACCTCCATCGATCTACTCATGTAATTAAAAAGCTCTGATATCAGCTTACCTATGAAGCATCACTGAAAGATTATTTTCTGGTATCAATTTGCTATTCCCTTAATGAATAGTCTGGGACTCCGTTCCCAATGCTTCCGATGAAGAGTTCCAAAGACTCAATAGCCAGAGAGGAAAAAAGTTCCATATCTCTTGTAAAAGTGCGACCCCCTACTTTTTAAATCAGTGACCCCCTAGTTCTAGATTCTCCCAAAGGAGGAAACATTCTTTCAACATCTGTTGTGTCAAAACCCCTCAGAATCTTCTACATGTCAATCTTACTCTTCTAAACTCCAGCAAATAACAGCCTAGCCTGTCCAACTTTTCTTCATTAAAAAGCAGCCCCCCTTTCCTGGTATTTATCTGGTAAACCTTCCCTGAACTGCCTCCAATATGTTTCTATCCTTCCTTAAATAAATGTGACCAACATTTTGCGCAGTACTCCAGATGCAGTCTCAATAGTGTCCTGTCCAACTGAAGCATAACCTCCCTAATTTTAGATTCAATTATTCCCCTCATAATAAACAATAACATTATTTTAGTTTTCCTAATTACTTACTGTATCTGTAGACTAACCTTCTGTCATTCATGTGAATGAGTGGCAATTTTTTTTTTTAAAATAAAGGGTGGTTTGCGTGTGGAATGAACTTCCTGAAGACATGGTTAATGTAGGCACAATTGTAACATTTAAAAGAAATTTGGATATGTACATAAAAAGGAAAGGTTTGAAGGGATATGGGCCAGGATAGGTGGGTGGGACTAGTTTAGTTTGGGATTATGTTCGGCATGGACTGGTTGGACCAAAGGGTTTCTGTGCTGTATGACTCTATGTACTAGGGCTCCCAGATTACATTGCATCTCAGAGCTCTAAAATCTCTTACCATTTAGATAATATGCTTCTCTTACGTTCCATTTGAAAGATCTTTGTCCATTACCTTAACCTATTTCTATCCCTCTATAGCCTCATGTCCTCTTCACAACTTTCTTTCCTATGAATCTTCAGTAAATTTAACAAACATATCTTCCATCCCTTCAGAGTCATTTATTTCTTTAATTTCTACAATAACCGTTTGTTGCAGCACCTTATCAAACGCCTTGTGGAAATCCAAGTACATCCACAATACGCATTCTTCCTCAAAGAACTCCAAATAAATTGGTTAAACATGATTTCCCCTTCACAAACAGAACTGAATCTGCCCGATTACCTTGAGCATTTCGAAATGCCCTGCTATAACAACTTTAATTATAGTTACCAACATTTTCCCTATGACAGAGGAGTCAGCTGGCCTGTTGTTTCCTGCTCTCCCACTCTGTCCCTTTTTGACTGGTTACATTTGCTATTTCCATTCTAAGTGCAACCTTCCCCACATCTAGAGAATTTTGGAAAATTTAAATCAACACAACAAATATCTCAATCGCCACTTCTTCTAAAAGACCCCAGGTGAAGTCCATCGACACGTAAGGATCTGTTGGTCTGCAACTCCAACAATTTGCTCAGTATCACTTCCCTGGTGATAATTTTCTTCTGTTCTTCCTTCCCCTCCGTCTGATTTACAGCCAGTTCTGGGCTGTTCCTTGTAACCTCTATAGAGAGAGGACCGATGCAAAATACCCGTTCAATTCACTGTCCTTTCCTCATTTTACAAGGAGCTCCTCTTCTCCTTGCGTCCACCCACCCCAGGAGCATCCACATCCAGAAGACCACTAGCTGCCATTTCTGCTGTCACCAGACACATTTCCCTCTTCTCCCTTGTCGACCTTCTGCAGGGACTGTTTCCTCCAGGACACCCTGATCCACTCCTCCTCCACTCCCAACACCTCTCCCCTGCAGCCCTAAGGCATCTTCCCTGCAACCACAGAAGGTGTAACACCTGTCCCTTTACTTCCTCCTGCACCCTCCAAGACACCAGATGCACCTTCCAGGTGAAGCAGCACTTTACCTGCACTCCACACAATCTAGTCTACTGTATTCGCTGCTCACAATTTGGCCTCCTCTCCACTGGGGAGCCTAGTGTAGACTGCGACTGCAAAAAACACCGAGCTTCCAGTTGCCTGCCACCTCAACACACCACCCTATTCCCTGGCCAACACCTGTATCTCAGGCTTGCTGTAGTGCTCCAGTGAAGCTTAGCGCAAACTGGAAGAACAGCATCTCATTTTGTATTTGGGAACTCTGCAGCCTTCTGGACTCAATATCCAGCTCAACAGTTTTAGGACTTGAGCACCTTCCCCCATGTCATTCCCCTACTCCCACACACCAGGCCTTGTCATCACATGGGGCTGCTATCACACACAACCCACTGTTGGTTACTAATGGTCCCCGTTACCAGCTAATCATTCTCCCAGGCTGACCTTTACCCACTCCTTTGTCTGTCCAACTGTCGTTCTCTGTCTTCGGGCTCTATCTCCACCTATCATTCACTCCTACCCCCACCCTACCTTCTACATAAATACCAACCTATTCCCAGCGATCATCAGCTCTGAAAGGGTCACTGGACCAAAAATGTTAACTCTTTTCTCTCCATAGATGCTGCCAGACCTGGGTCTAGGCCCGAAACATCAGCCTTCCTGCTCCTATGATGCTGCTTGGCCTGCTGTGTTCATCCAGCTATGCACCTTATTGTCTCGGATTCTCCAGCATCTGCAGTTCCTACTATCACATCCCCAGTTCTTTCAGTTTTTCCTTATTTTCCATCATTAGTTTCCCAGACTCACTCCCTTTCCTTCATTCACTCACGGAACATGGGCGTTGCTTGCTGGGCAGCATTTTATTGCCTGTCCCTAGTTGCCCTTGAGAAGCTGGTGAGCTGCCAACACGATAGGACCAACATTCGTTGGTCACTTCGTTAACACTTTCCTTTTTTTAAAATCTACAGAAACATTGGCTATTTTTATATTTCTCATGACTTCTCATTCGCTATTGAATTTTCCCCTCCTTGTTAATCTTTTAGACAATTTTCGGTGTTTTCTATAATGTAAGTTCTGACCTGACCAGAGACAGGATTTAGTCAGCAGCTAATTTAAAGAAAATTCCAACAACTAATTGCATAATAGTCTCAAGATGTAGCTGGGTCACTTTGCCATGAGGAATACTGAACAATGATTTTCGGCATTAATGCTAGCTTGTATCAAAATGCTTGCCAGCTGCGATTAAGAGCACAGACCTCCCACGACCAATCCCTATGGGAAATCTATAAGCTCAGCAAGCCATTAAAACAAAAGGATACACAAGTATTAGGATGCACGAAACAAACAGTACAATTCGATAATTAACCCTTCGAAACCAGGTCTTTTGCATATTGAAAAACAAACAACACGCAAGGTTGGTGCAGAATATTTCTGCCACCACCTCCAGGAATTCTGATGACTGTTCTCACCCTTTACACCATCTAGGGTACGTATGAAATCTCATCGCTGTAACAATTCCCACAGTAGCCCAACAAAGACCACAGCCACACTTGGCCTCATCCTGAACCAGCTGCATTGCTGGTGGTTGTCTAGTGTCCACATATCTGACATTATTCAAAACAAACACTTGAATATGTTCTCAACTTGTTAATAAAAATTAATGGCATTCTATTCCAGAAAAACTTGATATAATCTGAAGTTGCTGTTAAATCCTGTCAAACAGCTCAGAAGGCTGCTACTTTGAACTCTCGTAGTGACTCCACTGTCTGCTAAGTATGTAATACTACTCAGATCTGGTAGGGCTAGCATTCACTTCACAAATGCAGATTTCCACAGTGAAATGTGACAGCTGGAGTCTCGGTCCTAGTGGACGAAGCCACTACGAGCCATACGTTCCAGCAGCTAATCAGTTTCAAGACAGGCTCTCTCCAAGTCAGTCAATGATAAAGCAACATCTGGAGCCCAACAACACATCAGGAACTGCATGATGGTAATACAACTACATTCAACATCTCTTGCTCAGCACTGCTCAGATCTGTCAAGGTCCAGTGATGGACCACGGTCTAGATGCATGGCATTACTGAGAAAGAATGGCATTGAGCTCAATAGTGAAGCCCTGCACGAACAAATAGACTCCCACAGAATCATAGAATCCCTGCAGTGTGGAAGCAGGCTATTGAGCTTATCAAATTCACACCAACCCTCTGAAAAGCATTCCACCTAGATCAAACACACTACCCTATCCAACTAACCCTGCATTTCTTGTGGCTAATCCACCTAGCCTGAAGCTCTGGACACTATAGGCAATTTCCCACGGCCAATTTACCTAACCGGCACATTTTTGGATTGTGGCAGGAAACCGGAGCACCCACAGGAAACCCACGCAGACACAGGGAGAATGTCTATGTGGAGTTTCACAGTTGCCCAAGGCTGGAGTCAAACCTAGGTCCCTGGCGCTGAGAGGCAGCAGTGCTAAATACTGAGCCACCATGTCACCCATTCATTGCCTGACCCAACATTCGTCAGTATCCACTGGTCCCGAGGTACACAGTTAAAGTGCTGCAGGGACGACACCCCGATGTAAAACCAGCTTCTTGCAGCAAGGAAACAAGCTGCAGCCTAATGACCCACTACCGCTAACAGCTGACCGCAGAATGGCTGTGAACCATCAAGGTGCATCTCACCCATCATGAGGCAGTGACAAATGCCCTTGCCCATTATATCATAATCATCTTCACTTACTCTTTGACCCGTACGGTGTGCACATGCTCCGAAGAGGAACTTCTGGGACTGCAGGACTGATCGATGGACACAGAGAAGCCTCGCTTTCCCTCCGTGGAGGCTGGGATTGAAACCAAAGTCACAGTATGTGGGATCTGAGGGCAGGGAGAGTCTGGGAGGATTTGTTCAATTACAGGCGTAACTACCGTCTGGTAATAGCAGCAACCACTGCAGGAGAGACAAACAACAAGGTGGAATGTAAAACTGTAATCTTAGATGGTTACCAAACTGAGAGAAAAGATTACTAGTAGTGTCTGAGACACAGCCAATATAACTGCAAACTAAACTATTCCATCGTCAGTACCTGATCTATGCTAGGATACTAATCTTGTTGGAAAGAGAGGAAGGGAAATTAAAACAAAAATTAGCATTACTACTACATACTGCTTATCAATGATCTCAGCTCCCTGGCCAGACAGTACAGAGAAGGAGTGGATCAGAACAGCTATGATGCCTTCTTAGGTCGATTAGTAAGAGGGCAGGATGAAGAAAATTGGTACATCTCCAGCTATTTGTTTAAAACCAAAGAGTTTGCTAATGATGGCCCAAGTACCACATACTGTCCCACAGTTGTTTCTCACACCAAACAAAATAACCAGTCCAACCATAACAGGGCTTCCCAAACTGGGGATCATGATACCACATGGGATTGCAAGCTGAAGTTTTAGGGTCTTTGGCCCCGGCACAGCAATGGCTTCAGTGAAGCTCCAACCAATTTCTAACAATTATGCTTCCTCACGAACAGGCCCGGCCCGGCCCAGCTCGCATACTTCTCGCTGAGAAGTCCCAACAATTTTCAAACCTCAAAACTCAGTCGCAGTGAGGAAAGTACAAGTTTCAGAAGCACAGATTTAGAAGAATGGTCAGGACTACAGAATAAGAACTCTAACATTGATGGACTGAAGGCCTGGAACAAATTACATACACAGAGGTATGACTTATCCAATGTGTACAGGCACCACACAGTGTCACATTTCAGTCTACCAGGGAAGTGTTCAATACTGTAGCAATTATTTAAGTTGGACAGCCGAGTGTTAACACTGTACAAGGGGCCATCCTCCAATACGGAAAACCAGGGACTGTTTTGACTGTTTCTTTGGCATCTAACCGAATACCGCTCTATTACAGTCAAACAAATAAATGGAACCATTTTACAATCAAACTCAGAAGAATTAACCCCCATCATCAGCTTATCACATAATAACAAACATAACGGACAGAGTTTCAGGTCAAAAGTGTCTGATCCCCAAACTCTATACTTACCAGTAGAGTTTGGAGCGTTCTACCAATGCATAGGTGTCTCCATCTCCAATAAATACACCACACTTCAGGCACACAAAGCATTCGGGGTGGTACTTGTGTTCTCCAGCGACCTGGAAGATAAGCCAGCAAAGATAGACAGTGCAAACAGACACATCCAGTAGTCACATAGCACGGTTGAGGGTGATGAGAGCTGTTCAGGCTGTGACACAGATGTTGCTGGTGAGGCAGGAGTTGCGCATCTTCCTGTCACAGCTGCCAATAATAAACTCGTTGCAGGCGCTGGGTTTATTCTACCAATCCCAAAGGCCCACAACCTCAACGACTGTGTTTTTAAAATTTTCCGCTCATACCCCACCCCAGAATTACACACAGTTCTTTACCAGCTCCTCAAACCTAACCTACTTTGGCATCTTCCCTTTATTAAATTTGGCTCCTTGGTCCAGTGTTCTTGGGATTCAACTTACTAATCATTTTTAAAAAGGACTTCACATAATCCCTTCACCCCAAGCTCACTCATCTCGAGCAGGCAATTACCAGCTTCCAACTTTTCATCTCACTACCACTGTTTTAAAGCCAAGTTGATAATTTCACTGGCCATCTCAGAACCATTTCCACGTTGCACTGTACTGTCTGAGGACTAGAAATGCACAGTTCAAGGCCAGTATCTTTAGGCAGTATCACTTGCTGAGTTTTACATTCTGCCCCCAATTATACATTCAAAGATCCAGTTTATTTCTTGTGACTTGGGAGGTTGCTACAGGTCCTAAGGATTAGTTGCGAGGTTGTAGGTACTTTCTCCATAATGAATACACTAGGCACTCCTTGCCCCCACCCCAAGTTAATAATCTCATTTCAGTCCAGCTTCAAAACCTTACAGCAGCATTCAATCATGTTCTGGTGAATAACTCCCAAGATGGCTGCACAAATTCCATTAAATCTGTCAACGTACAAACCTCAAATTCACACGAGATGGCCTTATTTTTGGAAGTCTGGAGACTGATTAGTAAGGCTGCTGGAGGAAGGATCAACTCTGTTAACTGGTGGAGGCTTCCAATTTCCGGTGAACACATGTGGCATTAGTTGGTATTGCTTGCTCTCAGTGTAAACACTTACCATGATCAGCCCTTTGGTGATACGCTCACAGCAGCCATGGCACAGCTCCCCAAATCTGGCCCAGTAATCCTTCTTACAGTACAGCCGGCCTTCCTTCTCATAATACCAGTGAGAGAGCGAGATGTTACACTCACAGCATCTGTACAGGCGGAAAAACAAAACACAAGAAGTACAATCACATGGTCATTATAGCCCAGAGGAAAGCTTCTCCCTTCTCCTCTCCACATCTCTGCAAATTCCTCCTCTTCGCATTTTTAAGAATGGAATATGTTTCGAAAACGCAAAGAAACCTTAAGCAGAGGAGGACACTGCTGCAGATGGGACGGGCATAAACAAAACCCAAGACACGAGCAGTAGCAGACAGGGATAGTAGGAACTGCCGATGCTGGAGAATCTGAGATAACAAGGTGTAGAGCTGGATGAACACAGCAGGCCAAGCAGCATCATAGGAGCAGGAAGGCTGACATTTCGGGCCTAGACCCTAGCTGACAGCCAGGTTACCAGGCAGAGCTCTTGCACTCCTACCCTCCAACTTGTGAGCCACCTACTCCCAGGCTATCGGACCTGTCGAGCTGCAGACCCACTCTCATGAAGCATGCACTGAACAGCAGTTCAGTTAAATCCACACTGCGATGCTTGGTGGAGGCACTCAACCACCTTTTGGGCTTTGCCAAGTGATGCCCACATCACATGGTTGGGGGGTGGGGGGGTGTTGGGGGAAAGGGAAAGAGGCAAGAGCCACAGCTGTTGTCAACAGATCAAAAGATCTCAGGCACCAAGTAACGAAATAGAGAACTGACGTTAGTACCCATCGCTGTGCATCTCTCCAAAGCTACAAATCCGGCCAGACATTCTAGCATACACTGCAATCCAAGTCAGAGTGATGACATCAGGGAAGTTACTGATGTGAAAGGAATGCATTTGCAAACAACATTGTTCCATGGGAAATGGGAGGGTAGACAAGCCCCAGAAGCAGTTAACAGCTAATTATTAAACTGGGAACAGTCGACGACAGAACGATGTGGAAGTCTGAACTGGACACTCAAGTCTGATTATCCAGAATTTTCAGACTGAAATCAGATGCCAAGCTTGGTTTTATTTTGAAAAAAAACCATTTTCCAAGTTTACTTCGAGTTTCATGACTTTGGACACAGTAATTATGAAGCCAAGTAAAGTCTGGGACGAAGTTTTATTGTTAGCACACAGACAGCAAATCCTCATTTAACCTTGCCCCTCTTGTCTGCCAGCACAGTTGCTAC
>NC_063357.1:32469764-32473875 GCF_021869965.1 Rhincodon typus | reverse complement strand
GGGGGGGGAGATTTGGGCAATGAAAACTGCAGGGCTCTGAGGTGCAACACAGGCAGGAGCTTGTGCATCTATCCTACCTTTTATATGACTGACAGTTGCACCCTAACCGTCAGGCTAAAGACGGCGACTTGATTCAGGGGTAAATCGACACAGGCTTCAGACATAGGAGCTCTCGGGAGGGGAAAACAAAAAAAAGGTGGAACAAAGCATTGCTCTGACCCCTGACCTCTGGGCCAATTGCCATCTTCGAGGTCAATGTAGTGATTACTGTGACCCTCCCCGCCTGCAGTCAGCAGCTCTTGCTGGCCAACTATGTAAGTACCCAGAGTCAGGGAGAATCACTCTGAAATAGAAACAGACAGAAATAGTCAATCCTATCTGGCTACAGGCATGGTGGTGGAGAACTATTAATTTTTTATACATTTCCTTTTTATGAAAAAAGGGATAAGCCAAATAATTACAGGCCTGTCAGCATGGACAAATTACAGGGCAAAAATTTCTGAGGTACAGTATAAATCATTTAGAAAGGCACAGATTAAACAAGGACAGACTGCATGGATTTGTTAAGGGAAGGTTGTGTCTAATTTATTTCACTGAATTTCCAGGAGGGTTGATGAGGGTTGTGCATTTGATGTGGCTGACTTTGTTTTCAGCAAGCTGGCTAATGTGGCGCAAACACGACAGGCTGGTCTAAACAATGAGAACCCCTGGGAATCTAAAACAAAGTGGCTAACTGGATAAAACTGGCTCACTGACAGCAATCAAAGGGTAAACATCAAAAGTTATTTGTGCGACTTGGAAAACCGTTTTCAGTGAGATTCTGCACAACTCCATATTTGCCCTTTGCTTTCTGTAACACAGACAGTTACTTAGTAATGCAGAACTGGAATGTTACTGGGGTTGGGGGGAGAAAAAACAAGGCACACTTTTGAAGATTTTCATCTTGCACTCATCAGGATAGAAGAATGCCAAGTTTCAAAGGGAACAACAATTCATACTGCCTGAGAGAAAAAAATCCGATTGGTTGGCAAGTGGACGTTGATTGGTCAGGGTATTGCAAAGAAGAATGTACCAGAAAACAGCTGGCATTAAGGTTTTATTTAATTGAAAAGGATACAATTATTGTGTGCAGAAGACAGGGCCTATGTTCTCCTTCATTTTCTTTCACGCTGCACAGATCTCAGAGCTACAGTGACAGTGACTTCTACATGCGGGACACAGTGAATCAGTGTGTGTTGGATCTCCAAGTGACTGCATGGCCACACTGCTTAAAAGGGGCCCACATCTGAATATATATCGCTAACAGCAAGTGCAAGTTAGCTACATCGTAAGCTTGACTAATAATATTAAATTGGTTGTTAGTGCAGCTCTTAGCACACGTAGGATTTTTCAGCAAAACGCTAAAATTGGAGGTGTAGTGGACAGTGAAGAAGGTTACCTCACAGTACAATGGGATCTTGATTAGATGGGCCAATGGGCCGAGGAGTGGCAGGTGGAGTTTAATTTAGGTAAATGTGAGACGCTGCATTTTGGAAAGGCAAATCAGGGCAGCACTTATACTCTTAACGGTAAGGTCCTGGAGAGTGTTGCTGAACAAAGCGACCTTGGAGTGCTGGTTCATAGTTCCTTGAAAGTGGAGCTGCAGGTAGATAGGATAGTGAAGGCGGCATTTGGTATGTCTACCTTTAATGGTCAGGGCATTCAGCATAGGAGGTCATGTTGCGGCTGTACAGGGCATTGGTTCGGCCACTTTTGGAGTATTGCGTGCAATTCTGGTCACCCTGCTGTAGGAAGGATGTTGTGAAACTTGAAAGGGTTCAGAAAAGATTTGCAAAGACGTTGCCAGGGTTGGAGGGTTTGAGCTATAAGGAGAGGCTGAATAGGCTGGGGCTATTCTCCCTGGTATTTTGGAGGCTTAGAGATGGCCTTATGGAGCTTTATAACATCATGAGGGGCATGGATAGGATGAATAAGCAAGGTCTTTTCCCTAGAGCGTGGGGGGGGTGGGAGTCCAAAATTAGAAGGCATAGGTTAAGAGGAGAGAGAGAGAAAAAAAAACAAACACACATGTAGTTCTAAGTTAGACTTGAAGGTAGAGGAGCATGATGAAGTAGCTTAATCAGGTCACAGTGCATATCATCTACAAGATACACTGCATCAACTCACCAAGGCTTTTGGACAGCACCTTTCAATCTCAAGCTCTATTGCTTAGAGGAACAAGACCAGCAGATGCATAGGACCACCATTACTCACATGATCTCCTCCAAACCACACCACCCTAACTTGGAAACACATGGCCGTCTCAACAATAGTAAAGTTTCAAAGTCCTGGAATTAGGACACTAGCAGCACTTCAAATGTACTTGCACCAGACAAAAAATGTAGCCATTTCTAAAAGGCGAACATGCTGTCATCTTCAAGGCAGTTAAGAATTAGTGACAAACACTGGCAATCCTGTAACAGTCCTGAACATTTTTTTTTAAAAGAAGTTACAGGATAACAAGTCAATAGATAGTAATTGAATCCAATCGAAGACAGAAACAGAAAATAATTGGCTACAAGCCGAAGAACCCCACTCACTGAAGCTACAGCTTTGGTGCAATCTAAACCCAATTGAGACAGATATACTTAAGAACAGAAACGTGTATGCTCATGTAGAAAAGGGGCCTCAAATCAACTCTGTACGCAATTTATTTTAAAAGCTATACGAGGCAAAAACCAAACATTTGCTCTAATTCATCAAAAATTGATAACTCTAAATCCGAATGGTGATCAGAAGACCAGACCTGACTATGAGGCCAACTACCTGACTGTTGTCTGTATGGTTCGACACAGATTATTTTGAGATTCAAGGAAGTTTTTCTTGGGAAACAGTGCACATTAAGTTTGAGAACATACTAGCTGTGAAGCAGTTAATGCTACGCAATCTTATGTCGCTAATCGGTCTAAACACCTTGAGAGGCAGAGCATCCAGGCCATCAGGACTGGCATAGTGTCTTGGAAAAAGATATAATACAAGCTCTCTGACCAGAAACTGGGCTGGACAAGCCTTCTTGATGGGAGCAGGTAGTGTGGGGCCTCCCTTAAAAGGCTGGGCAGCATGCGAGACAGATACTCAAAACAGGCCTCTGTGGTCTATTCTATTTGTGAGGTGTTTTTGCAGAATTAAAAGACTAAAGTTGATAAGATCTTTCCCCAATCATAAAACAACTCCTAGTTTTAAAAGAAAAGACTGCATCAGTACATCTCTTAATGCAATGAGGTCGGTGCCACTTTGAGAGTGAGTGAACGTATTGCACTAAAACACATTATACTTGAACTGAATTTCAAGAGACCCAAAGCACTGCTTGAATGAGCAAACAGAAACTGAGCCAAAAGAAATATTAGGGGGGAAACCTTGGTCAAACAGGATCTTAGTGCACGAGGAGGAGGCATAAACATTTAGGGAAGACATGGGTTCTTGACCCAGGCAGCTAAGGTCAGGGGGTATACACACAAGATGAAACCCTGAGGAGTGGCTAGTGGAGGAAGATCACTTGAGGCTGGATGAAGTTAGAAACTCAATCACAAGGATGAAATTTTCAATCTGATCATACGGGTGCACGGAGTAAACTGCAGGTTAACAAAGGACAGTGATAAGCACGCTTCACTTACACTAGGTTACAGACTGCAGAGGTTCATACAAATTGGAGTGGATGTGCAGGAAAGCATTGGAGGTGACAGAAGGCACGACTGCAGGATGCAAATGTAAATGGTACAAACATGGCTTAGGTGGTAGAGATGGAATTAGATGATGGTCAAAACAGAGAGGATACAGGATCTAAAGTGGAGTCTGGAATGGAATAGGATGCCAACGTTATAAACAGTCTGGTTATGCCAAAGTCAAAGTCAATGATAGCATTGGTGCTGTAGTAGGTAACACAAAAGGGCTGGATTTTTCTTTCAAAACATTGATGATGAAGGTTTCAGCCCAGAACTCACATGGATACTCTAACGGAAGATTTTTTTTTCTTCCAACTACTATAATGTATATTGACACAAAAACAGACCAAAAATCACATTCCTAAAATTATTGAGACAACAAGGTGCAGGGCTGGATGAACACAGCAGGC
>NC_063357.1:32409049-32469364 GCF_021869965.1 Rhincodon typus | reverse complement strand
AAGGGTCTAGGCCCGAAACGTCAGCCTCTCTGCTCCTATGATGCTGCTTGGCCTGCTGTGTTCATCCAGCCCTGCAC
The DNA here is from genome assembly GCF_021869965.1 of Rhincodon typus. Taxonomy (NCBI): domain Eukaryota; kingdom Metazoa; phylum Chordata; class Chondrichthyes; order Orectolobiformes; family Rhincodontidae; genus Rhincodon; species Rhincodon typus. The sequence goes on along the minus strand of NC_063357.1, from coordinate 32,469,287 downwards.
CTTGTTGTCTCGGATTCTCCAGCATCTGCAGTTCCTATTATCTCCTATTCCTAAAATTATTGCCTACCCCTAAGCAATGAGGACCTACACACTGGATCACTGCCCATTGCAGAGGTAACTATAGATGACACTTTTGTTCCTTCGTTGATACAGAACCTTCAAACTGCATACCATTTCTCAATACCCTGAATAAACTGGCCGAAAACTAAAAATCTGATTCTTTGACCAAAACAAAATTGAAGCAACTATCTTTTAACCAATGAGAGTGTTTTCTTCAAGAAAACACCTGTTTTGGCTAGTGACGTTCTGAGGGAATTAGGATAAGGAGTCAAACGTCTAATTCTCCATCTTTAAAACAACCTCCTGAACTTGTCTTCCACCCACTCACACCATCATTTTTAGATGGCACTAGGATCATGAGTGTCAGGACTGGGACACTGACTGATTCCTCTCTCCTACCTGCCAGCACAGACCAAAATGGGGAAAACACACGAGCAGCATGGATAGGATGAACAGAAAAAGGTTGACCTACCTCTTCCGCCCAACCCCTCAGGGAGAGGGAGTCCAAAACTATAGGGCATAGGTTTAAGGAGAGAGGGGAAAGATTTAAAAAGGATCACGCAGAGGGTGGTGCCTGTATAGGGAATGAGCTGCCTGAGGAGAAGGTGGAGGCTGGTACAATTACAACATTTTAAAAGGCATCTGGACAGGTTCATGAATAGGAAGTGTTTAGAGGGATATGGGCCAAATGCTGGGAAATGGGGCTAGATTAGTTCAGGACGTCTGGTTGGCGAAGACAAGTTAGATCAAAGGGTCTGTTTCCGTGCTGTGTGACTCTATGGTACAGTGGTAATGTCACTGGACGAGTAATCCAGAACACCAGGCTCATGGGGACACCAGTTCAAACCCCACAAAGGCAGCTGGTGAATTTAAGTCCAATCAATTAAAATCTCCAGAACTGAAAGCTATTCTCCGTAATTGCTAATAAACCATGAAACTATCGCTGGCAAAAACCACCTAGTTTATTATTGTCAAATCTGCCTCTTATGGTTGGTCTAGCCTCCAGGTGACTCGAGAACCAGAACAATGTGCCTGATGGACTCTTAGGGGCAGCGGAGGAGGGGCTACAAACTGAAGCCTTGCCAGTGACATCTGTAACCCGGAATGAAAATTCATGGCTGATGAACTGTAGCACCTATATCAGAAGGGGTGGTAAGTATTAGAATCATAGAATTATGCTGTACTGATGAGGCCCTTGGGCCCATTGAGCCTGTACCGTCAAAACAATACATACTCTTACATAGGCTAAACCCACTTTCCCACACTAGGTCCATAGCATTGACTATTGTGACACTCAAGTGCTCATCTAGGGACTTAAAAGTTTGGGGTTACCCACCTTAACCACTCCTAGGCACTGCATTCCAGATCGCCACCACCATCTGGGTGAAGAGATTTTCCTCAAATTCCCTCTGATGTTCCTGCCTTTCCCTTTAAAAGTGTGCCCCTTTTGTTTTAACCTTCAACTAAGGGCAGCAGCTGCTCTCTACTCACCTTGTCCACGCCCCTTTAATCTTATACACCTCTATCAGGTTCCCTCTCAACCTTTTCTTCTCCAAAAGAAAAAAAATCATGCTTATCCAGTCTCTCTTCGTAGCTGTATTGGTCAATCCCAGGCAGCGTCTTGGTGAATCTCTGCACCCCATCTAATAGAATCACATCCTTCCTGTAATGCAGTAGCCAGAACTGTACACAGTACTCCAGCTGTGGTCTAACCAAAGTCCTGTACAGCTCCAACATAATGCTGCTCTTATAATCTATGTCTCAACTGATAAAGGCATGTGTCCTCTTAACTACCTTGTTAATATGTCCAGTCAGCTTCAGGGAACTGTCAACAAACACCCCAAGATCCCTTTGTTCCTCAGATTTTAGTGGCATTGAGAATTCCCTTGTCTTGTTATTTTCTTGTACAGTGCATCACCTCACATTTATCAGGATTAAATTCCATCTGACCAATAAGTTTCTTTTTTCTCCTCCTCGCTGTCAAACACCTGGCTAAATCATCCACAAATTTACTTTTCCTTCTCTTCCACCCCACATTCCCATCTGCATCATTTATGAATATCACAAACAATAAAGGGGCCCAGGACTGACCCCTGTGGTATGCCATTGGGCAATGGCCTCCAGTCACATAAAAAGCCTTCTACCTTCACCCTCTGTCTCCAGCCACTGGACCAATATTGGATCTAACTTGCCATGTTACCCTCAATCCCATGAGCTTTTACCTTCTTTATCAGTTTTCCGTGTGGGACTTCGTCATAGGCCTTGCTGAAATCCACATAAACTACATCAATTGCCCTGTCTCTATACTTGGTCACCTCCTCTAAAAAATTCGAATCAAATTTATTAGGCGTGACCTTCCCCTGACATTAATTTTCCCGTTTCACTTGTTCCTCCAACATATAGTTTCCCTGCCACTGAAGTTAGACTCACTGGTCTATAGTTCCTTAATCTATTGCTACCACCTTTCTTGTAAAGTGCAACCACATTAGTTATCCTCCATCCCGCTGGCATCTCCCCTAAAGCTGCAGACGATTTTAAAAACTTGGGTCAGGGACCCTGTAATATCCATCCCCTCTCCCCGTTGCAGCCCGAGATGCAACTCACTCAGATCTGGAGATTTGTTCATTTTTAAACCCACTAATACCTCCTTGTTTCTTATATCGGTCTGCTCAAGAACTTCACAGTCCATCTTCTTGAATTCCATTCTTGCACCTTCCTTCTCCTAAGGAAGGATTTGGAGGTGCTGGTGTTGGACTGCGGGTGGACAAATTCAGAAGTCACATGACACCAAGTTATAGTCCAACAGGTTTATTCAAAATCACAAGCTTTCAGATTGTAGGCCCTTCATCCAATCAAACAGAATACGCTCCAAAAGCTTGTGATTTCAAATATGCCTGTTGGACCATAACCTGGTGTCGTGTGACTTCTGAGTTAGTGCAGATGTGAAGTGCTTGTTTAACACTCTACCAATGTCTTCCAGCTTCATGCACAGATTACCCTATGGTCACTAGTGGTCTCAACCGTCTCCCTGATTATTCTCTTCCCCTTGACATACGTGTATGTATTCTCTCGAATCATTACGAAAGAACGAAAGAACGACACAGTCACTTGTCCACCTCCCACAAGGACTTGGGACATCATGGTACGGTCACACAGGATGTTGGTGAGGCCTCTTCTGGAGTGCTGTGTGCAGTTCTGATTGCCTTGCTGTAGGAAGGATATTTTTTAACTTGGAGAGGACTCAGACAAGAATTACCAGGATGTTGCCAGGAATGGAGGGTTTGAGTATTTAAAAAAATAGCTGGATAGGCTGGGACTTTTTTCCACTAGAGTGTCAGAGGTTGAGGGGTGACCTTATAAAATTTATAAAATCATGAGGGGCATAGATAAGGCAAATAGCTAAGGTCTTTTATCTAGTGTGGGGGAAGTTCAAAACTAGGGGACATAGTTTTAAGGTGAGAAGAGAAAGATTTAAAAAGGACATGAGGAGCATTTTTTTTTCCAAAAACAGTGGTTCATGTGTGGAATGAACTCCCAGAGGAAGTGGTGGATGCAGGTACAGTTACAATGTACCAAAGACATGAATGTGAAACGTTTAGAGGAACTTAGCCCAACACAGGGAGGTGAGACTAGTTTAGTTTGGGAACATGGTGGGCGTGGATTCGTTGGGCTGAAGGGTCTGTTTCTTTACTGTATGACTATGACCTAATGAGTCTTCCACTGAAGCTGGACTCATTTAAAAGTCATGTTTATTTTCGATTCACGCCTTTAAAGGAAGTTTCTGGCCCTTTAACATTAGGCCAGGTACCCTAAAGTAACGGAGTAAGTTTGGGGTATTGAACCGTTGGGCACAGGTCAATCACTGGTGCCAATGATGAACTGGAGTATTATGTAGTATCGAAACATTTCCTCCAGTACAGTTCTCCTCAGAGAATGCTGGTGCCAATGTATCGGAGATAAATGTAATCACTGCCTTGTCTGGGCTACTGTTGACAGCAGCTCAGACCCTCACAAAGCTCAGCCAATACCTCAGGCTCTGTCGCATTTTCTCTAAAGGCGAAGTACAACAACAGTGGACATCAAATGGGAAAAGGCAAGAGGAAATGGGATGACCACAGGAGGAGAACTGCTACCAGAAGTAACCTCTATCAAGCACTGATGGGTTGGAATTGGCTCCAAGTTGCTGACCACTGTTTATTTTTATTCATTCACAGGACATGGACATCACCAGCAAAGCCAGCATTTACTGCCTGTTCCTAATAGTCGTTAATGCAAGCCACCTCCCGAACAAGTGAGCTGCATGCCAGGACAAAGAATTACTTGGCTGTTGTTCTGGAATCACGTACAGGTCAGGCTGGGTAAGGAAGTCACTTCCTTCCTTAACAGCATTAGTGAATCAGGTGGATTTTTACAGGTATCTGATAGTTTCACGGCCATTATTACGGAACATTTTCTTCAGATTTACGTATTTAGATTTAAATTCCCTCAACTGCTGTGACGTGTCAGGAATGGTTCCTGGAACGGTCATCATTAGCTCTGAAATTATAGCGCCATATCCTAACTACACCATCACTGGTTTTCTGAGATGAGTGAGAGTAAGGCTGGGAGCTGAGCTACTCACCTAATTCCACAGTTTGAGGAGTGGATTCTGTAACATCGTGCCAGCATTCTCTCTCCGTGTGGGTCACACCACTCCAAGTCCCTGTTTCCAACCCTGGAGTGATTTCTAAAGCTCTGCACTGACAAACTCCATGGTGATACAAACAGTGAAAGAGTCAGGGCTTGCAGACTCTACAGACTCCTGCCTTGACACCACATCTCCAAAATTAGCAGTTGCGATACTGACCAGAATTGATCATCTCTGAAAAAGCAAACCCACTTCCTCTTGCAACCCACAATGTACAGACAGTGTGACTGGGAAACCAATTGCTAAGCTCCACTTCTTCCTTCAACCAAACAGCTCAGAAACATCAGGTGCATTTCTGTGACTATTTCTTTTATGACATCAAGGAGGAACACATTTGGAGAAGTTAATAACCTGGACGTGAACTTGATGCACAGTGATAATGTAATTTCATTTTGAAACTGACAGCTTTTACAACCTCAATCTGTCTCCTTCCTCCATGGAACTCACTTTTGCTTTCCCTGTCCTCAATTCCAATGCAAATTACTCCTATAATCCTGTCAAATCCACTCAATGCAGGAGACGAATGGCCATATGCAGCCCTTTAAGGCCTGGCACTTGAAGCTCAAGCAACTCAGTTCATCATTCCTTCCTATCTTCTATTTTCTAGCTCGCTTAAGATTCCTAATCTGTCAAGAATTGCAAGACCATCCTGGACACTGCTGAGAGCAACTGGTGAGAGATTTGGGTGGGTGGGGGTTGGAATCATGGGCAATTAGGAATTACCAGAAATCTCCTGGAATACATTCCACCAGAGTTGTCTTCCTCAGCCAACGCTGTTTGCATTTGAGAGCCAGCAGGGGATATCCTCAGTGCTGTTGTTTTATTGACAAACCCCCAAATCAGAAGACCAAGATTAGCCAGCATCAGAAAGCTGATGGTAAGATTAAGGTTATATCAACATCAATCAATGGACAATTTGGATGAAGTTTACAGACTGAGTGATCAATCCACAATATCATCTGGCTTCTCTATCTTTCAAGGTCTCCACCCAAAATCATGCTCCTCTACACATCAAAAAAGGTCCTTTTCAAAAGAAAAATTTGTTCTTAAATGGTTTGTGAACAATTTGCCTACAGTTTTCACTGTTTACTTTAAATATATTTTGAAAAGATATAAAAATCCTAAAAATCTTCCTAAAAATCCATCTTATATGACAGTGAATTGGCCCAAGTTTATTACACTAGTCACAAAAGTTAGGTTTGAATCACTCAGTTAACATCATCCAAGTCACAATTTCTTGCTGAGGCATCGCATACTCAACCTAGTCAAACTGAAGTTATCCAGGAAAGAAAAATCAAAAGCCTGCTTTAACTTCTGTTACAAATAACCTGAACTCTAACTCACTACTGCCAGATCTGCCCTAAACAATTGTCCATGTACCGAGCACTACACCCCGTCCAATTTGAGCACAAAACTGATCAAGAGGTAAGTGTGTTTTTTTTTGTCTTACTGATTTGGAAATAGTGTGACACTAATTGGAAACTCTGCACTAGCATCAAACAGCATGATGTAAACAGGCGAGCCCACAAAGCTCCAAATTCAAAAATCACTTTTAGCCACAAACAAGGGCACCCAGGGTGTTTGCGTGCCAACACAGAGCAGACAGTGGTCAGCAAGAATAAATAACATCCATCCAATTCAGTTCTGAAATATATCTTGTTACAAACAACAATTTAACATATCAAGTTACTGAACAGAATTAAATAAAACGGATGGAACAAGATTGTGCGCAGGACAGAGAACGCATAGCCCATGCCAGTCCTCATGACAGGGAGGGGTCTTGATTGTTGGTACCTGGTCAGGTCAAAGCCAGGACCTATTCCTCCAAAACTGGTCTGCAGCTCCCCATCAGCTTCATGTTCCGCCTACTATTGTGACTGTCACTATACAGAGTGAACCGAGGCCACAGCCCCTGCCTTCCTGACCACTGGCAAAATCATGGAAGCAGCCAGCATCATGGCCCACGACAAGATGACCCACATCATCCCATCACCTCCAACTCACCATCCATAACGGGGAGTTCCACAAAGCTGCTGGGAGGACTCACCGAATTGTAGGGTGGACTCCTACTCAACATCCAGGCTGTACTCAGAGATAGTAACAACTGCAGATACTGGAGTCAGAGTCAACACAGCGTGGAGCTGGAGGAACACAGCAGGTCAGGCAGCTTCAGGGGAGCAGGAAAGTCAACATTTCAGGTTTACACCAATCCCCACTAACTCTTACCTGCTCCCACCTATCACCATCCTACTTACCTTCCCCCAGCCCCACCCACCCTCTATTTATTTCCCAGCTCCCTTCCCTCTCCCCAGTCCTGATGAAGGGTCCCAACCTAAAACATCGACTTTCTTGGTCATCTGATATTGCCTGACCTGTTGTGTTCCTCCAGCTCCACACTGTATTGACTCGGACTCCAACTGACTCTGCAGTTCTTGCTAGCTCCTTCATCGTAACCTTCTTGCTCTTGTATTAAATGCCTTGACTAACAAAGACAAGTATCCCATGTGACTTCTTAACCACTAAAATAAAATAAAACCTAATAAAACTTCAAATCTGAAGTTCACTGGATTAGAAACAGTAATGCTGCTTTCTCTCGACAGATGCTGCTGGACCTGCTGAGCAGTTTCTGTTTTTGTCTCCTTAACCACTTTTCCTATCTGTCCTGCTGGTTTCAAGGATCAACAGACATGCACACCAAGGCCCCTCAGATCCTCTGTATTTCTTAAAGTCCTACCTCTCAATGTAGACTCCCTTGCCTTGTGTGTACTCCCAAAATGCATTACCTCACATTTCAGAATTAAATTCCATTTGCCACTGTTCAGCTCATCTGACCAGCCTGTCTATATTATACTATAGTCTGAAGTGATCCTCCTTATTGCTTACCATACCAAACACAGGCAGTTGTACAATCATTGTTTTGACAATACTGTACGTTGCAGGATTCCACAAACAGCATGGGCATTTTTTCTTTCACATCATCCAAGATCACAAACAATCCTTCAAACTGGGTTGGAAGGACTATTGTTCTGAACTTTTTATTTCTCTTTTTTCCAACTTATTCCTACAATCTGCAATGCTTGACCTTCTAATTCTTTATTTTTCTTTTTTATCCCCTCTTAAGAACTTGTACTGAGGAATCTGGACCTAGGTCCTTTGTACCTAAGATGGTGCCATAAGTGGAGAGTTGTAAAGTTTTCACTGTACTCATTTGAGGATGTGACAATAAAGCTAATTCAATTCAATTCAAAGTGAATCAGCGACTTACACACACTGCTTTCAGTTCAGTGTGCTGTATTTGATGTTCATGATGTGGTCTCTTCTATATTGCAGAGAACAAATGCAGTCTGGGTGATCACTTTGTGAAACACCTCCATTCAGTGAACATGCATGATTCCGAGCTTTAACTTCCCACTTGGATTCTCCTCCTCTCTGCTCCCACACTGACTTCCCTATCCTTGCCTGCTATAGCTTTCCAATCAAGCCCAACACAACCGGGGAACACAGCCTCTCTGGACTCAGCACTCCACAGCCTTCTGGGTTCAATACTGAGTTCAACAATTTTAAAATATGAACTGTCCCTCCATTTCATTTCTTTTCATGTTTATTTTTCATTAGTTCAGCTTTCATTTGCTTCTTTTTTTTTCGAAAATCACTATCCAGCCATTCAACCTCATCTGGAAATATTTTATTTCTTGACATGTTCCATCACCACTCTCTTTAGCTTCTATACATCAAATGTCATTCAATTTTCAGCTGCTCACCAGCCTATCCTTTAGTTCTTTTGTTCCACCATCCACTCCTACACCCCACACCCAGCCCCTTCCACTTACTCAAAACTTAAAATAAAATAAAAATAAAATAAGGGCCTCAGCACCCTCTTCCCTGTCCTTTATCCACTCACACACCCAGGCCTTGTCTTCACATGGGCTACTTCCAACCCATTTTCACCTCATAGTCCACATTATCAGCCTTTCTCCTTCGCTGGCTTACCATTATCCATTCTTTTGTTTGGCTAACTGCCTTTCTCTTCCTCTGAGCTCAATCTCTACCTTTACCCCACCCCCTGCCTTCACCATATCGACCATCTTTTCCTAGCTGCTACTAGTTCTGATGAAGGGTCACCGAGCCAGAAATGTTTGCTTTTTGTCCATAAATGTTGCTAGACTTGCTCAGTTTCTCATGCAATATCTGATTTTGTTTCTATTCCATTTCTAACAAAAAAAAGTTGGAAACCTTAATGTTATCTTTTCACAGATGCTGTCAGAAGTATTGAATGTTCCTTATTTTTGTCTTTTTTTAAAAGAATAGCATGGGGAAGGTTAATAACAGTGGATGAATGGTACTTATTTCAATATAAATAATACATGGGGGTACACAAATATCCATTGTGCATTGTTTACAGTATTGTTAAAACAATTATTGTACAACTGCCTGGAAATAAAACCGTAATTACATTTGTGACACTTAATTCAAACTACTTCCACAACAGTGATACTCCACTCCAATGTTGCGATGTTCAAAAATTATTTTCAAAAACACCTCCAAAAAAAGGACAAATCAAGAATTCTTTTAAAATATTCCACCCTCCCCAAGTATTTTTCCCCGTGGGAAACTTAACAGGAATTACCATTAGTGTTCTGAGGGTCCCACTTTTTAAATGTTTAACAGAATGGGTCTACACTGACTAGGCCTGCATTTGTTACCCATCCCTAATTGCCCTTGAGTTGGTGTTAACGAGCCACCTTTCCAGTCCATGGCTTTTAAATGAGCAGAGGATAAAGGTCCAAGATTATTGATGTGTCCAAGGATACAGACTGGCTCTACAGGCGCACACACACAGGGAGCCTGGATTCTTACCTGAAGCAGGCATTGTGCCAGTCTGTATTTAGGGCCTGGAGATACTGACCATCATAGATAGAGCGCCCACATCCTGCACAGCATGGAAAACATCCTCCTGCAAACCAAAACCAAATGTTAGCACACACTTCAGCAACTGCACACAGCCCAATATCGAGCACATCATTGCTGCATCCAGACAGGCCGGTGACACACAGAATAACTCAATACAACGCAGGGCCCATACCAACTGCAGGCACAGAGACACACAAAGCACAATACAAGCGAATACAGCCCAGCAAGGCCTGCATCCTGCAGCCAGACAATACAGCACAGAGCCCACTAAAACTTACAGCCAGAGAGAAAAAAAAATACAAACAGCATGAACTTGGCGGAATATAGTAAAATGCAGTTTCCAACCAACTCGAATGATAACATGCAATTGAATCGAGCTCGGGACAATGAAGTCCTTAATTAAAACCAGGCAGAAGTGCTGCAGTGTCTGGTACAACCCACCCTCCTCCTCTCCCATCCGATCGTCCCTCCAGGTACAGCACAGCAGCATCAACCACATCCAGACCCGACAGCCTGCCTCCCGTGAAGCCGAGTGTGTGGAACCAGCTCCAAATGAACATCCAACCACTACAGCTCTCTGTACTCCCTCCCTCAGACTCAGACAGACACCGAGTGAGACAGACGCAGGTTGGCCAACTGGCAGCTGATCCTGAGACCTGATGAAAGGATCACTGCAAACTACACAGCAATGCAACTCCTGCAACACAGCCGCCTCTCTCTCTTTCTCCCTCATACACTCTCTCCCTCACTCACTCACACACACACACACACACACACCCTCAGAGACAGATGAGAACGTTGTAACCCTATGCATCATTGTGCACCATACAACCCCCCTAATGATCAGCTTTCACATTAGAATTGCATCCTGTCGGCTTTCTTTTTTATTTCAAAGTATTAAAACTCACAAAGAGTCTTTTTGGTTCATCATCTGGCACTATGACAGTGTATAATTGGCACAGAAATTACCTTTACTCAGTCACTTCAGTGAGGAACCACAAATATTTCTCTCAATCTGTTGAAAGGTATATGTCATGTGAATGGTATTTGAGCTCCATGTCTGATTGGCTTATGGAATGAATGAGAAACTTTGATGCAGCCAGTAGCCCCTGAATTTGTTCAGTTGCTGCTGTTTTGGGGGAAGATATTAACATTGGCATGACACACAACAGGTCAGACTTGAGAGGTATGGACACTGTATTTGCAAGACCTCGTGCACATCACCAAATTAAAGACTACACTGTGTTTAATTGGTTGTTGCAGGAACTCCTTATCACCCAGTTATTAGAATTTATTAAATAAATTATCATTCTCAACACAAGACTTCACCCCCATCTGTTTAATGTGTTCTCTGAAGTATTTAACCATGGTTTGGCAGTTACCCATAATTGCTTCATTGTTACATGTGCAGGAAGATGGGATTAGAAAGGGCAGCTAGGTCTCTTTGGGGTAGCATGGGCAAGATGGGTTAAATGGCTGTCTTCTCTACGGTATCATTTCTATGGTTTTAAGTCATTTCTGTCCTTGCACAGTCTAAACCTTTTTGGTCATCTGCATTTTTGGTATGTTTTATGTTTTAATAAACCCATTACTCTTTGTTAACCAAAGAAACCTGGCAAATTGTTTCTGAAGTTAATCCAAATGGAGTCTACATGGCCTCCATGATGAACTACACCACTACTGATATTTATCATGCCCAGTGGATGAGTGTAATTACGGAGGAATAGGTACATCTTTCCAAGCTCAGTTGGAACAAATATTTGGGGACCTACTTCCAGCATTGAATCTATTGCGTTTAAAAAAAAAGTGTCATTGGAGTTGCGGTCAATAAATTATGTAAAAGTACTAGCATGAGTTTCCTATATATATTAGTGTAAAATTGTGCTAACATAGGAGGTATAGTTAGTAAGTTTGCAGATGAGGCTAAAATTGGGGTGTAGTGGACAGTGATGAAGGTTACCTCAGAGTACAGCAGGACCTTGATCAGATTGGCCAATGGGCCGAGGAGTAGCAGATGGTGTTTTATTTAGATAAACGTGAGGTGCTACATTTTGGAAAGGCAAATCAGGGCAGGACTGATACACTTAATGGTATGGTCCTGGGAAGTGTTGCTGAAAAAAGAGGCCTTGGTCAGCAGGTTCATTGTTCCCTGAAAGTGGAATTGCAGGTAGACAGGATAGTGAAGAAAGCATTTGGTATGCTTGCCTCTATTGGCCAGTGCACTGAGTGTAGGAGTTGGGAGGTCATGTTGCAGCTGTACAAGACATTGGTTAGGTTACTTTTGGAATACTGTGTGCAATTCTGGGCACCCTGCTATAGGAAGGATGTTGTGAAACTAGAAAGGGTTCAGAAAAGATTTGCAAGTATGTTGCTGGGGTTGGAGTATTTGAGGTATAGGGAGAGGCTGAATAGGCTGGGGCTATTTTCCCTGGAGTGTCGGAGGCTGAGGGGTGACCTGAGAGGTTTATAAAATCATGAGTGGTGTGGATGGGGTAAATAGACAAGGTCTTTTCCCCCAGGGTGGAGGAGTCCAAAACTGGAGGGCATAGGTTTAAGGTGAGAAGGGAAAGGTATAAAAGGGACCAAAGGGGGAACATTTTCACGCAGAGGATGGTGTGTGTATGCATTGAGCTGCCAGAAGAAGTGGGGGAGGCTGGTACAATTATAACATTTAAAAGGCATCTGGATGGGTATATGAATAGGAAGGATTTAGAGGGATATGGACCAAATGCTGGCAAATGTGATTAGATTTATATAAGATATCTGGTCGGCATGGACAAGTTGGACTGAAGGGTCATTACCATGCTGTATATCTCTATGACTCTGCAATGTCCTGTTTTGGAGAGAGAGTGTTTTTACAGCAGATTGGGATATATCTTAATAGTTAAATGCAATTTCCACTGGATGTGAAAATTGTGCCCTGACAAGTTGAATTCAGATCAAAAGCCAAGAGACAATAAATGCTAAAACTAATGGCCAAATTTTTCTGGCTGTTGAATTGGAAAAGTCCAAGAGATATGCAGAACAAGAAGTAGACAAGGTAGCAAGAGCAAAGAATTAGTAAGAACAAAAGGGGCTAGAGCTAGAATTTCAATGGGTCACTTAGGAAACACATGGGAGGGAAAGAGAAAGAACATTTCAAAGGTTTAAAAAGAGGGAAGAGGTAGAGAGAGGGAGAAAAGACATTTCAATTTTAAAAAGTATGAATAATGAAGGAAAGATTCTGAGGAATTTTTGAGATGGCAGCAGAATAGCAGCGCAACACGAAGGTTTCTTAGCCCAGGAGCAGAGAACTCATCTACTCCAGCTGTGTTACTTTCTTTTTGTACAAAAAAGTGTTTCCATTTATAATGGTACCTTACTTTCTTTTAACAACTTCAGCAGAAGGCGTCTTCTGGCCCAGGACCAGCAACGAGGTGGCTTCCAACAGCCCATAATGGCAGTATAGGCCGAGAGCTGGGCAGGGTGGTCTCCCAGTGTGGCAGTCTTGTCCAGAAGGGTTGGTTGTGGTCTCGTGTGGCGTTCTTGCCCCAGCATGGAGGTCTGCTTCAGTGGTTTCCAGGTCTTCCAACAGCCCAGCTTGGAGGTCTCCTCTCAGCGTGGTGTGGTGAATTCAGCCCAGTTTTCCAGCGTAACCAGGAGTTGTTAATTTAACTGTGCCAAACTTTTACTTTTTAAAAATTATTTATGACTTCTGTCACTAATTTAGGCACAGTGGTTTGGTGACTTATAAAACTTTTCACATTTTTTTGTAAAAATACACTTGACAATAAATTGCTATTATATTCTATGAACTTAGCAAAGGTGCTAATCCAGACTTGTTTAAAATTGCCCCTACATTCCCAAAATTTGAAGAAAGGGATGTTGAGGTTTTTCTTAAATTACATAACAAATAATTAGCAGAAAGCCAGACTCTGCTCATGCAGAGCAAGATGAAGCTCACAAAATTTATGCCACGTTTTGACTAGTTTACAGGATAGCCAAAAAGACTACTCTCACTGCTTATGAGTTGCCCCTGAGGTTTAGACATAGAAAATTTGAAACCTCTTGAAGCAGCCGGATTAGAGGTACAAACCACTTGAGAAAGTAAAACAACATAACTTTCACTGGTTGGAGATAGCAAGAACTGCAGATGCTGGAGTGAGTCAATACAGTGTGGAGCTGGAGGAACACAGCAGCTCAAAGAGCAGCTTTGAAATAGATGTTGGTGCTAAGACAGTTACCAGAGATGGAGACAAAGAGGTCCAGGAAGGGGAAGGAGATGTCGGCGATGGTCCGGGTGAATTTGAGGTTGTGATGAAAGGTGTTAGTAAAGTTGACGAACTGTTCAAGCTCCTCTACATCAGTGACATCAAGTCCAGACTCAGTGAATGATTTGTGGAACATCTGCGCTCCATATGCAATAATCATCAACATCTTCTGGTTGCTAACCATTTTAACTCCCCCTCCCACTCCCTGGGCTACATGTCCATCCTGGGCCTTCTCCAGTGTCACAATAACACCTCACGCAAACTGGAGGAACAACACCTCATATTCCACGTTGGGAGCTTACAGCCTGATAGCCTTAACATAGAATTCACCAGTTTTAAAATCTCCCCACCCCTGGCCTTATCCCATATGTAACCCTCCCTCTCATCCCCATCTCCTTGACCTGACACAACCTATCAATTTCTTTCCCACCTATCCGCCCCACCCTTCCCACTGACCAATCCCTACTATCCCCCTACCTGCATCCACCTATCACCATCCCACCTACCTTCCCCCAGCTCCCATCCCCCTCCCCAGTACTGAGGAAGGGTGTAAACCTGGGACGTCAACTTTCTTGCTCCTCTGATAGATTTCACATTGGATGGTGTCACTTAAAGTTGACAGCATATGTAAGAAACTCAGGGAAATAACTGTTTTTGAAATTATTATTCAAAATTATTACTAATTGTGAAGATGTTACAATTACTGTTTATAGTTACAAAATGACTTGGTAACCAGAGTTGTCACCATGGGAATTAGAGTCATAAAGTTATGCAACATGGAAACTATCTCTGATACAACATGGAAACAGGCCCTTCGGCCCAATTCGTCCATGCCAACCAGGTTTCCTAAGCTAAACTGTTTCCATTTGCCTGCATTTGGCCCAAACACAATTTTCCAAGCACAAAGCCTTGCTGACTGGCCCTAATTAGTTCTCATCTTTCCAAATACATGTAGATTCTTTCTCTCTCCAACAACTTACCGAATATTGATGTATTTAATATACTTGTAGAATATCTTTGCATTCTCTTTAACCTTATCTGCCAAAGCTATCTCATGTTCCCTTTTTGCCCACCCAATTTTCCTCTTAAGTGTAGTGCTGCACTACCTATACTCCTCAAGGGATTCGATTGATCCCAGCTGTTTTCACCTGATATATGCCCCTTTCTTTTCCTTGTTCAGAGCCATAATTTCTGTAGTCATCTAGGGCTCCCTACTCCTGCCAGCCTTGCCCTTCTCTCTACCAGGAACATGCTGATGCAAAACTCTTGTTACCTTGCTTTTGAAAGCCTCCCACTTGCCAGACGTCCCTGTAGCTTCAAACAGCCTCCCCCAACCTACTTTTGAAAAGTTCTTGTCTAATACCATCAAAATTGGCCTTGCCCTAATTTAGAACTTTAACCAGTGGACCATACCTATCCTTTTCCATAACTATTTTAAAACAAAAAGAATTATGGTCACTGATCCTAAAGTGCTTCCCCACTGACATCTCAGTCACTTGCCTCTGCCTTATTTCCTAAGAGGAGGTCAAATTTCCCGTTCTCTACTGGGGCCATATGCATATTGATTGAGAAACATTTCTTGAATATACTTAACAAATTCCTGTTCATCAAAACCCTTAACACAATAGCAGTCACAGTCTATGTTTAGAAAGTTAAATCCCCTACTATTACAACCCTATTCTTCTTACAACTATCTGCCATCGCCCTACGTATTTGGTCCTCAATTTCCCGCTGATAACTGGGGGTCCTACACTACAATCCCATCAAGGTGACCATCCCCTTCTTATTTCTCAATTCCATCCATACAGCTTCACTGGACAATCCCCCAGGATTATCCTTTCTAAGTACTGCCGTAATGTTTTCCCTAATCAAAAATGCTCAGTCCCCCTTTCCTCTTGCCTCCCCTTCTATGCTTCCAATGACGTGGAGGTGCCGGTGTTGGACTGGGGAGGACAAGGTTAAAAAGGAGTGAGGCTCTGAAAGCTTGCGTCTTCAAATAAACCTGTTGGACTATAACCTGGTGATGTGTGATTTTTTGACCTTATCCTTCCTTAGAGATCTGTACCCCGGAACATTGAGCTGCCAGTCCTGTCCCTCCCTCAGTCATGTTTCTGCAATAGCTATGATATCCCAGTCCCATGTTCCCATCCATGCCCTGACTTCATTACCTGTCAGGCCTCTTGCATTGAACTAAATTCAATTTAATTCATCATGTCTTCCCTCGTTCCCTACCGTGCTCTCGTGTGCTTTGTCAATTTAACTTGCTCTCCTTAATTTCTGGACCAGCCTCAAACTTGTCTCTTGTCTCACCACTGTTTAGGCACCCAACCTCCTGCCAGAGTTTTAAACCCTCCTGAGTAGCTCTAGCAAATCTCCCCGCTAGGATATTGGTCCCCCTCCAGTGTAGGTACAACACATCGCTCTTGTACAAGTCACTTCTGCCCCAGAAGAGATCCCAATAATTCAAAAATCTGAATCCTTGCCCCCTGCACCAGCTCCTCAGCCACTCATTCATCTGCCCTATCCTCCTACTCCTATTCTCACTAGCACATGGCATTGGAAGTAATCCAGAGATTACAACCCTTGAGATCCTGCTTTTTAACCTCCTGCCTAACTCCCTATTGCAGCACCTCATCCCTTTGTCTATCTTTGTCGTCAGTACCAATGTGTAGAACTGGCCACTCGTGCTCCCCTTTGAGAATTTTACTGCAACTGCTACAGTACGTCCTTGACCCTGGAACCAGGGAGGAAACGCACCATCCTGGAATCTCGCTTGTGCCTGTCTGTGTTCCTGACTAGAGAGTCCCCTATTACAGTTGCTCCCTTGGACTCTGCCATACCCTGCTTTACAGCAGAGCCAGTTGTAGTTCCAAAGTCCTGGCTGCTGCTGCTATTTCCACCTGTGAGGCTATTCCCCAACAGTATCCAAAATGGTATACTTTTTTGTGAGGGGGATACCCACAGGAAACTCCTGCGCTACCTTTCTTGGTGGTCGACTGTACCCGACTGTACCTGCGGTGTGACTTCCTCCCTGAAGCTACTATCTATCACACTCTCTGCCTCCTGTATGCTCAGTGTGTCTAACTGCCAATCCAACTGATCCATGCAGTCTGAGAGGAACTGCAACCGGACACACTTCCATAGTTACCTAGGAAACTGAACTGCTCCCTGATCTTCCACATCTGACAGAAGGAGCGTACCCCTCCACTGACTGCCAGCTTTGCCCCTTTAACAACTAGAGGATATAGCTTGTTGCTGCTTGCCCTCCTCAACAAAGCCTCATAGACCCAGGCCCTCTCTTCGATCTAAGCTGCACCTCGACCACAAAGCAACACCTTGCAAAAGTGGCCGGAACAAAACACAGCAATGCCCCCCTCTCCCACTTCCTACACATCACAGTTAGCTCATTCCCAGCATTTGCACACTCTTGCCAGTCTCATAATTGTTCCCAGTTCATGAACTGAAGTGATAGATTTTATCTTTGGCCGGTGTAGGTGGTACCATAGTAGTGACTGGGTTGCAGCAGTTTATTGATCGTGCTGATCTTGCCAAACTCTTCAGAATTACTGTGGCTAACCATGAGAAGCTTATTGCTGATAATGAACAATTAGAGGAGAAAATGATTAATGTGCAGAATTAACTTTCCAACAAGGAAGACAAATTTGAAAAAAATGGTCTAATGAAGAAACGTGAACTGGTGGGAACATTTCAGCATTAGTCACAGGTAGTAAAACAATTGAATAGGGGCTTAAAATGTCTCGTTGACCAAACTGTAGAAGCAAATTCAATTGATAGATCTTCAGTTTAAACTTAATAAGCTTTAAGTCTCTATAAAATATAATAAAAAGTGTTTTGAACTGGAGGCGGAATTCATGGTGAACTAGAACAGTTGGTTGAGTGCAGAACTAAAAACCATGGCTAATGAACTAATGGAGCTTCAACATGAGAAGAGAAGTAAAAGTTTTACATTAATATGCAATGTGGAGGACAAGAAAGATGAGATGTGCAGTGTGGAAGGCAAGATTTAGAGTGTAACAGCAGCTAAAAGAGAGCTAGAAACTAATTTTATTTAATCCCACCAGAAAGAGGAGCAGAACTTCTTCTAGGTGGACATGACTAGAAGAGATGTGGCAGTGAGTTAAATAGTAAATGAGTTCTGAGGAATGTTCATCATACCCAAAACATTAACTCTGTTTTCTTTTCACAGGTGCTGCCAGACCTGTTGAGCTTTTCCAGCAACTTCTGTTTTTGTTAAAAAGGGCTAAACCTCCCCAATGTCTTGATTCATACCAACAATCAAATGACAAGTCTGTGTTTGGACAAACGGATTAAGGAAGATAATTTTGAAATTTGTTACATTCAGAAATACATGCTTTCCAACATAAACTAAATGACCAATTGAAAGAACATTTCTATCAATAAAGGAGATAAGTAGGATTGAAAGGATAGAGTTCATGAGTTTGTGGATGGTTAGGTCTAATGGTATTATTAAAACCAGGTTCTAACCAAGGTCACAGTTTCAGTCTCTGTGTTGGCCCATGACATTGGTTTTCACGACAACTCTTCATTCTTAAAGGTTCTTGTGGCACAGTGATAATGTCCCAATGTCTGAACTAGGAGAAAACTAAAAGAACTGCGGATGTTGTAAATCAGAAACAAAAACAGAAGTTGCTGGAAAAGCTCAGCAGGTCTGGCAGCACCTATGGAGAGAAATCAGAGTTAACATTTCAGGTTGAGTGACCTTTCTGCCAGACCTGCTGAGCTTTTACAGCAATTTCTGTTTTTGTTTCTGAGCTAGGAGGCCTCGGTTCAAGTCCCACCTACTGCAAAAGTGTGTCTTGCCATCTCTCAGCATGTTGATTTGACAATGCCTATAGCTGATGAGTAATGTGGAAGACTAAATCTGTTGGAGCATTAAATGAAGTTCCAGAATGAGAGAACCTTGTCTTTGCTCAGAAGGAGTAAGATAAATTTGGATAATTTTTATTGCTCTTCTAATGTTAAAGCTTCAGTGGGGCATTAGCCAAGGTTTTTAATCTTCACTCAACTAACTGTTCCAGTTCATCAGAATAGGGGTCAGAAGAAGGTGGAAGTTCTCAAAGTGATCAGAGATTAAAGCCAATAGGAATACAAAAACTTCCAATTCAACATTAAAAAAAGCATCTCAATAATATTCTTGAAACAACCAGAAAGGATTTTGACTGGAAGAGATGAATTGTTAACACATAAAGAAGCAATTTGACCTTGAAGATGAGAAGTTACTGCAGTTGAATTTGGAAAAAGAACTGAAAGTAGCAGTTGCACTTATAGCTGGTAAAAGGAGTGATATTGGGCTGTGAACTTAACTGGAATATTCTGTGCAGAGTTAAATCAAGAAGAGTGTAAGAGAAAATGTTACTAATCAATTATGTTATTGCAATGAAGTTTAAACCCTGCTAATCCTATTTGTCACATGTACTTACTTTTGTTTGAGTTGAAATTTAATAGTTTTGGAAATATGACATGTGTAAGTACGTAAATGAAAGGGTTATCTATAGTCAGTAATAAATTGTTTGTTTGAGGTTTATGATAAAAACTTGTATTTTCAAAGCAAATATAAAGAAACCTTCAGCATGGTGTAGCTTCCTTTCTTCTAAGCGGAGGGCTGAGTTGCAGAGCATTCCTTTTATGCAGTATCAGTTTGATCCAGGAACCAGCATTTGATGAATATTATGATATTCAGAAGCTGGCAATCCCAAGGGATTGTTACATTTGAATTCCACTGCTTATTGCTACATTAAACTGTTCCAAAGTATTAGTTACATTCAACACTGCCTTTGGAATGTGATCAAAATCTGGTTGTTAGGTTTCCAATATTTAACTCAGTACTGTCACTGAAGAGCATTTCTGGGGTCACAATTAGCTGGTGAAGAAAACAGATAATGACAGAAGCAAGCTCCAAGCAGAAAAGAGCTGTTTGAGGAATTAGATTTAACAGCTAACTGTTGGAGTTGTAGGGCCTCCGAAGAAGCTGTGTGCCACCAACAGTACAACGTAAGAGTGGGTCGAAAGCCCACAAGCAGTAGATGTTTTCTGCAACTGAGCCAGATTAGAACACAGAAACAAACCCTTAGGCAGTATTGGTTTGGTGAAACTTGCTGTTTGTGAATAAATGGCAAACATGCTTGCTAATAATTGATGGAGGGTGCAATTTCAAAGAATCCAGAGGAATATCATGCCAGGAAAGGACAGTTAACCCCCAGAATATGAGCAGTCATTGAGTACTCAGGGTCACCGGACCTGCAACGTTAACTCTGTTTTCTCCCTCACAGATGCTGCCAGACCTGCTGAGCTTTTCCAGCAACTTTGTTTTTGTTCCTGATTTACAGCATCTGCAGTTCTTTTGGTTTTTATTTTGTGAAGAACTGGAATCCTTTGTGAAATTTTAAAGAGATTTGATGACCCACAATCGCACCAATTGAGGGAGCACAGTCTGTGGGTAGGTTGCTGAGAAATCCGTGGGATCTTGATTGCATTTGCTATTTAATGGGTTATATCGCATGCGTCACCATAGTTCGACTCTTACCCATATTGCCTCATGTTACATTTGGGATGTTAGGAAATAAATTGCATTTTTCTTTGTGCAGCCTAAACCCTTTTTTGTCAGTAATCTTTGCATGTTGGTTTATGTTTTATTTTGTAATAAATCAACTATTCTTTGTTGACAAAAGAGACCCGATTGTTTTTAGTACTAAACCAGGCACAGTCTGAGACCTATGCATTGGCCATATCATCTCTCTAGGGAAATGTAAAATTTACTATGAGCAGTGGAGGAGTGTGACTAGAACTTCCAACCTCAGTCATAACATCTTCTATTAGAATCCCTACAGTATGGAAACAGGCCATTTGGCCCAACAAGTCCACACCGACCCTCCGAAGAGCACCACACACAGACCCATTCTCCTACACCATATTGCCCATGGCTAACACATCTAACCTACACATCCGTGGACACTATGGAGCAATTTTTAGCATAGCCAATCCATCTAACCTGCACATCTTTGGACTGTGGGAGGAAACCGGAGCACCCAGAGGAAACCCATGCAGATACAGGGACAATGTACAAACTCTGCACAGACAGTCACCTGAGGGTGGAATTGAACCCGGGTCCCTGGTACTGTGAGGCCTTCAGTAATGCCTTCAAACCTGTGACCATTATCAGCCAGAATAGCATAGGTAAAGATGTATGGGAACATCACCAACCAAAAGATACTCTGCAAGCCATTTGGACTCAGAAAAATAAAGATATAGCATCATTCCAGCACAGAAGGTTATACAACCCATTGTGTTCCTGCTGATGATAAACAACTCAAATTACTGCTACTCCCCTAGCCCCTCCACAACTCTGAGCATTTCTCCCTTTCAGGTATTTTTAAAAGATTTTATCAATGCAGACAAATTTAAGCAAAGCAGGAGGCCACTCTGCCCATTGTGCCTGTGTGATTGAAAAATCAGCCACACAGTCTAATCACATTTTCTGGTACTTGGTCTGTATCTAATAGAGTAATAATAGGGAACTTTCAGATGAAGCTAAATAAATGAATTAAAGGTTTTGGCCTCTAAACTTTTCCCAGACCCCTACCATCTTTTGGTGAAACAGATTTTCCTCATATCCCTCTCTAATCCTTCTCCCAATCACTTTAAATCAGTGCCCCCTTCCATCAAGCAATTTAAACTATATTCTCTAGTTACTGACATCTCTGCTAAATGAATTGGGCCCTTCCATCCACCCTATCCAGGTTCCTTACAACCTGTAGATCCCATCAAATCTTCCTCAGCCTCCTCTGTTTGAAGGAGATCAACCCCAGTCTATCCAATCTTTCTTCATAATGGAATGCAATATCATGGGAATTTTAACCCATGCTTGGCCTAGAAATGTCAGGTGGGCAAAAGTAGACAGGATAAAGATTCATACAATATTTTTGGGATTATTCCTTAGAACATCAAGTTCTGGAGCCAACCCGAGAGCAGGCTGTACAACACTTGGAATTGTACAACAAAATAAGGATTATAGGATCACAGTGAATTTTTAAAAATTAATTTGTGGGTTGTGGGCATTGCTGGCTGGCCAGTGTTTATTGCCTGTTCCAAATTGCTCTTGAGAAGGTGGTGGTGAGCTGCCTTCTTGAACCACTGCATTCACCTATTGTGGGTTGACCTGCAATGCCCTTAGGGAGGGAATTCCAGGATTTTGACCCAGCAACAATGAAGGATCAGTGATATATTTCCAAGTCAGAATGGTGAGTGACTTGGAGGGGAAGTTGAACGTAGTAGTGTTCCCATGTATCTGCTGCCGTTGTCCTTCTAGATGGAAATGGTCATAGGTTTGGAAGGTGCTATCTGAGGATCCTTGGTGAATTTCTGCAGTATCTTGTAAATAGGATGCACTGCTACAATGGAGCGTCGGTGGTGGAGGGAGTGGATGCTTGTGGATGTAGTGCCAGTCAAGTGGGTTGCATTGTCCTGGATGGTGTCAAGCTTCTTGAGTGTTGTTGGAACTACACCCATCCAGGCAATTGGGGCATATTCCATCACATTCCTGAACTGTGCCTTACAAGTGCTGGACAGGATTTGGAGAGTCAGGAGGTGAGTTACCCGCCACAGAATTCCTAGTGTCTGACCTGTTCTTGCAGCCACTGTTTTTACATGGCGAGTCCAGTTGAGGGGTCACTGAGCAAGTATTGCTGAGCAGGTGCTGCTTGATAGTACTTTGATGCATCTTCCATCACTTTACTGATGATCAAGAGTAGACTGATGGTTGGGTTGGATTTGTCCTGCTTTTTATATATTAGACATTCCTGGACAATTTTCCATGTTGTCAGGTAAATGCCAGTGTTGTAACTGTACTGGAAGAACTTGGATAGGGGAGCGGCAAGTTCTGGAGCACAGGTCTTCAATATGATTGCTGGAATATCATCAGGGCCCATAGCCTTTGCAGTTTCTCAAAATGGAGAACTGTGACCAGTGGTGTTCCACAGGGATCTGTGTTGGGACCACTGTTGTTTGTGATATACATAAATGATCTGGAGGAAGGTATAGATGGTCTGATTAGCATGTTTGCAGATGACACTAAGATTGTTGGAGTAGCAGATAGTGAAGGGGACTGTCGGAGAATGCAGCAGAATATAGATAGATTGGAGGGTTGGGCAGAGAAATGGCAGATGGAGTTCAATCCAGGCAAATGCAAGGTGATGCATTTTGGAAGATCCAATTCAACAGCGGACTATACGGTAAATGGAAAAGCCCTGGGGAAAATTGATACACAGAGAGATCTGGGTGTTCAGGTCCATTGTACTCTGAAGGTGGCAATGCAGGTGGATAGACTGGTCAAGAAGGCATACGGCATGCTTTCATTCACCGGACGGGGTATTGAGTACAAGAGTTGGCAGGTCATGTTACAGTTGTATAGGACTTTGGTTCGACCACATTTGGAATACTGCGTACAGTTCTGGTCGCCACATTACCAAAAGGATGTGGATGCTTTGGAGAGGGTGCAGAGGAGGTTCACCAGGATGTTGCCTGGTATGGAGGGCACTAGCTATGAACAGAGGTTGAGTAGATTAGGATTATTTACATTAGAAAGATGGAGGTTGAGGGGGGACCTGATTGAGGTCTACAAAATCATGAGAGGTATAGACAGGGTGGATAACAAGAAGCTTTTTCCCAGAGTCACGATTTCAAGGTGAGAAGGGAAAAGTTTAAGGGAGATATGCGTGGAAAGTTCTTTACGCAGAGGGTGGTGGGTGCCTGGAACGTGTTGCCAGCGGAGGTGGTGGAGGCGGGCACGATAGCATTATTTAAGATGTATCTAGACAGACACATGAATGGGCAGGGAGCAGAGGGATACAGATCCTTGGAAAATAGGCGACAGGTTTAGATAGAGGATCTGGATCGACGCAGGCTTGGAGGGCCGATTGGCCTGTTCCTGTGCTGTAATTTTCTTTGTTCTTTTGTTCTATCCAGTGAATGAACAAAATGTGATTAAATTTTACATTCAGTTTTAGGGAGAGAGGTGTGGGTCTGAGAGTATTTTTAATCTATTAAATAAGGTTAATTATGATATGGTGAAAGCTAAGCTGACTAAAGTCAATTGGTCAATAGAACATATCAATACAGATGCAAATGGCGGTTATTTAATGAAATATTTTGGAAAATGCAGAATACACACATTTCAATCAGTCAAAAAAATTCCAAGGGACAGACGCACTACCTATGGTTAACTTGAAAGATCAAATAAAGTTTCCAAGTTAAAGAGAAAGCATATAATTGTGCAAGAACAGATGGTAGATCAGAAGATTGGAAAGAATATGAAAAGCAGCAAAGAATGATTTTAAAAAGAGGAAGAAACAACTGAATATGAGAGAAAGTTAGTCAGAAATATAAAAATGGATGAGAGTTTCTATAAATATTTAATGATGAGTCTACAAAGTGAGCATTGGTCCAACAAATAGAGACTAGTGAATTAATATTGGAAAATAAACAAATGACAGATGTATTAAACACCATTTTTGTACCAGTGTTCACTGTGGAGGATATAAGAAAGATTCCAGGAGCATCTATAAATTAAGATATGGAATGGAGGAACTCAGGAATATGATGATTACAAGAGAAGTAGAACTATATAAATAATTGGAACTGTGGGCTGATTACCTGGATCCTGGTGGACTTCATTTAGGGTCTTAAAATAAATGGCAAGTGAGATCCTGGATGCTTGATTTTAATATTCTTACTTGGAGGAGAGCAAATGTAACTCCTTTTATTTTGAAAGGGAGACAGATGGCAAGAAACTATAATCACATCGGGCAAATGTTAGAACAATTTATTAAAAGAATTAGGATGCTTAGATAAATTCAAGGTAATGATTTTGTTAAACAGAAATCCTATCTATTGAAGTTCTTTGAGGAAGTAATGTGCTGTCGATAAAGGGGTTTTAGTGGATGTGTTGCACTTTCCAAAAAGCATTTGATAAAGTGTCACATCAAAGGTAAATATGGATAATAAAAGCTTATAGCATAGCATGTCACATATTGGCATGGTTAGAAGATTGGCTGGCTAACAGGAAGAGTAGACATAAATGAGCCATAATCTGATTGCCAAAAGGTAATGAGTGGTGTGCCACTGGAATTGGTACTGGAACCTCAACCTTTTACAATTTTATAACTAATCTGGATAAAGAGATGGAAGGTATGGTTGTCAAATTTGCTGATGACATTAATACAGGTAGGAACATAAATTGTGAAGAGCACATAATGCAGTTACAATCTGACAACTATATAACAGTACTGTGAAATTGTTCGTTTTGGCAGGAAGAACTAAAAACAAATCATCTTCTCTAAATCATGAGAGAGTGCAGAGCTTTGAGATGCAGAGGCATCCGGGTATCCTAATGTACGGATCAAAACCAGGTAGCATGCAGGCATAGCAGGTAATTAGGGATTGTAATAGAATTTTATCATTTATTGCAAGGAGAATTGAATACAAACGTAGGGAGGTGATGCTTCAATTATACAGGACACAGGTGAGACCACATCTGGAGTACTGTGCGCAATATTAGTCATTGGGTCATACAGCATAGAAAGAAGCCCTTTGACAAATCATATCTATGCTGGCAAACAAACACCAAGTTTACATGCACTTGGTCCATAGCCTAGTATTTTAGGGTCTCCTTATTAAGGGTTTAAAGATGGCAGCAGAGTGGGATGCTGCAGCCAGAGCTCCTCTGTTCAACCCGTTCTTTTCCTTTTTCTCTTTTTTTCATTTCTCTTGAGCTGTTTGTTCAAACTTATAACTTTTAAAACTTACTCAGAGGGGAACGGAGGAGGTGAGTCCCAGACCGGAGGCCATCGTAGGGAGGTGAGGCTCAGACCGGAGGTCATCGCAGGGAGGTGAGTCCCAGACCGGAGGCCACCGTAGGGAGGTGAGGCCCAGAACGGAGGCCATTGCGGGGAGGTGAGGCCCAGACCAGAGGCTGTCGCAGGGAGGTGAGTCCCAGACCGGAGGCCATCGCAGGGAGGTGAGGCTCAGACCAGAGGCCGTCGCAGGGAGGTGAGCCCTAGACTGGAGGCCATCGCAGGGAGGTGAGCCCCAGACCGGAGGCCATCACAGGGAGGTGAGGCCCAGACCGGAGGCCGTCGCAGGGAGGTGAGGCCCAGACCTGAGTCCGTCGCAGGGGGGTGAGTCCCAGACCTGAGTCTGTCGCAGGGAGGTGATTCCCAGACCGGAGGTCATCGCAGGAAGGTGAGTCCCAGACTGGAGACCACCGCAGGGAGGTGAGGCCCAGACCGGAGGCTGTCGCAGGGAGGTGAGCCCCAGACCGGAGGCCATTGCAGAGAGGTGAGGCCCAGACCGGAGGCTGTCGCAGGGAAGTGAGCCCCAGACCGGAGGCTGTCGCAGGGAGGTGAGCCCCAGACCGGAGGCCATTGCAGGGAGGTGAGGCCCAGACTGGAGGCCATTGCAGGGAGGTGAGAGCCAGACCGGACGCTGTCGCAGGGAGGTGAGCCCCAGACCGGAGACCGTCGCAGGGAGGTGAGCCCCAGACCAGAGACCGTCGCAGGGAGGTGAGCCCCAGGCCGGAGGCCATCACAGGGAGGTGAGTCCCAGACTGCAGGCCGCCCTGTGGAGGCAAGTCCCAAACTGGAGACTGTGGGGAAGTGGGTGGGTCCCAGTCTGAAGGCCGCCGCAGGGAGGCTGCTGCGGGGAGATGAGTCCCAGAGGCGAGGCCCCGAATGTTGAAGCCTGGTGCGGTCTAGAGACTTGGCCCAGTGTGGTCTGGAGGATGGGTGCTGGCACGGACTGTGGTGAAAGGACTGTAAATCAAGTACTTCTTTTCCTTTCTTTTCTTATACTGGATTTTAATTTATTATTCTTTCAATTTTGTACTATATACATAATTATCTGTACCTAGGTATCTTGTACCTAAGATGGCACCATAAGTGGTGACATTGCAAACTTTTCACTGCACTCATTTGAGCGCATGTGACAATAAAGCTAACTCGATTCAATTCAATAAAGAAGAATGTAAACGTGCTGGATACAGTTCAAAGATTTTTCACTAGAGTTATACCTGAAATGAGTTTGTACCTTAAGAAAAGGTTGGACAGGCTATTCGCTTAGCATTTGGAAGAATAAGGGGCAATTTGATTGGAACATATAAAAACCTGAGGGATCTTGACAGTGTAGCTATGGAAGGAATTTTTTCTCCTGTGGTGAATGTAGAACTAGGAGTCATGGTTAAAAATATGCAGCTGCCCATTTAAAAGAGAAGATAGGTTACTTCTTTACCCCACAGACTGTCTTTGGAACTCTCTTTTGTGGCAGCGAAACAGAGTCTCTAAGTGTTTTTACAGTGTCAATGGATAAATTCTTGGTAAGTAGGGGAAAGGTTATCAGGAGTAGGTGGGAATGCAGATTTATGATTACAATCAGATCATCCATTTGATTTTGTTAAATGTTACAGTAGGTTCAAGGGGCTAAATGGACTATTCCTGCTCCTGGCTTGTATGTTCCCCTACAAACATATTAAATTTGTATTGATACTTCACATGATTGAAATGTGTGGTAAGAAGAGTGAAGCACCTTATCAAATGCTTTCTAAAAGTCCCAGAAGACAATGTCTACTGGATTTCTTTCATCTAGCAGCTTTCTCAAAACTAAACTGTTAAATTTGGTCCTCCTTGCCTAATTTGTTTTTAAACTATACCGTTACCATCACTTGTTTGACTACATTATGAACTTACCTTCTGCAACTATCAGTTCCCAGAGTGGGTCTTGAACCTTGAGATTCTACCTCAGAGACTGACATGGTACCCACTACACAACAACATCTTCTGTTCATTAACTACTTCAGATAAAGTTTAGATTAGGAATAGAATTCAAGATTATCGTGAACGTTAGCTGAAAAATTACCACAAACTTAATTCTGAAAATCTTTTTTGTGAACAGCATCCTCTTTAATTGGATTTTGACCATTATAACTGGTCTATTGGAATGATGTATTTATGTGTTAAATGCATTTTTAATGTACTACTTGGTTACTTACATCATTGCTGCTTGTGGGACCTCATTGTGTGAAAATTATCTGTTGTATTCCCTATACCAGTGACCATATTTTAAAATACTTAATTGTAAAACAATTTTGAATTTCTTGTGGTCATGAAAGAAGTGACATAAATTCTAATTCTTTCTTTATTAGTTTTAAACTTCCAGACTTTAGGGCCGAATCATTTTATAGGAAGGCCTAACCTGTCAGTGTTATAAGGGTCTGGAAAGCAGAGTGCTTGCTTGTTTTTTGTTATTATAGTCACTCCCTGTGTAGTTGCATGTTACTATAAACTTAATAGATTGCCATGGTCTTGGCCGACCGCATAGTGAGAATTGTGCCAAAAGTGTTGGAGTCTTCATGATGATATTTTTCCATTCACTTAGACATCAAGTTATATACAATGTTCAATGATTTGCTTACTGAAAATATTTATTTAAACAATTCTGTTTATTTTAAAAGCTGTTACTGAATTGTTGTCCATCCAGTATTTTCTCATTCATACAGTTTATGAAGATACAGCAAATGGGCATTACACCAAACCTGAAGCAATACACCAATGTTGGGGCTCAAGATCTGCTACAGTACTTATTATTGCAGAACTGATGTAAAGTATTACATACAATAGCATATCACTTATCAAAAGAAGTGCATGATGGAAAATTGTGAGTTATGTTAAGAACAGGAGCTCTGATCAGCATCTATGACAGATACTTAAGGTGCTCATATCAAATTTATTTTGATCCAGGCATTGAACTAGTTAAAAATCTAATGGTTAAACCTGTTTCAAGAATACTGCTGATCATGATTTCTACTTTGCAGATAAGACAGTCAAAGAGAAACAAAATAGGGCCAGAGAAAATGGACACAGACAGAAGAGACAGAAAGCAGAAGAGAAAGGTCAATTTTATCAAGAATGGCTGTGGTGGGCTTCTGCATTTTCACAATTCAGTTAGCCCCTTCAGGTACAATCTAATAATCGTGTGCAATTATGTCTATATACCCTCTTATTATATAATTTTTTTTAGAAGATGATGCCTGAGACTGCACTATTGTGCAGTAAGGATTTATAACAGCATGCAAGTTTGTTGACAGCAGGACTACGAACCGCTTTACAATATGCTAAATTGGGGAATTTCATGAGCTAGGATTAGTTGGAAAGTTTTCATTTTAGGAACAAAATGTCTTTGTTGGATTAATTTGTTACCCAACTAATTCATTTGGCAGAGTTCCAACAGGACATTTCAATTGAATACAAATCATAACCAATTAATGCTGTAATCAGATTGTTAAAATGTGCAGAGTTCGTTTATTAACCCTGATCCTGGAGGTAGTAAAATCCTAGCCACACCACTGCCAATGATGAAGGACTAATGTTATCATAACTTGGGATAGGTTTTCCTTGTCCCAAACCTGAGAGTTCTGAACCATCCAGGTACAATGGGTACAGGAAAATAAGGTGGGAAGAAATAACGTAGGATAGCTGGCCCAATATTCCTGAATTTATTGTGTGGAAGAAATTAATTAGCTTCAAGTGTAGGAGGGGAAAAATCTGCCCCAATGCCATTCAGCTTGTATAAACTTCAAAGCCTACCAAATCAAAGTAGCCAGACCTTTCCAGGAATCTTATGGCCAGGAAGCTAAATTTGGCCCCCAAGTGCAAAGTCTTGTTAGCCATGTGACAAACGTGTAGAAAAACAGTATGCAAAAGTTGCATTGGTCACTTCAGGCCCCACTCATTAGGGTTGAGCCATCATTTGTATGAATACAGCTGCCACTCTCAAAAATAGATTTTCATCAGCACCAAAATTATGGCAGGGGTTGGAGCTACGGCCCAGCTGTATGATCCAGGTATCACTCACAGTACATCTTGTAAAGCAAAGCACAAGCCACTAAAAATTAATAACACAATTTTATAACTTAAAAATACTGGAGTTAGAATCACAAAACAAAACAAATCAAGTCAAGGATGGTGTTTACTATGAATGAGATTAACAGCAAAGGACTCAGTTGTAAGCTGGTCCCTAAATGCTTGAAGCACACAGTGTATAGCACAGCTTCTTTGATAACAAAGTCCATTAGATACTGATAATGAATGCAGCCAAATTGTTTCATAGATGAAATGAAGAAAGGTGGGGGGCAGTGGTGAGGGGAGTTCCATTCCACACCATCCTTTACATTCCGAATCATGCAGTAGCACCAGAGTTCTTGAGGTCACTTCTTTTCCAATTATTTATTTATTTTCTCCTTCGGCCACAATATTTTCCCATTGCACAAGGGGATCCTTCAAAAACATAGAAAAGCTGTTTAGTTAAATAAAATTATTTTCTTCTCAACCACAAGGTGTTCAGAAGTAGGCCAAAGTCAACTAATTAATAGAATTGAATTTAAAAAAGATTATGCCAAAATATGTGAAGACACTTGAATTTTGTAAACAAAATAATAGATCTGCAGTATTGCTATAAGTAGTTTCAAATGGAAATAGAGTTGTTCTCTTAAACATTTAATAGCACCATATTCATTTCATGCACGCAAACAGGTTCCAAATTGTTCAATATATCAGGTAGCCTGCGTCATTTTAATAATGTGCCAATGGGAAAGGTCTTCCATAGTATATGCCACTCAGTAAGTGGACTTGACAGGGTAGTGGCAGCCCTGCCCAGAGATAAAGCACTCCAGGACAAAGCAGCTGTATCTGAAGAGAGCTGCCAGCCAGTGGGAGTCAATAGATTGATTGAATGATGGTATGCCAGGGAGATGGCAGTTATTGCCTCTACTTAGGGGGCCAGACATCCAGGACAGTCCTCGTTTTTCATCAAATCCCGACAGTTTCCTGAAATTAGTTCAAACATCCCAGTTTTCACCTTTACCCTTCTATCAAATGTAAACTATGTCCAGGGGAGAAAATCTGCAGAAAATTTAATCCTTCTTCCTGTCAGCACCCATCATATCACATTGCACTGACACATCTCCACAGCACGTGAAACTTCAACCTGGACTTCCAGCTCAGAGTAAAGACACAACTACTGTGCCACAAGATCCCTTCTAGATAATCTTTGTGTTTTACAGGAGTACTCAATTATTGCCTGCAGCTAACCAGTAATAAGTAAATGAAACCAATGGATCAATTTCCTTTGGTTCAGTAATTGATATCATTGGGTGCCTGCACTGTATTATGAACATGATTTGAATTAGGTGAGATCCAATAGGTTCATATTCAGTTTCTAGTCTGGACTGGCCCCTTAAATGCAATGATGCAAATAAGGAAATCCAGTTAATTGCAATGACTTATAAATTAATCAAGTCAACTGAAACATTTCAAAATATCATGTTCTGGGCTTTCTTTCTTTTCTCGAAGATATTTTACATTTATGATAGCTTGACACTGTTGGAGTAGCAGTTCTGATTTAATACAATTAGTGATGTCTTTGAAAATTGTTAAAAAACTTCCATTCACTTTGAAAAGTGTCTTTTCTCCCCCGAACATCTTATAGAACATTTATGTATCATTAAATACAAAATCTGCAAGGAACCAGTACAATAGGCCACTGTATTAAAACATTTGTAATTTTCTAGCTTAGGTTTGAACCTTGGTAAAGTTTGATTAACATGTTTTGCAGGTTGAAAATAAGTTTACCCTGGAAAAATAACATTAGAATCAGCAGCATTCCATCATCTTGGACTAATACAATGCTAAATTACAGAATAAAAAAATGAATGAACTGTGGATCTTGTAAATCAGAAACACAAACAGAAATTGCTGGAAAAACTCAGCAGGTCTGGCAGTATCTGTGAAGAGAAAGTAGAATTAACATTTCAGGTCCAGCGAAGCTTCTTTAGAATTGCAGGAGTTCAATTCTGTTAACAGATAAAGACTATCCTCTTTAAAACTCAGGTTATGACACAGATTTTCCAGATGCAGCATTTTACATGACTTCATTATTCAGTGGGGAAAATCTATTCAGCAGGAAGACATGGAGGGTGGATAGGAGATATAACAGGAAGACACTGAGAGCAGTGAGAATGAAAAAGGTCCACCATTCTTGTAAATTGCACAATTTCGCTCACGCAAATGCAGTTCTGTTCTAAATGTACCATTCCTCTGCATCAATTCCTCAAAGAGCAATCTCATGTCTACCACTATTTTTAAAAGAGTGGCTAGCCTAAACACCAGAACTTTCAGACAAAATACATTACCTGCATATCAAATACTTACAATGTATCAAACATTTCACAAATGAATTTAATGTATTTTTCCACCTGTCATTAAATATTGTTCACTGTGGAGCAACCTCTAGCACATGTTCTAAGTGTTCTTCTAAGAGTCTTAAGAGTGCTCTTTGAAGAAACTTCTCAAGTTGTTTCAGCAAGAGATGAAGGAGGCTCCAGAGATTTCAATGAAGAAATTGGAGATACCTGTGGTTAACTGGGTTTTAGTCCAATTCATTCATCAGCTCATTGCTCATTGTCTTGATTCCTGGTTCAATAATGTCTTGATTTAAAACTTTTCATATTTGCTTTCAAACAACTCTGCAGCTTCCTGGCTCCCTATCTCCAAATCTCCTCCAGCCCTACAAACCTCAAAGGCATCCATATTCTGGTCTTGAGCATCCTTGATTTTAATTGCTACACCATTAGTTGCTGTGCCTTCAGCTGCTAATGTCAAGCTCTAGGATTCCCCTTATGCACCTCTCTGTATCTCTTACTGTTCTCCTTGTTTAAAGACACTCTTTAAAATATACCACTTTGATGATTTGCCTCAATATTTTTTATACAGTTTGTTGTTAAATTTTGCTTTGTAGAACTCCAGTGAAATGCCTGACTACATTATAGATGTTATATAAATACAGATGTTAACGGATGTTTAAAAAAACATAGTATTTGGACAAAGAATGAAGTGTACACAATTACAATGATTCAGTTGGATCTCAGTTGTCATAAATACTTTATATTTAAAATATGCATATTATGAGCTAATTAATACATTCGGATTTGATCAATTGCTTAACTGTTAGCTAAATAATGTGTACATTCAATGCAAATGAATCCAGTATTAGTTGCTCATACCTCTCCCATAAGGATACCCAAACTGGCTCAGTGCCCCATACTGTTTAGGAGGTTTACCTGCAACACAAAATCTGACCCATTAAACATTGATTTATCAAGACAGCTTATACACCCTCTTTCATAATGGGCTGGGCTCACATGATAAAATGGTGAAAATAAATACAAATTGAAAAAAAAAACTTTTGTTGTATTCACTCTTATCACAATGAGAATAAAAGTCATCATCCTTTATAATTCCACTTATTTTTAAACAGATACTCAGTTGTGCAGGAAAACATTGTAAATATGTTTTTAGAGCGGAAGACTTGACTACTTTTAAGTCAATGGTATTGTTAAGCAAAGGGTTGAAAGCTTATCGGGTTAGATGGGAATGTGGATTTGAGGTGACGATTAGATCAGCCATGATCTTATTAAATATGAAGCAGGCCTGAGTGGCTGAATGGCCTACACATTTACATGTGCATATGCTTGTAGATACAATTTATCTGGATTTTCAATAGATGTTTTGAGAATGAGATACTTTTATTAAAAGTTAATATGCATGGAACGCATAGAAGATTGGGCACCTGAGTTATAATTGTATTGGCTATGGAAAGCAAAATATATTGGCATAAAGGAAAGACTAATTAAAATTGTTGTCATAGATTTATGAAGTTGGGGATGAATATTATCATGGTTATCTGCTCTCCATACTATTTATAAGTGATATTGAATGTATTATCCTGATGGTACAAGTGTAAAGGCAATTGATTAGTGACTAACTTTGATAGGTCCTGAAAATTGTGCAAATATGGCAATATAAAATTAATCTGTTACTGCTGCTTGGAACACAGGCATTATGGCAATACTGCGCTGCCTACTCAGTTCAAAGATTTCAGCACATAAGCAATGCTAACAGTATTGTTGATGGACTGGATATATAAATGGAGTGTTAATGTCATGCGTGGTGAGAACCATTGAAAATGAACCTGCACTGGTTAATGCAGGCCTGTACCTCTACTGGATTATTGTGGCTGGAACTGGTGCTGGTAGTTAGGTGGGAAGTCAACCTGACCTGAGAAACCTGAAATAATGGCACAACATGTTAGATAGCAGCTCCTTAACCTTTCCATACTCTGTTCTGGATATCTTGATGGAGGACGTTGTAAGGAGGGTTTTGTATCAATATGTCTCAAGTCACATACTCAGCGGAGATAGAGGTATGGTGGTCAAACTCAGGAGTCAAAGCTTCAAGACCTGGACACACATTGCAAAAAACTCAGTGATGTCACGTGGTCAAGGTCAGTGAATGCATCTTCAAAGATCACCTCCCACCAAGCACACGACTAGCCTCACATGCTGCACAGTACTGTACATGTCCACCACTTAGCTACCAGCAATTTCTATCCATTAGAATTGCAATATGTTTCAACTTACCTTTAACATTTTAACACTGCTGCAAGCATTACTCACATTTAACAGTTTGCATACACTGTCAGGTATTCAATCATGGTAGCCACATCAGTAAAACAGATTGCATGATATTCACTCATGCATTTCTCTTTCTCCTACAAGGGAAAATGATGCTGAACTAGAGGCAGCAAGAGTTAATGGCAGAGGAACAGACCTCCCTGTATATCCTAATTCCCTTGGAGGAGATGGTCTTGGATATTATTGGTACAGCCATTGCTGGACTCATGGCTAGTAGCCTGGCAACCATTAAAGATAAAAGCAACTTAATTCTTAATTCTGTTTCACATCTTAACCCTCCCTTATTTGATTTTCAATCAGCAAAGGGGGTTTGTATTTTGAATCAACCTGTTCAGGTATGTTATTGCATGTTTCTCGGAAAGGTGAAACTTGAACCCAAATCTTCTCAACTAGAGACAGAATGCTGGGTTAATTTCGCAGCTATTTGCCTCTTTTAATACTTTAATTACTTACCTATTATCTGATGGGGACTCCCTGCTTACCTGAAAACCTACTCACATTAAATCCAGAAGAAACAGAAGCAGGAATAGGCTATTCAATATGATCATGGCTGATCATCCAAATTAGTACTCTGATTTTAGATTTTTATTGTCATGTGTACTCAAGTACAGAAGTACAGTGAAAATTGAATAATTTCACCACACATGGCACCATATTAGGTATCTAGGTACAAAAAAAGCTTAGGTACAAAGTAGAAAGAGAAATGAGAGTTAAAAAGTTAAGCATTACTTCATAGAATAGTTGAAAAATAAAGAAATCGGCAATAATTTACATTAAAGTCTTTCATGGTTTAAATTAGGAAAATAAAAGAATAAGTTAAAAGTTCAACAGTCTTTAAGGAGTCCTTTGCTTATCTTGCTCTGCTGTCTGTTCTCGAAGCTGCTACCACAGATACTGTCGCTGCTGCCGAAGTCGCTACCTCTCTGATCTCCCCCAGTGCCTTGGGAACATGACTAGGCAGAGCCAGTTGCATGCCGAACTAAGGCACTGCCATGAGCGCCAAGAGACTGACCGACATACTGGTGAAAGACCAGGCCAGGACCTGCGATGAGCTGCCAAAAGACCAGGCCAGGATGAACCACGAGCCGCCGAGAGACCAGGTGGGGATCTGCCACAAGCTGCCGAGAGACCAGGCCAGGACCCATGGAGAGACCGAAGTGGGCAGAAAAGAAGGAAACAAAAGGAGCGGAGGAGCTCTGGTTGGAGCATCCTAATCCACTGCTGTCTTGACCGGAGTCCCACTTTCTCCCCATACCCTTTGATCCCTTTAGCTTTAAGAACTACGTCTGACTCCTTCTTGAAAACATTCAATGTTTTGGCCTCAACCACTTTCTGTGGAAGAGAATTCTTCCTCCTCATTTATTTTCAGATACCTGATTCTCGACATCTTCCACTTTCTGCAGTTCTACTCCCCTCAGTAGTTGGTTGTGCAACTGACAAACCATCCTGAAGACCCTTGATATGACATATTGAAGGGTGCTCCTAGATTTGTCGAGGCATTTAAATTCCATTTTCATCAAATCATTATTGTTCTACAATTGCCCTTGTGGTCATTATAGCTCCTATTGCATCTGTTGTCTGAATTGATAGTGGTACAAATGTAGAATAACACATACAGCGCTGGAAAATCTCAACAGGTTCGGCAGCATCTGTGGAGACAGTGAGGTAGAGTTAACATTTTTGAGTCCAATATACTATTATTTTGGTGGAAGACTCCCCTCAGGAGCCATCAGAGAGGTCCTTGAAGGATAGAATTTCTCCAACGAGCCATCTGTGAAAAATTATGTGCACTGCTTCTGAATGAATTATGACAACTTCCAAGATATCTTCATCAAATGTGTTTCACTGAGAATGTTTTAGTACAGGAGACTGCAAATTACAGATCTGTTGCAGAAGCCGGAACAGCCTGAGGCAATTCTACATCATCAGATTTCATCATCTGTATGTATATCCTGTGGAACAGGTATAATCTCCTTTGAACTCGAACCCTGTGTCTGTTCCCTCTGATAATGTGGAGCAGCATGTGGTTGAGCAGAAGGCAGACAAAAAGTTTCCACAAACACCAATAGAATAAAGACCAGAATCTATTTCTAATGGCATCAATATCGGTCTGGACACTGGGTACAATGTCTCTGCTTGTCTTTAAAATAATCCCATAAATCTTTTTCTTCGACTGGAGCAGGCAGATGCACTTCAATTTAATGTCTCATCTGAAGGAAGACATCTCGAACAATGCGACTGTCCCTTAGTACTGCACTGAAATGCAAATCTTGATGCTTTTTGCTCAAGCTTTGAAATTCAGTGAAAACCGGGCACCCTGTGATTCAGAGCGGAGTGTGTTGACAATTAAATCTTAAAGAAAAACCAACATCTTCTGTCCTCACCAAAGTCTGTATACTTGATGCATCTATCTGTGGCTGTATTGGTAGGAATGATCACAGTACAATGCTCGTAGAAACAAAATCCTGTCTTCATACTTAGAATGTTGTATGGCACCATCACTATGCTTGATGAGATAAACTGAGAAACAATCTGGCTCAATACTCTGAATCATCAGAACTGCAGAATTGCATTCTGCCATAATGCGTCAACTCATGGCCTGTGCAATCCTTTGCTCTGTCATTATCATCATGCAGCTAAGAAATTCTACAACCAATGATTAGATCAAAGTTGTGCAGTTCTCCCATATTCAGTTATGTTAGTGATTTAACTAATTAATGCTATACAGAAAGAGAAAGCTCCGTGAATATCCTCATCGCTAATGATGGGACAGCGCTGTATTTAAATGGCAAAGAACAAGCCTGAAACATTTGGAACCATATTTAGTCAGAAGAGCAAATTTAGTTTTCCTTCTTGGCCTTCTCCAGAGGACCCAAACATCATATATATTAGTCTTCAGTCAAATGTATTTCATTTATATGACATCAAGAAATAGTTTAGCACACTAGATACAGCAAAGGCTATGGCCCCTAATAACATCCCAGTTGTCATGCTGAAGATTGGTGCTCCAAAATTAGCTGTGCTTCTGGTCAAATTATTCCAGTTCAGCTACAATCCTGGCATCTACCTAACAAAAGGAAACTCACCTATGTCTGGGATAGTAGGAACTGCAGATGCTGGTGAATCCGAGACAACAAGGTGCAGGGCTGGATGAACACAGCAGGTCAAGCAGCATCATAGGAGCAGAGAGGCTGACGTTTCGGGCCTAGACCCTTCATCAGAAAAGGGGGAGGGGAAGGGGGATCTGAAATAAACAGGGAGAGAGTGGGAGGTGGATAGAAGATGGATAGAGGAGAGGATAGGTGGAGAGGAAACAAACAG
Organism: Rhincodon typus; assembly: GCF_021869965.1. Lineage (NCBI taxonomy): Eukaryota > Metazoa > Chordata > Chondrichthyes > Orectolobiformes > Rhincodontidae > Rhincodon > Rhincodon typus. The sequence continues at coordinate 32,431,444 of NC_063357.1, read as the reverse complement.
GTCGAAGAGGCGGGGATGGGGCCAGTTAAGGTGAGTGTAGGTGGGGAGTTAGGGAGGGGTTAGGTCAGTCCAGGGAGGACGGACAGGTCAAGGGGGCGGGATGAGGTTAGTCGGTAGGAGATCGGCTTCTGCCCTGTCCACAAAAGTAAGATAACTTTAAAATTGCTATTGTCCATTAGTTTACTTTCAACCTTCTGCAAAGCGATGTAAGGTGTTATCAACAATGCTATCAAGTAGCACTTATTCACAAATAACCTGCCCACTGATGCTTAGTTTGAATCCTGTCTACACGATCAGGCTCCAGACTTCATTACAGTTTTGTTCTAAACATGACAAAAATGCTGAATGTCACAGGTGAATTAGCCCTTGACATAAAAGCAGCATTTGACTGAGTGTAGCATTGAGAAAGTGAACTAAAATCAGAGTCAGTAAGAATCACAGAGCAAAACTCTCCATGGGCTGGCACCTCACCTAACACAAAGGAAGATGTGTCTGGTTGTGGAGGCCAATCGTCAGGAATTCTTCAGGGCAGTGTCCTATGCTCAACTACCTTTAGCTGTTTATCAATGACCTTCCTGCCATTATAAGATCAAAAGTAGGAATGTCTCTTGATGATTGCATAATGTTCTGCGCCGTTTGCAACTTCTCAGATACTGAAGCAGTCCATGCCCACATGCAGCATGCACTGGATAGCATTCAAGCTTGTGTTGATAAATGGCAAATAACAGTTGTACCACATACATTGTCAGGCACTGGGCAACTTCAACAAGACATAAGCTAACCACCTCCACTTGACATTCAATAGCTTCATCATCACAGAATACCCAAACATTACCATTCACTGTTGAGCCATATAAATACAAAAGCAGGTCAGAGACTGGGGATTTTGCAAAGAGTAATTCATTTAGGTGGATTGGCCATGCTAAATTGTCCTAGAGTGTCCGGAGATGTGTAGACTATGTGGATTAGCCATGGGAAGTGCAGGGTTATAGGGATAGGGTAGTGGGGTGCGTCTGGGTGAGATGTTGTTTGGAGGTTTGCTGTGGACTCAATAGGCCAAATGGTCTGCTTCCACACTGTAGGGATTCTATAATTTTTCTCTATGGTTCTATGATTTACTGAGAAGGTTATCACCATTATAAGTCAAAAGCCAGAAATCACACGACACCAGGTTAAAGTCCAACAAGTTTATTTGAAATCACACGCTCTCGGAGCATAGCCCCTTTGTCAGGTGAAGTGAAAGAGAAGCAGACAGAACACAGAATTAATGGGCAGAGAGATCAAAAGATCATACAAATGGTGTGAATGGAGTGTCGAATATTAAGGTGATCAAAAGTGTTAGGTAGTGTGAGTAAAGTGTCAACAGCTGAATAACAAGTGAAGGGATAACCTATAATGTGACTAAATGAGGCAGAGAGATAATTACAAAAACTTAAGAATAAGATTATGCTGGAGATAAATCAAATGACTGGAATAACATGATAGGTATAAAGTCACATGCCGAGGGTCTAACCAAGTAATAAGTAATCCAAAACTGTACAAACTAATTAAGGTAGAGAGAGCAAAACAATTTGTCAAGGTGATGGTTCATTGTTCATAGAGTCCCTACAGTGTGGAAACAGGCCATTCAGCCCAACAAGTCCATACTGCCCTCCAAAGAGCTTCCCACCCAGACCCATTCCCCTACCCCTGCATTTCCATGTCTAACCTGAAGCAGTAACCTAACCTAAGCATCCCTGGACACTATAGGCAATTTAGCATGGCTAATCCACTTACGCTGCACATCTTTGGATTGTCGGAGGAAACCAGAGCACCTGGAGGAAACCCACGCAGACACAGGGAGAATGTGCAAACTCCACACAGACAGTCGAACGTGGGTCCCTGGCGCTGTGAGGTAGCAGTGCTAACTAAAACAGACAGTAAGGAAGATTTTACAGGTATAAAGCAGTATCGTGGCTCACATGTAGGGCAACATGAACCCAAGATCACAGCCGAGGCCATCTTCATGGGTACAGAACTTGGCTGTTAGTTTCTGCTCGGCGATTCTGTGTTGCTGAGTATCTTGAAGGCCGCATTGGAGGACTCTTACCTGAAGATTGAAGCTGAGTGTCCTTGACCGCTGAAGTGTTCCCTGACTGGGAGAGAACATTCTTGTCTGGCGATTATTGAGTGGTGTCCATTCATCTGTTGTCATAACGTCTGTATGGTCTTGCCAATATACCATGCTCAGGGCCCCATCACACTGTTCTATATCTGTAAAATCTTCCTTACTGTCTTGTTTTGACACCATAACCTTGATAAACTGTTATGATATCTCTACCTTAATCAGTTTGTACAGTTTTGGATTACTTATTACTTTGGTTAGACACTCGGCATGTCACTCTTATACCTATCATGTTATTCCAGTCATTTGGTTTATCTCTAGCACCACCTTATTTTTAATCTTTTGTAGTTATCCCTCTGCCTCATTTATTCAGATTATAGGTCATTCCTTTGCTTGTCATTCAGCTGTTGACACTTTACTCACACTGTCTAACATTTTTGATCACCTGCACAGACGTATTACTTGACACCCCACTCACACCATTTGTATGATCTTTTGATCTCTCTGCCCATAAATTCTGTGTTCTTTATGCTTCTCTGTCACTTCACCTGATTAAGGGCCTATAATCTGAAAGTTTGTAATTTCAAATAAACCTGTTGGTTTATAACCTGGTGTCGTGTGACTTCTGACTTCATCCACCCCAGTCCAACACCAGCATCTCCTCATCATGGCTAAGTCAAAAGTGTGATGGAATACAACTGACATGCTTCAGGAATACAACTGAAACAACATTTAACAATTTCAACTCCATCTAGGACAAAGCACGTTTTGGTACTTTGGGCTGGCAACCAATACATCAGCTTCAACATTTGTTACATCCACCATAGGCACACAGTTGTTGCAGTATATACCATATACAAGATACATTGAAGCAACTCATCGTGGTTTCTTAAAAATCGGCTTTCAAACGTGCGGCCTCTAAGGCCCAGAGCAAAAGGTGAAGTAGGTGCATTAGAACATTTACAAGACACACCATCTTGACTTAGAAATTATCAGCATTATTCAATCTTATTGAATTAAAATCCTGGAGAATCCCTTCCTATCCTGCGCTATGTGTACCTAATCCAGATGGACTGGAGCAGTTCAAGAAGGTAGTTATTCACCACCTTCTCAACAGAAATTAAATATGAGTGGTAAATGCCAGCATTGCTAACAATGCCCATTTCCCAAGATTGAATTAATTAAATTAAATGCTCCCTGAGCACTCTAGGCAGACAGCTTCCTGCTGAGAGTCCTTTAGCCCCATCTTCTGCTCCCTCATCAAAGTGTGTTTACCTGTGTGATCTCTGTTGATTCAGTTGATTAAAGGATGGCAGATGTGTTGAAAAGTATTTAAAAATTAGTAGATGTAGTGGGAGGGCGTAGTACAGTTAAGTCAGTTGTTTAGATGGCTATCATGTGGATCAGAATAATGAAAGCAGTATCACGTTCGACCCCCATTCTGGATGAGGTAGGTTTGGGATATGCCTTCCTGCCCTACATGTGGTAAAAATCATGTAACTTTATATGCAGAAAACTGAAGAAGAAGAACAGCGCTTATTGGAAGTAGGAGCATGAAATACATATAAATAATTAAGGGGGGGAGGTTTCTTGGATAACGAATATCAGCCACTTATTGAATGTTATCACATGTAGATGACATAATTGACTAATTAAACAATTTAATGCATATTTCATTACCAAAACTTTAAATAGATCAACAGTGAGGCCATAGGTGGAAGATTGTATGTGATTTTGGGACACCCATCTTCAAAATGATACTTGTATGTTGAAGTGAATTAGCGATTTCCACTCATGGGCCCCACTTGGGGGTCTCCCGAGCGCACTCTGGGAAGTCACGCCTTAAGAACAAGGGAGCCAAGGGCTGAAGCTGCAGATCAGTCCAGTCCTCCAGTTGGACGGGTTAGACCTGGGGGGAAATGCAGGCGTAGGTAATGGGTCTGGGTGGGATGGCTTCGGAAGGGCGGTGTGGACTTGTTGGGCTGAATTACCTGTTTCCACACTGTAGGGACTCTATGAAAACTCACGGTGATGCTGAGAATTAGATATAAATCATGACAGATTAAAATTATGTGAGATTGAGATAATATGGATATAAGAGGGGTTAAACTAAGGAACAAAATACAAAGACAAAGTAGTGGATATAGGTACATGCTCTCAGCAATGTCAATAAAGATAATGCAAGTTCCCTTTTTTAAAGACAGAGATGGGTCAAGATGCAAATGAATATTAAAGAGATAAAAATAAAGGGCCTGAAATAATAACAAATTGCTCAACTTAGGCAGACGTGTCCCTTCATGTGACTTCAAAAATGATAAAGAGACTGAAATAGGGTCTGAGATGGCTCTTTATATTTATTGATTTAGTTAATATGACATTCTTACTGCCAACTTAGTTCAACTTTGAAATTCTAGAGTACCAAGCTGAATACTTGGTACCTGCAATCAGTAGCCCTCCCAGCTTTCAATTCCAACTCCTGAAAAGTAATTTATTAGGCAACATTAGAAATGAAAACTGCCTCTCTTACCAATTTCTTTTCCTGTACACCTCTGTAAGATGCTGACATCAGTCAAAGGTAGGCTTCTGCTATCTCCATCAAAGGACAATTTTCCTTAAGCATGACAAGATAACCTCGTATTTTTTTCCCCATCAAAACAACATTTTCCGTTGTGTATTGCAATTCCTTGGTTTGTTCTATTGTATACTTCTCTTCTATGATTCCTCCATTTCCTAATTTAAGGTGCTTTTGCATTTACACTTGTCAGCGAGTGTTATGAGAGATTAATGTTGTGAGCACCCCGTCTTTTTGCACCACTAATTATGGATCTGTTTGACATTGGTATATAATTTTGATGTTTAGGAAGATAGCCAGGTTTAATGATGCAAGGTTGCAGAGCTGGCTCGCAGATGTTTAATTCAGATTGTAAGACACTAACAAGTCGAAAACACCTTTAATCTTCAAATAGATGTTGTACTTTAACTATGACTCAATTTCCTCACATCTGCTTCCACTTTAATATTAGAGATTCAACTGCATGTGACTCTTACCTTACATTGACCAACACAAAATCAATTCCGGTTGTCTTGTGATGGGGATAGTAGGAACTGCAGATGCTGGAGAATCCAAGACAACAAGGTGCAGAGGTGGATGAACACAGCAGGCCAAGCAGCATCTTAGGAGCAGAAACTGCTTGGCCTGCTGTGTTCATCCAGCTCTGCACCTTGTTATCTCCGGTTGTCTTGTGAAAGGTTTTGGTTTAATGAATTGTTTGCCTCTACAATTTCGTTGGAAGTTACTTATTGTCACCAATGACTAATCATAAAATAATTTTAACCTAATTTTCCAAAATGGTAAATCTTCTAGAGATTACTATCTCTGAAATATATGCTCATTTGCAAAACCAACATTGGCTCACCTTCTACTCCTCATACTAGTTTATTCATTCTTTACTAAATCTTTGCACCTGCTAGACAAATCACTGCCCTGTCAGTGCTGTCTTTATCAGAGAAAAGACTACTGATAAACCTTATTAATAAGTATTATACTTTGAACATCTTTATCTCCTTTCTTGTACTGTTCGTTTCTCCCTGTCTTGCACATCTTTCACTGTCAGTGTGTATTCTATTCTAGAATGCAGCAGCATGATTCAACGCCCAATATCAAAATGGTCATTTGTTTTTAATAAAACCATTTAAATTGCTACAATGTTGTGTCAGCCATGGTAGTTTTGAGTATTACCTCAATTCCTGCTTAAGATTAATACAATAAATTTAAAACAGTTGTCCATAATATATTGACGACTAATTTACCACATACTGACTATCCAAAACCTCGAGAGACCCAGTGTTTAGTTACGTTAAAGGATGAATGTGTGTTAGTATATTATTGTAATTCAATCTATATGGATCAGTAGACTACATTAAAGTAAGCAAAGATAATAATCATGATCACTGCACTCGGCAACTTTTGGTAAGCCTATGCTCATGCAACAGCTTGTTCTAAAACTAGTTAAAGACTGCTTCATTGGTGTAACCCCTCCTGTTGAGTGAGAATATGCAATATTGTTTTCCTTCAGATGAATAAGAAGTTGAAATCTTATTATGGTCTCAATATGAAAACTTTCTTACAGAATAAGACTCGTCTCTAGGTTAAATTTAAATCAGCATCAACATTCTTCTTTGAAATTCATACAATTTTGGGTCCTTTTCATATATGAAGTATATGAAGACTAAAAAATGTAACAGAGGTTCTTACCAGGTTGATAATAGGGTAGGTATCCACCGTAGCCTCCTTGCCCTGAAGAAGAATAAGAATGTGAAAAATCCAATTATCATTAATAAGCTTCTGATGAGAAGCTTTATAAATTAATTTATCATTGAGCGGTATCAGGAGTAATAACCGTTTTATTTCAAATAGAAATCAATTGTATAGGATTTTTAAATGCATAAGGTATAGATTTGTTTACTCAATCTCTTCTCATGGGATGATGCCCTCATTCTAGGAACCTATATTGTGAACCTTTATTGCACTCCCTCTTAGGCAAATAGATAAGTAGGCCAAAACACCAGCCAGTTTTTAAAATATGGTTTTACCAATGCCCTGTAAATTTACACTATGATCACTTATATTGCAATTCCCTTTGTACCAAAGGCTAATAAACTACTTGCTTAACTTTTACTTACTTACTACTACTTATTCTGAATCCAAGGTAATACATACATATTTGTTCCCAATTTCATGAGTCCTAAATTTGCAAAATAACCTCAGGTTAGGGATACCTAGGAATCTTTGGAATACCAAATGTAGTATATTCAGTGGCTCCTCCTAATCCATGTTATTGGTCAAATCTTCAAAAACTGACCAGCTTTTTCGAAATAATATCCTTTTCATGTATCCGTGTGGTCTGTATTAATCATGTTATGATTTTCTAACTGTGCTGTCACAACATCCCTTAATAACAGAATTTAACATTTTTCCTACTAATTATAGGCTAACTGGTTTAAAGTTCTTAATTTTTTCTCTTCCTCCTTTCTTAAACGGGAGGGGTGTGGAGGTGAGTGGGTTGGTTATCTGTGTTACATTCTAATCCTTTGGAACTGATCATTTGATCGAAGGAATTCTGGAAGATCAAAAACAATGCATCAATGGAATCTGAAGGTACATCTTTTAAAAACCCCAGAATTCAGGTCATTAGATCCAATGGATTTGTCACCACTTGGTCCCACTAACACCTTTTATATGATTTATTGACCAAGACTTTGTTTCACTTTATTTCTGGAAGATACATGCAAAATATTTGTTTCATGCCTTGCTACTTCATTCTCCATTATAGTTTCGGTTGTCTTTGCCTCTAATCTCTCATTTACCATGATTTGCTTTCACTGATCTTTTACCATTACATATCTATGAAAATATTTACAGTTTGTCCCTTGCTGAACTACTCTTGTATTTTATTTTCCCTTTCCTCCTCAATTTCTTAGACTTAATTCACTGAATTTTAATATCTTACCAATCCTCAGGCTGTGCTCCATTTGACAACATTGTACCCTCTTTCCCCAATCCAATCATTATCTTTATCTCCCTTTGTTAATCACAGATAAACCATTTTATCTGAAAGGTACTGTGCATTATTGGAATGTATATTTGTTGCAAATTATGTATCAGTTCGTTAAATGACAGATATTGCTTATCCAGCAGCATATAACTTTTTATTCACTCGTGAGACGTGAGCATTGCTGGCTAGACAACATTTATTGCCTGTCCCTAGTTGCCCTTGAGAAGGTGGTGATGAGCTGCCTTCTTAAACCACTGCAATCCACATGCTGTAGGTTGCCCCACAATACCCTTAGGGAGGGAATTCCATTTGGTATAATTTTTCATTCTACCTTAACTAACTGTCTCTTCATAAGCATATATTTTCCTTTGCTTAGAGTTATACAAATTCAACTAAATTACTTTCAAACTCAATGCAAATGCATCATACTGTTAACATTTTGCCCTAGAGGTCCCTTTGCTAAAAGTTATGAATTAATCACTTCTCGTTTTGTAATACTACATAAGAACATAAGAAATAGGAACAGGAGTAGGCTATCTGGCCCATCGAGCCTGCTCCACCATTCAATAAGATCATGGCTACCTTTTTGTGGACTCAGCTCCACTTATGATACTAGAACCACAGTAATTTGTTTTCAAGCTGGTTCCTCAACATACTGATCTAGAAAAATATATTTTATGAATTACATGAAGCTGTCCTCCACAACCCTAATCTAAGTTTGATTTGCACAGTTTGTATGAAAATTAAAGTCCCTCATATTTCAGGTTTGGTCTCCTTTTCTGAGGAAGGATGCTGTTACTCTTGAGGGAGTGCAGCGAAGGTTTAACATGTCGATTCCGGGAATGGCGGGTCTGACGTATGACGAGGGATTGACTAGGTTGGGATTGCTTTCACTGGAGTTCAGACGAATGAGGAGGATCTCATAGGGACTTATAAAGTTCTAACAGGACTGGACAGGGTAGATGTAGGGAGGATGTTCCTAATGGTGGGTGTGTCCAGAACCAGGGGTCACAGTATGAAGATTTGGGTTAGACGATTTAGGATAGTGCTGTGGAGATATTTCTTCACCCAAAGAGTGGTGAGCTTGTGGAATTCATTACCACAGGAAGTAGTTGATGCCAAAACAGGTTACTAGATATAGTACTTGGGGTGAATAGAATCAAAGGTTATGGGGAGAAAGCAGGATTAGGCTATTGAGTTGGATGATCAGCCATGATCGTGAAGAATGGCTGAGCAGGTTCGAAGGGCTAAATGGCCTCCTCCTGCTCCTATGTATTGCCCTTCTCAAAGGCACTTCCAACTGCAAGATTTATACTCTCTATGATACTTCAATTACCATTAGAAGACTTATAAATAACTCTCATCAATATTTCCTGCCCCTTGCTGTTTCTTCTTTCATTATATGCCTAAGCTGATACTAATATCTGTAGATACTTGTCCTTGGTTTCTCTGGGTTCTGGGTGTCTGCACATTCATTGTGCCCAAGGCTCTTGGCTCCTTACCTTTAAGTAAGGCTCTTCCACTCCTGATGTACTGTAACATTCTTTTATTAACATCTGTACATTGCTGGTTACTAAATAAAACTCTCTAGTGTAGTGTTTAAGACCTGCTGTTTGCTTCTTCTAGTCCTATGTCTTCTCTTTTACCGATGCAAGAGTCACCTCATCATTACCTCCTCATCAACTGTAAATGTCCTACAATTTATATTACATTTCTTAGCTCAAGCCAAACTTATTCTACTTCTGTCTTTCCTGAGATAAGAAAACTACTCTTTTTTAGTTTTTCGACAGTTCCACCTGTTTTTCCATTTTTGCTCATTTTTTTCTTCCAAAAGACATATATCCTAGAATATTTAGTTCCCAACCTAGATCGTGTAACAGATTTGTTTCTATAATAGCTATTAGATCATAGAATCCCTACAGTGTGGAAACAGGCCCTTTGGCCCAACAAGTCCACACCGACCCTTGGAGCATCCCGTCCAGACCCATCCCCCTACACCCCACCTAATCTACACATCCTTGAACACTGCGGGCAATTTAGCATGGCCAATCCACCTAACCTGCACATCTTTGGACTGTGGGAGAAAACTGGAGCACCTGGAGGAAACCCACGCAGACACGGGGAGAATGTGCAAACTCCACACAGACAGTTGCCCAAGGGTCTATTGGATCAAACCCATTAATTTCTATGTGTGGTATTAATTCATCCAACTTGTTGCAAATAGTTAATGTAATGAGGTACAATGTTTTTTTCTTAGAATTATTGATTTTACTTGATATCACCTTAGTTACCAATGCCTTGTTATCCTTAGTCTCATGATCTCTTCTAGCTAACTCTATTTAATTTTTACCCAATATTCTGCTCTTCTCTAGAGCCTTGATATTTCCCTTACTGATTTTGAATGAATCCTTTGCCACCTCCATTTTATTAGTTTAAAGCATTGCCAACTGCCTCTGTATTCAAATCTCCAGAACATGCACTATGTCATGGACACCATGGAAACTGAATCCTCCCCCTCTTGCTTCAAGTTCTTGTTCAGACTAGAGGAGACATCTTTAACCCTGACAAAGGATAGACCATACAACCTCAGGAACTCCCAGTCTTGCTGAAGAGAATAGTATTTATTCTTCTGGCAGTGCCATCCCATGTCACCAACGTATTCTTTTTCAATCCTCTCACTTGAATGACTTCTTGCACCACAGTGTTATGGTCAGTTTGGCATCCATTCTATAGTGCTTCTCACCCATATATTTTACCAGTCTATCAAAGTAAAAGGCTGAGACTCCTTTATCATTACGCCATTGAATCCCCATAACTACATTTCCATATGCTCTTGTAATTATATGGTCTAGTTTTAACATCTACTGCTCTTTCAAATTGTGTTTAGTTTCTATTTGGTGAATGGAAACAGACTTGAGAATGTTCAACAACTCCTTTGGAGGCATTCAACTTATACATGATACTTATAAAATATAACAAAAAAGCAAGATATATCCGGTCTTCCTCAAATTACTTTCACTTGACAGGAAGCTGTTTGAATTATTAGGTAACTTAACTGCTGCTCTTGTACATTTCTAATTACTAACGTGACACACAATCCAGCATGACCTCCTCAAACCCCAGATGTACTAATCATGATGAATCAAACATATGGCTTGATGGACATACTGCAATCATTGTATTTGCTTTACTGGATGGTTTTGCAATTCCAGTCAACAGAAATCATTTTGATTTACCTAGCTTGGCTGCTTTAGCTCCAAGGCCTGGCTGTGCTCCACCTGTTCAAAGAAGACAGAGTTTAGAAATGAGTCATTTTGAGGACCAAGAATAGAAATCGGACAGTAACACAGCAAAATTGTGGTCAGTGACTGATCATTTATTGCCATCCTGATCATAAAAGAAACATTCACTAGGGTATAATGTTGACTGGATGGAACAGCCATCCTATTCAGGTGATAGCTCTTTTAAAATAGCAATTAGTGTGCTATATGACAATAGGACTCCTGTTGCCATTTTTAAACCAACAGGCCTGAGATAAATAAACCTAGAATAGGCAGTCAAGAATGTTCTCCAGACAGAAACCAAGAAGGCAATAGCAGCATTTAATTATCACAGTCAATGGCGGCAGTCCAGCCCTGAGGACGCAGATGCAGCAGAAAATGTTTAATAAGTTCACAAGAATAGTCAAAGTCAGTGAATGCATGTTCACATACCATTCCTACCAACAGCACCAATGACCTCTTAACGCTTTCATTCACAGGCTCTCTTCATTTGCCACCCAACAATCACTATCTACCATAACTTATAGCTCACATTTGTAGCCTGACCTTGCCCTTACACACTTAGCACTGCTTCCAGATGGCCCATGAAAGGTGACAGCAGCAACTAACTGGTAATACTGGGGAGGCTGATAGTGAGTGAAATGTGTGGCTGCAAGTCCTCAACCCTGTGGAGCAGACTGCAGGAAACCCCAATGTCACATCACCCACATCCCACAATATATTAACATTTACAACTGGTATTAGTGCAACTATGTAACTTTTGATTTCTCCTGCCATAGAATTGAGCGAGACTGATGAAAATGAAACACATTATATAATCTGACATTAAATCTACCAGTTCAGATGCCAGCACTATTTAGTTTAGAGGATAGCATATGTATAGGATTTACATGCGATAGGGTTAGGGTTAGGGTTAGGTAAACGTGTGCCACAACCAGGCCAAAGAAAATCACATGTGCTTCTGAGTTTTACTGTAGAAAACTCAGATGAGGACTTGGAAGAAATGGTGCAAAGAAACAGTCTGATTAACATGCACATAGAAATGCTGGACTGGTTTTCATCATCAAGGAAAATGGAGGAATCTGGTTCCAGTTTGGCATCTGTTCCAATCATGATGTGGTGGCTGACTCCATGTAAGCAGTTGCAGACCTAACGATAATGCATCAAGTTTTGTGTCCAGCAAATGGCATCATGGGCAGATGGCATCCCGCAAGCAGTGCTGGGACAGATGTGGAGGTGGGTATGTTTTCTCCTCCCACCCAAACCTTTAGGAACTTTAATTATCGTGAGGCAAGACTTCTGTTCCTGTCTTGGGAGGAGCCAGGAGCAGCTGCCACTGCTACTACTGCAGTCAGTCCACAACAAAATATATCACTGGAGTTGGAAACAAAATAAGTGAGAAATGAGGTCATAGCATGCCAGCTTGGCTCGAGCAATGTGAGTGGACAAAGAAGATTGAGGTTAGTGTGAACAGGGCAGTGGAAGAGGGTAAACAAGGTGTGCTTGGAGTTTGGGTGGGGAGTGGTCTTCAATCAAAACAATAGGCCTGTATGGGTAATACTCTCCTTTTTCTTGAGTTTTGGATTATCATCAGTTTCAGTCTGCTGATCATGAAAGATCAGAAGATATGAGAAGTGGCCTTTAAGTGTTTGTAAATTGGCCACTAATGGGTCTCAACTGGCACAAATGAGTGCATAGACAGCAGGATTGGTTGTCAGTGTCTCTCAGCTTCTATAGCAGCACACGGATTAATCACTCAATGTCTGCATGCTGCAATGGAAGTTCCAACTGAGATCATGAAATCTCAACTTGGCACCATACAAGCATGGCTTGATACCTTGTAAACTCAGACTGCTGCCATCGCGGCTGCACATATCAGTGCCTGAAGGAGTTTCCAGGATCTCAAATTTAACAGTTTACTAGGCTTGCTGAGATAAAAACATTAGGGGAAGCCATTGCCCTGTGGAGTATGATCATTATATCCTCTCTAAGGATCATAGAATTTAGTCAAAAAGAGTTATGGAGATATACAGGACAGAAACAGACCGTTCAGTTCAACTCATCCATGCCGACCAGATATCCTAAATTTGCCAGCATTTGGCCCATATCCCTCTAAACCCTTCCTACTGATATACCCATTCAGATGCCTTTTAAATGTTGTAATTGTACCAGCCTCCATAACTTCCCCTCGCAGCTCATTCCATACACACACCATCCACTGCGTGAAAAAGTTGCCCCTTGGATCCTTTAATCTTTCCCCTCTCACCTAAAACCTATGCCCCAGGGAGACCAGAATTGCATACAGTATTCCAAAAGTGGCCTAACCAATGTCCTGTACAGCCATAACATGACCTCCTGTACTCAATGCACTGACCAATAAAGGCAAGCGTACCAAATGCCTTCTTCATTACCCTGACTACCTGCGACTCCACTTTCAAGGAACTATGAACCTGCACTCCAAGATCTCTTTGTTCAGCAACACTCCCCAGGACTTTAACATTAAGTCTATAAGTCCTGCCCTGATTTGCCTTTCCAAAATGCAGCACCTTAGATTTATCTAAATTAAAACTATCCGCCACTCATCAGCCCATTGGCCCATCTGATCAAGATCCTGTTGTACTCTGAGGTAACCTTCTCCGCTACCACCTACACCTCCAATTTTGGTATCATCTGCAGACTTATTAAACATACTTCCTATGTTCACATCCAAATCATTTATGTAAATGAAGAAAAGCAATGGACCTAGCACCGATCCTTGTGGCACATGGCTGGTCACAGGCCTCCAGTCTGAAAACCCGCCCTCCAATATCACCTTCTGTCTTCTGACTTTGAGCCAGTTCTATATCCAAAGGGCTAGTTCTCCCTGTTTTCCATGTGATCTAACCTTGCTAACCAAGTCTACCATGAGGAACCTTGTCCAACGCCTTACCGAAGTCCGTATAGATCATGTCCACTGCTCTGCTCTAATCAATTCTCTTTGTTACTTCTTCAAAAAACTCAATCAAGTCAGTGAGATATAATTTCCCACACTTATATCCTCACTGCTACCAATGCCAAAATGTTTCTGTTTGAAGCAGATCTTCCAAGTCCAGAGATTCTTGACTGTCTTCTGCAAAGTTGTGTGCTGTATCCCACTTGAAAACTCAACAGCTTTCCATCAACCATACTGAAGATATAGCACCATGTAAGAACAGTAAGCCAGGCAAAAGTGTCTGAAGGTAATGCACAAAGGTGAATAATGAGTTTTGCAAGCAATATTGGACATTTAGATGGATAAGCTTGATACTTAGTACGTTTTTTTGGTGGTTACTGTTTCAGAATTTTAGCTAAATGCATGCCATGACTGATGTGCTATGTCTCACAGTTAGTATGCAGTATATCTTTAAAAGACTGGCTATTCTATAACTGTACATAATAACTGTATCATAACATGAGGCCAAAGGGTATGAAAGACTCAGATTCTATCTTAAGTGGAGTAACTTAAAGCACGACATGACAAAAGTATGCTACTGTTTGTAATTAAGATGCTTAATATTAGCCCTGATACTGAGGTGCCGACATGTGTAAGACATGTACATGTCATGAGATGTAATAAATATCCATTAAGTCTTTCTGTACCACCTTACCATGATAGATGATACAATCTTACCATCATAAATAGTAACCAATGATAAAACCTACAAGAGACTGCATAAAAGCTGAAGTTGTTAGAAAAGCTCAGCAGGTCTGGCAGCATCTGTGAAGAAAAAATCAGAGTTAACGTTTCGGGTCTAGTGACCCTTCCTCCATCCCCATGTGTTCTTGGTGTAACATGTTCAAATTATCCTAGCATTATATTTTTGTTATTAAGAGTTGTTTACCCTTAAAACTGGCTGATCATCGCTAAGGCTAAAATGAGTGAATACTCTTAGGTACTTAATGCTGCCTGGCCATACCTGGATAATGATCTTTTGCAACTCTTGTAGTTGCTAATTTTTTGGAGTTGCTCTTCGGAGGAAAGGTCACCGGACCCAAAATGTTAACTCTGATTTTTTCTCCATAGATGCTGCCAGACCTGCTGAGCTTTTCCAGCAACTTGTGTTTTTGTTTCTGATTTACAGCATCCGCAGTTTTTATCTACAAGAGATTGTCTTCAGTGTATAAGAGATCACAAATTTCATGCATTGACACAATTGCACTGCGCTGACAGGGCACAAACCTATGCTGGCTTCCCAAAATCTTCTACCTGATAGATACCAACAGCAAAGGCAGCAAGTATACATAGATCTCAGTGTTGTCACAATTCATAAATTCAACCACAGACATGTTGGTGGAACAGACCACATCCGACTCAATTCAATCAGCTAAAGTTGAAGATGTTCTTAAACTGGATTTACCATTACACTTTGACCAGAGCCAGTGCAAACAGTTGCAATCAGCAACTCCAAAAAATTAGCAACTACAAGAGTTGCAAAAGATCATTATCCAGGGATGGCCTGACAGCATTAGGTACCCAAGAATATTCATTCATTTTAGCCGTAATGATCCTGGTATATCACAACAAGCCAGTTTTAAGGGTAAACAACTCTTACTAACAAAAATATAATGCTATGATAATTTGAACATGTTATATCAAGAACACATGGGGATTGAATACACAAGAAAGCTAGCACCATGAATCTGTGAAAGGCCAGAGATGAATCAGGAAATTCAATGACTTATGAATGTTTGTGAGGAACGCCAAACTTACTGACCCCAGGCAGTGGAGAGGCTCCACATCAAGATGATGCCCTATCTCCTTATTGGATGAATGTAGCAACAGACTTATTCACTGTGCATAGGGAAGAACACATTCTTGTGACAGCTCACTTTTCCAAATTTCCCTTGTTCAACACTTAGCAACATAATGAGTACATCCACATGATGACTATTATTTTCAGTTCAGTTGGAGTCTGAAAACAGTTCACAGTTTGCTGTGCTCAGTAGGGAGTCACCCATATCACATGGAGCAAGGATAGTGGGATGACAAACAGTCCAGCAGAATACATAGTATGTACTTTCAAATTAATGATCAATGTGTGTTGGACAATAAAACAAGATTTTCACATTGTAAAGTGACATTTTCTCTCAGCACCAATGGACAAAGAATTACTAACTTCGGCAAACCAATTGTCTAACCATTTCGAGACACTTACAAATGAATGAGATACATGACTAGCAAAGAAGTAGGGAATACCACAATTGCATATTAACAGAGAGAGAGAGGTAGAAATACAAATACTTGGACACCCACAAAGATTTCTAGATCATTCAAAGTCATTACTGATCACGGTGCTGCATTTTGAAGGAACAGAAGCCTGTTCAGACCAATGTACAACACACAAAACATCCACAAATAGTGTGAAGAAGAAAAATATGACAATAATGATTGTGCAGTGATGTTGATAGAGAGCAATCAGCAGCAAGAGAACTAAATTGTCAACCAAGAGCAGCCGAGCACAACACATACCTCTGCAGATCAATCTGCAATCACCAGATCAGGCTGAGTTGTCAAACATCCAAGGCATTACATTGAAATTTGAATTATTAATCTTGTAAATTCTGTTTCACATGTTTGTATGATTATCAAATTAACAACACGTGCAAATGCACAACCAGGTTGTGGAAGATGCAGCAGAGCACCATTGTTTCAGGACCCAACTGTCTGCTTGATGACTGTCCTTGCGGCAGATTAGCTCTCATTTTATGAATGCTGGTCATGTGTGATTGGATTGTGGAAGAAATCATGAGTTGGATGTCAAGTTGATAGACTTGTTCTTGAGCAGCCTCTTGCTGGAAATTTTGGGTAAAGGATTGAGGGATAGTGGCAGAAAAATTATGCATCATTAACTGTGTTTGCTGTACATCACAAAAGTGTGACGCAACACCCAAAAAATCATGTGTGCGCGGTTGGTGGTACCTGCACTAGGGGTAGACCTGTTGTCCTGGAAAATCTATGAGTTCACAATGCCTGCTTCTTCTTAGTCAGATAAAGGAGAATGAAATCCTTCTCCTTAAAAAGCCTCTAGTGGTGCACTCTCTGGTGCAGCAATGGATGAAAAACGACGAATTTTAGATAATATTCCCACAATGAAGAAAGTCAGAACTAATGTCACTAAGTGCAGTTCTTTCCCTACTTTGAGGCTGCAGGTCTGGTTCCAACAGGTAGCAGAGTTTTGCAAGCATCTCCTGATTACAGAAGAAACATTCACTGCTCCTTGCTTTTTGGAAGGTAAAAAACCTGTTTTTGGAAAGTCATAGGTGGTATTGAAGTTTCTTCTTTTCACCCTTTGCACAAAGAAAACCTTGTATTCATATTATCTGCCACTGCATTATGTCATACTGCAGACCAAGAGAATCTACTACTAAAGCACCTATGACTGGGAACAAGTGCTGTGCTCAGAGCCCTTATGTCTCGAGCAAGACTTACTACATGTCTAGTGGTATTCCCTGAACACTTAACCATCTGTAACCCATAGTGGAATTTTATGGCCTCTCTTTTGATGTGCTTGGACGTGGGAAGGTCACTCAAAATTAAGTTTGATGGTCACATGTCTGAACCTTGCCGTCTTCTCGCCTCTGTTAGAATCAAGACAGGAACTTCCTATCCCTCTGGCAACTGAAGTGACCAATTAATGATTACTTAAAAAATTCATTCCATCATTGCTGATATTAATCAAGTAGCACATGGTCTAGTGATGTGCAGAATTCACATCAAGTGAAGTTGTATGTTTGTGGTTACTGGGTGATGTTCCTCCATTCAAAGGCAATTCACACCTGATTGAGGGATATGACATTGGAAAGCAGGAAGGAGTATTGAGAACTATCTCTCTTCTATTGGGGCTGAACCCCCACAAACCCTCTCCCACAACTTCTATCCAGCAAAACCTCTCCTGTATTTCTCACCTGTGGCCTAAATCACTTCTTAATACTGAACCTCCAATTGGAGTCATTCTAGCAGCTGCCACAGAATCCCCAATGACACTGTTGTTCAAAAGAGCTACCAATCTCTTGTTAACTAGCAGCTCTTGGTAGGTGAGATTCCTGTTCACTGGGTCTTTGATCTTGGGAAAAGTCTGTCATTAGCACTACCGGCAAGTCAACACAGAGGAAACAGTGTGTGTCTCTCTCACCAGATCTCGCTAATACTTCCACAAACTCAAACAGAATTAGTAGGAAGTAACCAGCAAGTAATCTGCAATAAATGGACGACCCCTTTAAATAGTGCTGGTGGGGCTATCCTTCACATTGCTGAACACCTTTTCATTTGCTTTTTAGGAGAAGTTCTTGAATATTGTGACAATAGTGCCCATGCTAATGCCCTCATGAAGATGCCAACTGGTGGGGCTACCAGAAGTAATTGGAAGTGGTGCTAAATCAGCACCTACAGCATCAAAACCGCCAGTATCACAGAACTGCCAAAGCTTTATCCCTTAACAGTTTCAAAAATCTCCAGGTTTAATTGATGACCTCCAAGCTTCATCTCAGGCAAATCTGTAGTGACTTGATCCCTTCCTATGTAGATGCACATGGATCAGGAAACTGTACTGTCTGAATGAGATTTACAATTTTCACTTACCTAAATAAAACTTATCTCTGGATATATATCCAAATTAGTCAACCATTATGCTATTCATTGTAGCAGTAATATTGGTACCTGGTTGAGGAGTCAGTGGAGCACTGCTGGGTCGAACTCCATTAACACCTGTAATGACCATGCACATACCATTAACTCTTTGAGTTACTTTCACTCTCTGAAAACTCAGAATGTTCAGAACAACATTTAAATACATCACCCATTTAACATAAAGGTAAATCATTATTTTCAGTTAGTATTGAACCTCTAAAGTGATGTAAATGCTACTCCTTAATAATCTCATTAATTTCAGAGTAACTGTAGCACATACTGTGCTGCCAAGGCTGGTATTGTTCAGATGCTGCACACTCTCAAAGAACAAATTCAATAATCTTGCTCAAAATAGAGGTCAGTTCTTTAAAAAATATTCTTCCACTAGAAGCATCTGCTCATGGAGGTCAAAAATGTTAGGAACCTTTAACCCATGAAGAAGATGTTAGTTTGGACAGAGACAGGGAATAAAGAAAGAGACAGCAGCAGTGGAAAAATTCCTAATGCATTACAGGAAGCAGGCTGGCCTAATGTAATGGCAAGTATAGTATCCAGACAAAATCTCTACTTGTAGCTATTGGAGCTGCCCTTCAATGTCTTGGGCATAGGTGCCTATTAAGTTGAATACACTGAACACTACTCAGGCAGCCCAGTCACATTTTAGGATGATTAATTTAAATACTTTTTGTAGCTTTATGACCCTTGTGTAGTTACTGTTTGGTACTATTCTTTAGGTTGGTATCATGGAATCCGTTGAGAGTTAAGTGTTTCTGCCCACGCTCAAAGACACAGTTTATTGACACCATTATATTAATAGTTCCTTTGCCTCAATTGACCTATGCCAAACTATAAATGAACCTATGCCAAAGTAATCTAACTTAATTCTTTTTACTCTTACTTTAGCACGTAAGATTTAATCTAAACTATTCAAATTAAGTTTCATATTTTTTGCTTGACCTAATGTAACTCTAGATAATCTAAACTAATCCTAATTGAGTCTGTGGTTTTACAGTTTGACTATGAATGACTAACTTAATCAATTATTATTAATAATTATCATCTAAGTATTTATGAGAACTATATATTATATCCATATTCATCTTCCTTTTCATTATCATCAATGCTAAATCTTGCTGCAGTGAGAGAGTTCTGTTGCAAAGGTCAGTTTCCAGATTCTCACTTGGAAATTAACTCCTTCTCCATAGTAACAAAGCACAATACTTCAATGTTCTGTATAATTGTTATGCTACAATCTGAACTGAGCTTCTTTTCAAAGTTTGTGTAATGTATAGGTTTAATGTAAATTAGTCAAAACTCTGTGTTTAGTAGGAATGTGAATTGCAGAATTCAGAACTGTCATAATCATATTCACACTATTCACAAATTGTGCACCTTTCAGTTCAGTGGTGTGCTAAGAGGACATGATTGTTGAATTTGCTCTACAAATCCTGTAAAACATGAAATTTGAGGCAGCCAGTCATTCAACACACACAAAATCTGTTCTATTATGGAAGACGTTTTTGTAAATCCTCTCCTTGTTCAAAAGGAAAATACAGCCAACTCCATGCATGCAACATTTTACAGCAGAAAAGTAGGCACGTTCTATATTGAAAGAACAGTGATGGCAAAATTTTGCCTTCATAGCATAACATTTCTACATTCCATGTCACACAAACAGCTGACTAATCCTTCTAATCTTCAATCTTATTCCCACTCATATTCCACCACTACAAAAAGTGTAACAAATCAAAACATGTGACATAGAACTTGGCCAGAAACCTAAATCAACAACTTGTATTTTTATAATGCCTTTAACATAATCAAACATTATCAAGTCAGAGGACCAAATACTTTTTCAGAGGTGACCGAATATGATGTTTTCTCTAATCAAAAACACCACTCCCCATCTTCTCTTGCCTCCCCTTCTATCCTTCGTATAAAATTTGTACTCCAGAAGGTTGGGCTGCAGTCCTGTCCTTCCCTCAGCAATGTTTCTCTAATAGCTATGATATTCCAGTCTCATGTTCACATCCACGCCCGGAGTTCATCTGTCAGGCCTCTTGCATTGAAAGAAATACAGTTTAATTCATCATGTCTCCCCTTGTTCCCTCCCGTGCTCTCGTATGCCTTGTCAATTTAACTTGCTCTCTTTAATTTCTGTACAAGCCTCAACCTTCTCTCTTGTCTCAATACTGCCCACTGTCCTGCCAAACTATTTTAAGCCCTCCCGAGTAGCTCTACCAAATTTCCCACCAGCATATTGGTTCCCGTCCATTTCAGGTACAAGAGGGACAGTTTGCACAGGTCACTCCTGCTCCAGAAGAGATCTCAATGATTCATAAATCTGAATCCCTGCCCCCTGTACCAGATCCTCAGCCACTCATTCATCTATCCTATTTTTCTATTCCTACTCTCACTAGCATATGGCATTGCCAGTAATCCAGAGATTACTACCCTTGAGGTCCTGCTTTTTAACTGCCTAACTCCCTATATTCACCCTATATCCCTTTTTCTACCTATGTCGTCGGTACCAATGTGTACAACGAACTCTTGCTATTCACGCTCCCTCTTGAGAATTTGCTGCAACCAGGGAGGAAACGCACCATCCTGGAATCTCGCTTGTGCCTGTCTGTGTTCCTGACTAGAGAGTCCCCTATTACAATTGCTCCCTTGGACTCTGCCATACCCTGCTTTACAGCAGAGCCAGTTGTAGTTCCAAAGTCCTGGCTGCTGCTGCTATTTCCACCTGTGAGGCTATTCCCCAACAGTATCCAAAATGGTATACTTTTTTTGACGGGGATACCCACAGGAGACTCCTGCACTACCTCTCTTGGTGGTCACCCATCTACCTGATTATACCTGTGGTATGACCACCTCTTTGAAGCGACTATCAATCACACTCTCTACCTCTTGTATACTTTTCAGTGCTCCCAACTGCCAATCCAACCGATCCATATGGTCTGATGTGAGCTGCAGCCATGTCTTGCAGACATATTGAAAAAAAAACGTTTACAGTGTATGTCATGAATATAGTATCCAACTATTACACCATCTACTCTTTTATAAGAACAAATGGTTAGAGAGCCTCTGGTTGGATATAGTAACAAAAACACAAACTAAACAAAAATGCTAAACTAAATACAGTAAGAAAAATTAAATGGTTAATTGAAACTTATAAACTGTTACACCATCTATGTTTATCTCAAATAATTGCTTATATTAGGAAAATTACATTAACCCTTTTGTATTGTCTTACGTGCCAATTATAACTGCATTACTTAATTTGTAGTAAGCAGGCCAACTATTTCATGCATTTTAAGTTACTTTTCTGGTAACAATTACATTAATAGCTCCTTTGCCTAAATTGACCTGTGCCCAACTATAAGTTAACCTATGCCAAAGTAATCACTTAATTTTTTCTAATCTTACTATAATACTTCAGATTTAATCTAAACTATCCAAATTAAGTTTCACCTTTTTTGCCTGACCTAATTTAACTCTAGATAATCTAAACTAGCCCTAATTAAGACTGTGGTTTTACAAATGGACTATGAATAACTAATTTAATCAATCATTATTAACAAGTACCATTTAAGTACTTATTAGAAATCTATATCATGGCCATATTCATCTTTCTTTTCATTACCATTAATGCTAAATCTTGTAGAATTCTGTTGCAAAGGTCAATTTCCAGATTCTCACTTGGTAATTGACTCCTTCTCCACAGTTACAAAGCACAACACTTTAGTGTAGAGCTGGATGAACACAGCAGGCCAAGCAGCATCAGAGGAGCAGGAAGGCTGACGTTTC
>NC_063357.1:32329162-32408649 GCF_021869965.1 Rhincodon typus | reverse complement strand
AGGAAGGCTGACGTTTCAGGCCTAGACCCTTCTTCAGAAATGGGTTTCCATTTCTGAAGAAGAGTTTAGGTCCGAAACGTCAGCCTTCCTGCTCCTCTGATGCTGCTTGGCCTGCTGTGTTCATCCAGCTCTACACCTTGTTATCTCAGATTCTCCAGCATCTGCAGTTCCTACCATCTCTCCACAACACTTTAGTGTTCTGTACAATTGTTATGCTACAATCTGATCTGAGCTTCTGTTCAAAGTTATATAGGTTTAACATAAATTCATCAGAAAGCTGTGCTTAGAAGGAATGTGATTTGCAGAATGCAGAGTCTATGTCCAATCACCTTGCAGCACATTTTTTATGTATTTGAATCACTCAGTTTTTGAAAGATAACTAAAAATGCATGGCAATAGTTCAGAAAATTTGCAATTGACAAACAGGTCACTTTTCCCCATCCCTTTTTGACTTTGAGAAAATGCTAGTGAGTAACACTCATGAACCTTTTAAGTCCATTTGGTGTAACATTGCAGTTAGGAAAGAAGTTCCAGTATTTTGACATGAAGAATTGAAGGCAACTGCAAGCAGTTAAGCTTCCATGCATCTGCTGCTTTTGTCTTTCTAGATGGTAGAGGTTATGTGTTTAGAAGGCTAGTTGCTGCAATTCATCTGAGAGTTGGAACTCATTGCTACCATTTGTGTCCATAGTAGAGGAACTGAATGTTTAAGGTGATGGATAGGCTGCCACTTCAGCGCTCTGCTTTGTCTTAAATAAATGCCAAGCTTGAGTTTTTTTGGAGCTGCACTTGTTCAATCAAGTGAAAGATACTCCTTCACATTTCTAACATATGCCTTTTTCATGGTGAACAGGCTTTGAGGAGTTAGGAGGTGAGTTAGTCTCCTCAAAATTCCCAGCCTCTGACCTCATTCTGTGACCATAGCTTGTCCAGTTCAATTTCTGTTTAATGCAAATCCCAGGATGTTGATAGAGGCAAGATTATTCAGTGATGGTAATTCCACTGAAAATCAAGGCAAATGGTTCACTTCTTTCTTGTTGGGTAATGCCGTTGTCAGTCACTAATATAAGTGAAAAATGTCATGACCATTGATTAAAACTCCAAAGTATGATGCATATTTTTAACCTGCACTTGAAAAAATATGTTTTTAAAAGAGGGCCGATACAGCCAAAAATGGCCGTAGATTTAAACTAAGTGGCTATCTGGAAAGACAGAGAGACCCACAAAATCATGCATTTAAAGTGAACTTCAAACAGGAGCAAGTAAAAACAGACCATGATTGCTTATGACTACAAAGATAACAAAGAGCTGATGATCTGCTCAATAGCAGCCCCACAGATTATATCAGAAATTGCAGACACATTGTGTTTTTTCCTTTGAAGAGTACACAAGGGCAAGAATTAAAAAACAAGTTTCAACTCTACTGAAGTGTACTCGTAGGACTGAATGCATGCATGTGAACCAGCCTGGGCTTCAGCATAAGCATGTTGTGATGGTCAAAATTGAACAACTATCTCCTAGTTACAAGGTGTGGAGCTGGAGGAACTTTTCTCCATTTTCTGAAGAAGGGTCCCGAACTGAAACGTCAGCTTTCCTGCTCCTCTGATGCTACCTGGCCTGCTGTGTTCCTCCAGCTCCACATCTTGTTATCTCAGACTCCAGCATCGGCAGTTCCTACAATCTCTATCTCCTAGTTACCCCTTGCATTGCAGCTAAATACTCTCTCTCTCTCATTCAGAGTGCTATTAATGAGTTAAAAAGAAATCAAAACTATAGAATCTCATTGAATATGCAAAAATTAAGGATCACAGAACCAACTTTTAAACTCCCAACCTCAATGCTACCAGTAACTTCCATGACAATGGCCGAACATTCAATGTTCAACCAACTGCTCCATGTGAACCATTCAGAAATGGAACCATATATTATTTTTAAAAAAATCTTTTAACCTTTAGGACTGACCTCTAATCTATGTGAATGCCAATTGTGTTTCTAATTCTTCTCGTGTTTAGTCATTAATAAACTTATTCTTTGTTAAATTCAAGAAAGCCTAGTCAAATGGCCTAATAGTATTATCTCTGGACTATTAATGCTGACACCCAGGCAACGTTCTGGGGAAAAATCCAAAATCTTATGTCAATTAATTGCCAGTAATCAGACTATAAATTGTAGTGATTGTAATAAGGTCAGTCAGGTGGACCTCACTGAATATGAGTTCCTTGTTTGGGGTTGTTAATCTTGTCCAACTGGGGACCCCTGGCTAACAGATAAGAACAGGACTGTCAGAGATTCTGTTCACGCTGAGAGCCGGCTCTGAGGATGCCGGATCAATGTGAAATACACTGGCCTCTGTGGAGTTACTTCACAAACAATTGAAAATGCGGTTGTTTTGATTCCACTGATTCAGTTTGACTGAAGGAGTAAAGGTGATTGTCTCATTGGATCTTAGGAAACTTAAATCCATTATATTTCAATTTACCCATACAATATTATTAAAACTGTGATGATTCTGATGCCCAGTAAACCTCATACTACTAGTCCTGTCTTCCTTTAGTTTGCTAATGCAAGTGATACAGAATAGGGAACTCCCAGCCATTCAAGATAATATTAGATGTTCTTTTAGCAGATGTGAATACAGATACCTGGAATGATATTTTGCTTTTTGGTATTAATTTCCACTGAGCACTGTGATACCATTATTTACACAGAATTGGAATGAGACAAACTTACAAAAGTACAAAGAGTATAATGGAGAAAAATGTCTTTTAGAAGACTGTAAATTACCCACTCCGATGCCAGGCTGCACACCTACTCCAACGCCAGGCTGCACACCTATGCCAACACCTACATTTTGATAATGAAAATTTCATAATTAGAAAGTTCGAGTTTAGCATTTGTTGCCCACATGTTGTCTTCTTAATTCTACACATTCATTTCAATACACAAATCAAACTGTTATTCTCTTTAACAACTGTAGTTTTAAGATAAATTGAACTGTTTTCCTTTAAACTCCTGACTCCAAAGGAATACAATATTGTGGATTGTGTACACTGTAAATCCACTGAGTGTCCAAAAACAATTCCTTGTCATGTCCACGGTTGTTTCCTTTGAATCTTTCCCATAGATAGCTTAATCAACAATAAGGATGTTTTACTTAGTACCACATTTGTGCTGACAAAATGGCTCATCCCAGCTATTCCTGCCCACCCCTTCATCACTGATTAACCCTTGCTAGTTCTGAGCCCTCATGCAAGTTCCCATCTTCCTGGATGGTACCTCAGATCTTGTACCTCAGATTTCAATAAGGAAAATCTTTGACTTCAGAGTCAAAGGTAAAAAAACTGATTCTTGCACATCATGTTTAAATGAATGTGAACCATGCCACAAGATTCTTCTGCACTGTTAACTTTCTGTTGAAGGCAAGATGCAATTATAACATGTTTTAATATTATCTGTGTGTTTGGCATGCAAATGTATTACATTAGGAAAACATCATGAGATTGCATGATGCCTAACGTACCACAAACACACTATGAGCTAATTTCTAAATTTGAAACTGCTGTCGGGAAAATGGAATTTCAGCTCTGTCTAATTAAGTCTTTCTGTCTTCAATACCTCTGCTCTTGCAAGTCCCACAAAATTCTTCATGTGGTTACTGTCGTAACAGCTTCATAAAAATAATGTAAAGCCTTAGAAAATTTTCTGGTGTTATATCTAAAATATATAATTACTTAACGGAAAAGGTAATTAGTAAAATGTGGCAAAATACAAG
The DNA here is from genome assembly GCF_021869965.1 of Rhincodon typus. NCBI lineage: Eukaryota > Metazoa > Chordata > Chondrichthyes > Orectolobiformes > Rhincodontidae > Rhincodon > Rhincodon typus. The sequence goes on along the minus strand of NC_063357.1, from coordinate 32,404,877 downwards.
TGTGCTACTCATGTTTTTTTTGGGTTGGTATTCGTATCAAAATGAAATAATTTATAAATTGTGCATCACTCAAACCAATTATGGAATGAAGTAAGAAGATATTAGAGAGGTTCAAAATTCATTAATGAATTCTCAAGTATTCCACCTCATGTAGCTTGTTATGCTAGAATCTGGCTGCTGTGATATTTCAAGAACGTAGAAATATCACAAAATGCTTCACAAATGTAATTGTTATATTTAACAGGAAAATACTTTTATGTTCAATATGAAGATGGTCTTATCCTATCCTCAAATATATGATAATATAAATTGATTATTACATAGATTAATGATTGTGTTGCAAGTATGAATATTTACCTCTATACTTAGCAGCTTTAGATGGAGCAGCTCCACCTGCAATAATAAAGAATGGACAGGTAATGATATAGCTGAGACTGAGAATATCCCGGATATAACAAGAAGCATACCAGAGATTAAATATAATACAGCATTCCTGTAATAGATTTTCTGAAGTTTATATCATTAACATAAAGCCAGCTAGTGTTAGCCTTTGGATTCTAGTAGATGAATATCCAGCTACTGTCAATTTGTAATTAAACATTTCTCGAAAGGATCTGACTATTTTGACAAGCTTGTTTAACTTTTACTGAACTAGGTAAATACTTTCAAAAATATTTCAATATGTGGCTTTTTGTTCCTTAGGGAACAATAGATACGTTATCGCTGCTACTGAAGGTAAAAAAAAGGGTCTAGACCTGAAACGTCAGCTTTCCTGCTCCTCTGATGCTGCTTGGCCTGCTGTGTTCATCCAGCTCTACACCTTGTTATCTCATCAAAAGTTTAAGCCTCTTGTGTAACTGCAGTGCGTATATCTGTCAGATCATCTGTAGGACTCCAAAGTGCAACTCTGACATAAATTCAGATTTTGCAGCTCTGGACATCAAAGTATTTAGGCCGCTATCTCAAAAACGATAGATACCAACAAAATTTGGTACATAAGGCATGTTCCAGAGATGAACTTAATAGATTTTGACAAAAATGTGGACCTGGATTCTGAATTATTTCCAGAATCCATTTATACTGGGAGATAGGATAAATTAACTTTTCTTAAAAAGAAAATTATTTGTTTCAGAATATTGTGGATTATTGTGGCTGTGGGCAGAGTTAACAAAATAGGTTGTCTGAATTTTCCTGGGAATGAAGCATACTAATGAAGAAATTTCTTGTTTCAGCTTAATAATTAAAGCACACCAATCAGGTATGGATCAGCCTCAAGGAACAGCAGCATAATTGAAATAATGACTAGTTAGCACAATGTGGTGAGATACATTCTCTGCTGAGTGTACTCCTCTCTTGTTTAAAGAGTTACATTTCCATTGTTGGACTTTCAGGCTTGGCTATTAACAGATATGGGTAAGGTAGGTGAATAGGCAAAGTTTCAAATGAGAAACTGAGGTCTGGGGATATTCCCAGATGCTTCCATATTTTGCAGTTTTTGTGTTTGACTGGTTTGTACCACAATTGATAGAGTTCACATGGTTACCATTGAGCTAGTTATTTTTAATTCCAGGTTTTTAATAAATTCAAATTTAACCATCTGCCATGGTGGGATATACCCAATGAAAACAAAACATCAACCTGGGGTTCTGGACTACTAGTCCAGTGTCATTACCACTACACCACTGCCTCTGCAGGGCTACAGGGAAAAGGTGAAGGTATTAAGTAATATGCTCCTGCAGAGGTCCAACACAGGTACGATGGGCCGAATGACCTTCTTCTGTGCTGTGATCATTCTGTAGTTATTGCGTCTTTCTAAATGGAAAATTATCCTGTTCCTCAGAATGGTTTTCAATAATGTTCCCAATTCTGAGTTTAGGTAGGTTGGTCTGAAATACTTTGTCTATCTCTTTCGCCTTTTTAAACAATAGTACAATATTAGCCTGCCCTCCAGTTCTTTGGTACTACTCTTATGGCCAGAGAAGACTGGAAAATGATGGCAAGAGCATCCTATCTTCTTTCTCCTATTTTCCTTAATAACCTTTGCTACATATTATTTGCACCTGGGAATATATTCGTGTTCAAAGATATCAAACTTCTTAATATTTCCTAACATACTTAAATCTAATATTTCACACTCCATCATCTTGATTTCAATGTTTTGTTCCTTAAAAATCATACTAATATCAGAGAACGTTATCTGATCAATAGATTGCAATCAGCTTCATGAGCGACCTGAGGCAATAGTTCTCAATCATTTTCAGGGGGTGAATTTTCTGCTTATATATTTATTGTGTTGGAGTTACTGCCTCCTGAGCTGGTATCCCAGCATGGGTGGTTGAGGAAAAGGTTACTATTGTTCTTCCTTGTCATGGTTCTGTTGCTTTGCTGCTCCCTTTTCTCCTTATCAGTGGTCCAGGGCAGAGCTAAAGATATGGAAGCCATGCTGCTGGGAAGCCAGGCAACTTGGAAGAGAAGATCAAAAGGAAATTTCAAATTTCAGAAATTACTGTCAAAATCTTGAGAAACCTTGAAAGCAAAGAAAGCATACTCTCAGATCAAGACCTTTGGCAAGAAAGCAATTTTGAGATTTTGGCTTCTCAATTATTCAACCTCATCAGATTCTGTTATCCTTTTTCCTTGTGATATCTGGTGAGTTCCAGGAAGAACATGAACATAGTAAAAAATCAGAATCTTAGTTTTAATATATTTTTAATGGAAGACCCTTGTGTCAAGGAGTTTTCCACTGACTAAAGAATACATACAGCTCAAAAAACCAAAGTCCATTTGGTTTTTGTTGGTTTCACAACATGTTGACAATTAAAGCTTATTTGCTCCATACCTGCACAGAAACACATCAAACTTGATGGGTGAAATCTGGTCTGGGTTGATACTTTCCTTAGGCACTAATTGATCGATAAAACGTTTCTCTTTCTAACTGCTGAAAACCTAAATCAACTGCTTTTAATGCACTCTTACAGTGCTATTTAAACTATGTTAGTTCTCTGATTCCCACTATAACTGAGGTTACTCGCCCCTAATTCCGAAATTTTGTTTGTGCCACCTAAACCTTGTGATTTTCTTCTGATTAATTACAATGGGTAAGAGTATCCCAGGCTGGTGTCACAAAGATGTAAAACTACAGCCATTCAACACATTAAATGATAAAGGTTCATTTACTTATAAACTGAAATTTATTAACCTTCCCTTACAGCATCCTTCACAATGGCAATAATCTACAGTTACAATTTTCCTTCTGCCTTTGGTGTTAATTTGAAAGTGTGCCCAGACAGCATCATTTACACAGAATTATAATAAGATAAATTTTAATATTAATATTGATGAAAATGTTTTTCAGTAAATTACCCACTCCGATGTCAGGCAGAACACCTACTCCTGCTCCAGGCTGGACTCCTACTCCTATGCCAGGTTGCACACCCAATCCCAGGCCTGCAATTGAGATTACAAGAATTTAATAATCAGAAATATTGGACAGTTTTTAAAGATGTGATTCTTGCCCACTGGCTGAAGAGCCAGTGAGAGATCCACATAGCCTTCCATAAAAGAGGCATTCTCATGCACTTAAGCAGACAGTGTCAAGCTTTCCCTGGATTCAAGGATCCTGTGGGCAGAGGTCGCACGCACTAGGTTTCTCCAGTCAATCAGGGAACAGCAGGTTATTTGAAGAGCAGTACCAATGGAGGGGCAGTGATTGTTGCTGATAGGGCACACATCCAAGGCTTGGCTAGATGTCAGGCCGTGGTGAGTGATGGCAAGAAGGGATTGTGGAGTCTAATCATGGACATATGAATACAGCTCAACAGCAAAAGCAGGGAGGTGGCTCTCAGCAACAATCTCCAATCCTAAATGCTGGGTTCCTTGGTCAGGCATTGAGTACCTTTTAGCGATGTCCCCTCTACCCGAAAGCATACAAGCAATCAGATACTCTCCAATCAATCTGCTCAGAGATATTATTCCACACATCTGAAGCAGATGGGAATTGAATTCAGCCCTCCTGGTTCAGAAGTAGGCATACGACCATTGCACCACTACAGTCCTCCCATCAACCATCTATGAGTTTGATTGCTATACTCCCCACATGCTGAGCCCTGTTCATCATTTGGTTAAATTAAGAGGCTGCGTACACCCACAGGTCTTCACACGATGAACTTAATTATGATGGAGATGGGAAGCCAATCACCACTCTCCATTCAGAGTCAAAAGCCTCCCCACCCTCAACTGCCAAACTCCTCAAAGAGAAGGACATTAAATTTCACCCTGTAAATCATTAATTTACAAATATCATTAATCTCTTTAACAGAATAAAACTACATTACACTCTCAAATGTAAAACAATAATTTGATGATTATACAGATTAATGATTATATCAGAAGTAGGAATATTTACCTCTATACTTAGCAGCTTTAGATGCAGCAAGTCCACCTGCAATGATAGAGAATCAACAGACTATCTGTATACAGATATGACAAGAGGCATTCAAAAGATTAACAGCAATTTTTTTCCCTGAAACTTCTATCATTAACATCTATTACATACACGAATAAAGTGAAACTAATGTAATGCAAAATATTTACAAGTAACATTTTGCAGCTTACAAGTTAACTTTGAAAATCATCCCTGCAACCTTTGTCCTATCAAAACTTATGTTAATAGCAGTGAAGTTGGTATAGAAGTTTTGACAGTGATGCAATTTTGCCAGCAGGTTCCTCTTACAGCCCATCTGTAGCTGCAGAATTGTCAACTGACCGTGCATTCAGCCACTCAAAGGCTTCAGCTCTCACATCATTGCAAGTATCTCTTATGCATGTTGCTGGCATTTGAAATTTTAATTGCAACTGTTTGGGAAAAAGGATGAATGCAGAAATGATGCACACACTTCTGGTTACTCCAATCAAAATGACATTATGTTGAAAACAATCCATTGCCCTCTTTCTACAACCCTAACAATTCCTTTCATGATCTTTAAGACCAAAACCAGGTTATCCCTCAACTTTCCTTTCCCTAGAGAGGACAGCCCTAGTTTGTTGAGTCTTACCTGATAAGTTTCTCATTTTATTTCTGGCATCACCCTTTTTAGTTACTATTTGCATCTTCTCCAATGCTTGCATATACTTTATGGAGAGCAGAACCGTGACCATGTGGGCTCAACAAGGTTCAATTGTGTTTAATACAAAGGTCTATTATTCCATCCTCTCCCTATGGAAATGAAACCCAAGGCTATTTTCCCCTTTTGATAATCTGTATCATTATTGTTAGTGATTTGCTCATCTGTACTTTTCGATCCTTCTGCTTTCTAACCCACTTGTATTCTTATTTCCAGAGAGTGACCTCTATTCTTCTGACTGAGTGACCTTCCATTTATCTTAACTGAAATCAATTTCACAATGACATGCCCTTTTTGTAAGTTTATTAACACTGATTTACAATTTGTCACAGTGTTCCTCAATATTAATATAAATCTCTGATTCTGTGATGTCCACTCCTGTTTCCTGACTCCAAATTGTTCATGTAAATCATGAACAACACTGTTCCCAATAATGAGACTTGTGGAATTTCATTTGACACTTTTTTCAGTTTCAGCAACAACATTAACCCCTACATTCTACTTTCAGCTTTGTCTCCAGTATTATCTATTATTTTTCCAATTCTGCGTCATTCAATCTTACTCACGTGTCTACAATGTGTTAGCTTAGCAAAAACCTTGAAAATATACGTACATTATATCTACTGTATTATTCTTGTCTGGTCTTTCTGTTACTTATTCAAATAACCCTCAATGTTGTTCAAACATGATCTACTATTTGAAAGCTGTACTGAACATTCATTATTATCTCTTTCTGTTTCTAAATGTTTTTCTTATTATATCTTTTGAGTAAAGATTTAATTCTGTTTCCTATAATCCATGTTAAATTAAGTTATCTATAGTTCCTGGGTTTGCTCTATCTCCCTTTTAAATTAAAAGAATTCTGCTTTACGGTTGCAGCATGAAGTTCACCCCAATTGGACCTTTTGAAGTTTGAAGCAGAATGGAAGAAATTGATCCATTTATTGTCCCCATAATTTTCAATTTGAGGGCAACAAGCTATCCAGGTTTCTAAGAAAAGCTGGTCAAGCAATAGTTAAACTTCAAGGGCAGTGAGTTTATCTTCATCTTTACGCACAAAATTCTGCAATGTGTGATGCAATAAAGTGAAATTTAATCATCAGTGTGTGATACATTAATATTTTGTAAATACTCCTAAATGTTCAAGAATTCATGTGTGCAAATAGTGTAAGATACTCATCCTTTAACATATTGGCAGATTTCTAGATTTGATCAAGATGGACCTTATTGATTTACTTCCAAATGAACAAAGAAATTATCTCATATTTTCAAATATAAGAACTGGAAGGATCAAGGTATGATATTAGCAATCTAAAACCTCTGAAGTTGCAGGTGCCATATACAAAGCAAACAGTCCTTTATTTTCTCCCCCCCAAGACCAACCTGTTCAGAGATGTAACTAGACACCTCTGGAGAAGGTGGAATTTGAACCTGGGTCTCTTGGACCAGGGGACAGGACACTACCACTGCACCAAAAAAAGGCCCCCAGTAAACACTCCTTATGCTCTTGCTTGTTTGTGTCTTGTTAATCATGTTATTAAGCTTTGTTCATGGCATTGTTAAGGTTAAAAGAAACAGTTGGTTGACATTAATTGTCCTTAAGAACTTAAAATTCGAATCAGTTAAGACAATGGAATGTTGGATGAAAACTGTAGGAATGAATAATCAATTTCCACAAAGAAAAGGTAAGTCTTGTTGCTATTTTACCATCCCAGCTAGGATTCCATTAACTGCAATAACATAGAAAGGTTGCCTGAAGGCAGAGATTGAAAATTAAGATTTCTTTCAGACAGAAAATTTCAATTGGAATTACTTGGCAAGGCATGGAAGGAGAGAGTGAGAATTAAAAACCCTTATAGTTGACAAGTTTTTGTGGCTATTGACAAATTTACAAGACAGGTTGAAACAAAGCAAATCAGAAATGGAATGGGTCAGTCTGCCCTCAGACTAGACCCAATCTCAGTTATAACCTAACAGAGCTGTGCATCATCTTAAAATAGGGTACATTTGAGGATGTTCTGAAAACAAATAAAATATTAAAGAAATTAAATTCAGAGAAACGCATCACATTTCCTATCTTAGGTGATCCACACATGAGAAATTACTTATTTTCAGCAATGTTTAATCTGCCAGTCATCCAGGGAAGCATTTTAGTGCAGCAGAGTTTGTCATATTTTTCACAGGAAAAATAATGCATGTTGTCCTGGGAAACAAATAAAATTTTTTAAAAAGTAGTTAAAGGTACCCTAGATGTTGTAACACTGATATAAATAGAAACAATAAATATGCAGGTGTACATGTCTAATATTCTGAAGGAAATCTGATACAAAAAAATGAGCACATAGAATATTATGTGGTTAACTGTTCTCTGTGGGACAGTTGTTCATTCAATAAATTGTATTGCAGAGAAAAGGTTGACAATTGACCAAACTAGTTGTAGAGTCATAGAAGCATGCAGAATGGAAACAGGCTCTTTGGCCCAAGTTGTCCATGCCGACCAAGTTTCCGAAACTGAACTAGTCCCATATAGAGTCATAGATGCATACAGTATGGAAAGGGAGTGGAGTTCAAAAGTAAATTGAAGTGACTGTAATGAGGTCAGCTAGGTGGACCTCATAGAATATGAGTTCTCTGATTGTTAAGGGCTGTTAATCTGGTCCAGTCTGGGAGCCTTGGCTGACTGATAAGGAGTGTCAGAAGTTCTGTTCATTCTGAGAGCTGGCTCTGAGGAAGCTGGGTCATTGTCAAAGATTCTCCATGTTTAAATAAAGGCTGACTCGGTGATGAAATACTGGCCTCTGTGGAATTATTTCCCAGACAATTTTTAAAAAATAAAATGATTGAATCAAGTCACCAAACGTCAAACAGTGTTACAAAGAGAAATGCCTGCCCAAAAAAATAATTAGGTGTCCTTCAGGAGGGCCATTTGTGTTATGATGAGAACATGAAATTTACGATGACAAAAATTTAGACAACAAGAATTTTCTTTAATTGCTTTTTAATTCATTAGCTTTGTAAGCAGCATTACTCAACAAATCCCTTTTCTTCTGTCTTTAATGGGTGTATTATGTGAATCAACAAAGGTAAAACAGATTTTTTGTTAAAAATTAGTTTGGAAAGTTGAACCAAGTTTGAATTTAAAGAAAATAATCCCTAAATGTCTTTTCATGGTACTTGTTAATGTGATAGTTAGGAGAAAGGTAGTTGATACTAATTGTCTTCGTCAGAAGATCCAGTCATGCTCTACATACTTGATACTGAATGCTACTGAAATTTATTCTGCTCACGTGGCGTAAACATCGCAGGCAAGGCAATCATTTTAAATCCCTAATTGTGCTTGATTAATAATACTGGCTTGTCAGTCTCATCACATTCCAATAGTAAATAAAATAAACAGGTTTTGAAAACAAAAGCTTCAAACTTTATTTGATTAGCAGAATAACCACTGCTGCAAAAATTGCTTGATTGTTGCAGGAATTCTAGAACAGATCAGTCTTACCTGCTATGGTCAGAACTTTTAGATACAATGTTGTCAGATATATCAAACTATGTTATGTGACAATTAAACCTACAGTTCTGGAGAAGTCACATCAGACTTGAAACATTAACTCTATTTTTCTCTACAGATGCCACCAGACCCCCTGCTGAGTTTCTCCAGCACTTTGTTTTTATTTCAGATTTCCAGCATTCGCAGCGTTTTGCTCTTACGTATACATAACTGTTTCCTGATGGTTATAACTATGTCTGACTGGTTAATGTTAATTGTATCCATTGTTCTCATGCAATAACCTATACTTTGTTGGCGAAAATAAACACTTTTATTGGTTAAGGCTCTCTAATGATCTATCACCTATCACAGTTTTGATATACCATAACTACAAGTTCAAGAAGATCTAAAAGACTAAAATCCAAAAAACTAAAGACAAAAGATTAAGATTTATAGTTAACTTAAAACTGGTAATTACAACATTCTGCATTACTCCCCTTTGTCTTGTTGCATTCATCTGTTGGAATTTGATGAGTCCAAAGATATGACAAATGGAACATGTCCATGATTGTCCCTCATTAGATCAAACTCACTTTCAGCTCCACTGACTATGTCCTAGTAAACCTAGAGAGCCTTAACCAATAAAAGTGTTTATTTTGGCTAACAAAGCATAGGTTATTGCATGAGAACAATGGATACAATTAACATTAACCAGTCAGACATAGTTATAACGATCAGGAACCATTTATGTACATGTCATACCGAGTCAGCCTTTAGTTAAACATGGAGAATCTTTGACAATGACCCAGCTTCCTCAGAGCCAGCTCTCAGAGTGAACAGAACTTCTGACACTCCTTAGACAGTGGCACAGAATCAAAATAGAAGGAAATGTTGACCACAGTGAACAGCAAATAACAGCTGCCAGTGGTTGGTACCCAGAACCCAATTTGGATAACAAGTCTGAGTGGTTTGGAAAGAATTCTTAAAGTGCAGAGTATGATGACTCATTATTGGTTGTTGATGATGGATGAAACTGAAAGCCAAAACTTATTGCTTCTATCTTGTGGCCGAGAGAAGGTACCAGCAGAATTGAATGGCTTGCTAGGTAATTTCTGAACGAAACTGGAGTGGGACTGGAATCATATTTTAGCAGATCAGGAATAAAATTGGGTTTAGTTCTCTGAAAGACAGCAGTGAACCTGTTGTGTTTTTGGGACAAGTCCAAATTTTTAAAATCAGATTTGATTTTCAAACTAACATTCTGGGATTTGAACATTTATGCCGGGGGAACTTCATACGAATCATTGTTGCAAGAGGCATTTGAAAATGAAGATGAAGACTTTGAAACTGGTTTGCTAGGACATAGTCAGTGGAGCTGAAAGTGAAAGTTTGATCTAATGAGGGACAATCATGGACATGTTCCATTTGTCATATCTTTGGACTCATCAAATTCCAACAGATGAATGCAACAAGACAAAGGGGAGTAATGCAGAATGTTGTAATTACCAGTTTTAAGTTAACCATGAATCTTAATCTTTTGTCTTTAGTTTTTTGGACTTTAGTCTTTTAGATCTTCTTGAACTTGTAGTTATGGTATATCAAAACTGTAGTAAGTTATAGGCAATCCTCCATTTCCATATTTTGAGAACTATTGGTAACTCTCAAAGCTCATCACAAAATTCTAAATTTTAATTAATTGAGAGTATCAGGCTACAAAAAATGCAAATGGGGCTGTTTTGATTCTTTGTGTTTATGTTCATATACTCAAGTCTCTCTCATTCTAAATGTAGTATATGCTGCTACAGCCAAACTCTACCCAAACTTGTGTTATTTAAGCTAAGTGATGCGCAGCTCAATGACACCATCACAAAGTTACGCCAGAGTTCTGAAGCCCTTACATGACAGTATCCACAACATGCATCTTGTCCTGATCAGACCCATTATCTGGATGTCCATCTGACTGACAGGCTTTGCTTCCAATTGGGTGGTAAGGATTGGGACTAGGTTACAGCTCAAAGTGGTTTCTTGGTTTGAGGGTGGTGGTGAGAATGGTAGTTGATCTTGGGTAGAATTGATTAGATTGCTCATCCAATGTAGGAGAGGTGCAGTCCAAATGGACTTGAATGATACCCAATCTTGAGATGTATGATTAAAGAATGTGATCTCTGACTTCAGGTGTGCTTGAGGGGAAGGATTTTGAAGGTAGAAAGATGAGAAGCTTAGTTTAGTTTTAATATCAAAAAGAAGTATTAAAAATAAGAGATAACAAGGTGTAGAGCTGGATGAACACAGCAGGCCAAGCTGATGTTTCGGGTCTGGACTCTTCTTCAGAAAATGAAATTTTCAGAAGAAGGGTCCAGACCTGAAACATCAGCTTTCCTTCTCCTCTGATGCTACTTGGCCTGCTATGTTCATCCAGCGCTACACCTTGTTATCTCAGATTCTCCAGCATCGGCAGTTCCTACTATCTCTGAATCTATTCAAAATAAGAACTGCATTTTAAAAATATTACAAGCACTTACTAGTAGTTTCCAAATCAAAGTCTTTTACATCTTCCCTGTCATTGTAGCTGACCCAAAGAAGTTCTTAAGCACTAAAAGTGGCAACACAGGCATTACGATGTTTGCTCACTTGCCGTAATGTCTGCCAGGTGTCATATCAAGCACTGTGGGGTGGACAGGTATCATTCACAAGAACATGCCCCATTTATGTGGTGGGGACTGATGCACAGGCTTGAAATTTAATAAAGTTTGTGCTTAATTTGCAATACATCTCCTTGATGTTAGAAATGATCTTGGATTGGACGATGTAGAATCTTTGTGGTTGGAAGTAACAAATAACAAGGGGCTGGAGACATTGGTGAGAGTAGTGTATAGGCCCCTTAACAACAACTGGATTGATACAGAATAGATCAGAAAATAATGAGGGCATGTAAAAAAAGGTAATACATGAATCATGGGTGACTTCAATCTTCATATATTTCTGGAAAATCAATGGGCACAGGTAGCCATGAGGAAGAATTGATAGAGCATGTTTGGGATAACTTTCTAGTACAATGACTTTGGATGCAATCAGCGATCAGGCTATTTTAAATCTGGTAATGTGTAATGAAGCAGGTTTAATAAATGGTCTAATAATAACACTGTAGAATTTAGATTCAGTGAGAGAGTGAGAAATGTGGATCAGAAACAACTGTGCTAAATTTAAATAAAGACAATGACAATGGGCACGAATGCAGAGTTGGCTGGAGTGGACTGGAAAGGGGTTTAGCAGGAAAGATGGTTGATGAATAATGACTTTTTTTTAACTTCATGACTCAAAGCAAAGATATTTACCAGCAAGGAAGAATGATTTTAGGAACAGGATGAGCTAATCACAGATAACCAGAGAAGTTAAAGAAAATATCATAAGGAAAGAAAAAGTATACAATGCTGCAAAGATCAATGGTAATTTCAGAGGATTGGGAAAGTCTGATAGCCAAAAATAGATGACTATTGAATATAATAAAGGGGGGGGGGGAGTAAACCATGGGTACAAACCAGCAAGTATCATAAAAATAAACAGCTAGTAAGAGCTTCTTTAAAAATGAAAACAGAAGCAACAGTGAATATGGATGCTTTAGAGAATGAGGTTGTGGAAATAATAATGTGCATCCAGGAAATGGTGAAGGATATGAACAAATACTGTGTTAGTCTTCATGGTGAAAATTAGTAATAACAATATAATAATACTAAGTAATGAAGCTGCAGGGATAATGAAAGAAACATAATAACCATCACCAGAGAAAATGTACTGGGAAAATAATGGTGCTAAAGACTTATAAGTCCGCTGGACTTGGTGGGCATCCTAGGATTTTAAAGAAAGTAGCTACACAGATAGTGGATGCACTGGCAATAATCTTCCAGGATTGCTTACATTGTGGAAAAGACCCAGAGGATTGAAAAACTGCCAATGTAACATTTTTATTTGAAAAGGAAAGGAAAAAAAACAGGTAGTTGTAGGCCACTTCGCTTAACATCTGTTATTGGGAAAATGTTAATCTATTATAAAGAATATAATAGCAGAGCGGTCAGGAACACACAATAATAATCAGGCAAGGGAATTAATAAAGGAAAAATCACGCTTGACAATTTTATTGCAATTCTTTCCAGGAGGTAACAAGCAAAGTAAATAAAGGGGAACCAATATATGTAATATATTTGAATTTCCAAAAGACATTTGAACAATACTGCACATAAGGGTATTTAATGAACTAAGACTCCACGGTGTTAGAGGTAGTATATTTTCATGAATGGAGGATTGGCTAACTAATTTAAAACAGACAGTTGGGCTAAATGTGGCATTTTCAGGATGACAACCTGTAATTAGTATAATGCCACAGGGATTAGTGTTGGAGCCACAATTACTTACAATTGCATGACAGAAGTGAATGTACTATTGCTAAGTTTATGGATGACACAAAAATAGGTGGGAAGCCAAATAGTGAGGATGATACATGAACTTACAAAGGGCTAAAGACAGGTTTAGCCAGTGGGTAAAAAATTGGCAGTTTGATCAGATAAATGTGGGATTAGGCAACTACACAGGAAGAATACAAAGCCTGAATATTATTTAAATGGAGAAAGACTGTAGAAAGCTGCAGCACAGAGGGACTTCGGGGCACTCATGCATGAATCACAAAAGTTAGCATTTAAGTTCAGCAAGTAACAAGGAAAGCAAATTAACGTTGGCTTTTATATCAGAGGAATGGAGTACAAAAATAGGGAGATCTTGCTAAACTATACAAAGAACTGATTAGACTATAGCAAATATGATAGTGGGAACATATTCATTATTTTTCTTAGGACAAGTACAATAAAATAACTCTCTTTTAAAGAATGGAATAAACCCTTTCTTTTTATTTTATGATCACAGTGCATAAATAGACAAATACTCAATGAATTGCAAAGTTTATCCTATTCAAAAAAACCTCTTACAGTCAAATGTGGGTAGGAAAACAGGGTACCTATCTGACCCCTCCTTCCCTGATTATAATTTTTTGTTTTCCTTAAATGCATTTATATGAATTTCCGCAACAATTTACTACGGGAGCTATATTTACATTTTGACCATGCTTTAGGTAAAATCCTGAACTCTCTATTGGACTCATTAGAGATGATTTTATTTTTATGCTGTCTAATTTTGGACTCTCTCACAAATGTAAATATTGGTCTACATCTTCCAATACTAGAAAACACTGCTGTTGAGGATCAAAGAGATATTGAAAGTTCCCTTAAATGGCTCTGGTGAAGTCCTTGATGATAGTATCCCATGGCTTTGGAAACATCAAATGTGGAGAATTTAGATGAATATATGTAGAAGATGGAATATAATGTAGATAACACATGTATTCATTTTGGTGGGAGGAACAAAGCTACAGACCTGGTGAGAAATTACGAAGTGTTATGTCCAATGACCTTTATTCCATAAGTCACTGAAAGCTAAAATGTAGCTCTGATAAGCAATTAGAAACACAAGTAGTATACAGACATTTATCACAAGAGTATTTGAGTACAGGAATAAAGATGTCTTGTTGCAGTTGTACAGTCCCTTGGTTAGACTGCATCTGGAATATTGTGTACAGTTTAGAACCCTCTTATGTAAGGAAGGATATATTGGCATGGAGGGTTTGCAGCAATGGTTCATTAGATTATTACGTGAGTGGTAGAACTGCCCTTAGAGAAGTGATTGAGGAGATAGGCTTGTATTGACTAGAGTAAAGAAAAATGACAGATAAGCCCACTGAAACATATAAAATTCAATAAAGTTTGGGTGCAATAAGAATGTTTCCCTGGAATTTAGGTGGGGTGGAGTGAGAGGAAAAGGAGTTTACAACCAGGAGACACTATATCAGCATATAGGGCAGGCCTTTGCAATTGAGATGAGGAGGAAGTTCTTCACTAAGAATAGTAAATCTCTATTCCAAAAGAGGGCTGATGAAACTTTGACATTAAGCATACTGAAGACAGAGATTTTGATAGATTTCTAGGTACTAACAACATTCAGGTTATTGGGAAAGGTGATCAGCCATAATCTAGAATACTTTAGCTAGCTCAAAGGGCTAACTCGTACTCCTATCTTCCTTTATTCCAGTGATATTCATATCCATGGCACAGTAAAATGGGATAGCGTCGTCTTGCATACACCCTGATGTAGGAAGATGGAACTAATGGATGAAAATAACACTGAAATTTTAAATTTGTTTACATGCTCAAACTTAACTAATTCAAACTTATGATTGTAATGACACAAAAAAAGAAATGCTATCAATCTTCTATGAACAAAGAACTTTGAAAACCCTGAAGTATTTTAGGGATCTTCCTTCACTTGAATTTATCATAGATATCAAGGATCTATCAACGCAATATGGGAAGTCTTTTATTTCCATGTTTGGGATCTATTGGCTTCAGCACAAAATCCAAATTCTTAATTCTTTAATTGCAAATGGGAATTTTTGATTAATGTGAGTGAATTGCCAGATACAAATATTATACACTGAAGAGATCTTTAGGGATTGACAAAGTGTCTGCTTTGCTTGATTGCAGAAAATGAAAGAATTCTTCTTAAAACCCAGTTTTTGTACCCTTACAGTGTTATTAATTAAGCGATCTAAAGTACCACCATACCTGACATCACAATTATGTTACTCTACTTTCAATTCATTTTAATGGAAAGGAATATCCAAGAGTGGAAAACCTCAGCCATTCAGAACACGAATATGTTCTTTTGTAGACTTATAAGCTATAATCCATCAACCTTCGCATACTGTATCTTTGATGAATGTACCCAGCTGCAGTTACTTTTCTTTTATCTTTTATATTAATTTCCATTTGTGTTGATATCTCAATTTGCACAGAATCGGAATCAGATAGGTTTATACACTTTACAAAAAGAGTATAATGGACAAAAATGTCTTTCAAAAGACAATAATTTACCCACTCCGATGCCAGGCTTCACCCCCACTCCAACTCCAGGCTGCACCCCCACTCCAACTCCAGGCTTCATCCCCACTCCAACTCCAGGCTGCACCCCGACTCCAACTCCAGGCTGCACCCCGACTCCAACTCCAGGCTGCACCCCCAATCCAAGACCTAGTTTGAGATAATAAAGAATTAAAAATTAGAAGTCATTAAAACATTTTATAAACTTTAATGCAACCTTTGGATTTATTGGCCAATTAGTGACCAACAATGAAGTAATGTGAACACAGAATTCATTCTTTATTAATTCCAGACATTAATTTCAGTAATTAAGATGCAATGTTATTCTTTCTAATCATTATTTTCCATGTCTGATGGAGAAAATGCTTCATTGCCAGAGGTACTCTGCTTATATGGATGTAAAAGGTTCAACACCACTATTCAAAGAAGAGTGAGGCATTCTAGTGTTCTTGCCAACATTAACATCACTAAAATGACTTGACTGTGTATTTATGAACTTGTCGCTAATCAACACCAATTGATCAATGTGATGTTACAAGAATCAGCAATTATAGGTCATTAACTTGGAAATACTTCTCACATATAGCCATTACACATAGCAAGAAAATTCCTTTCTTTTTAAAATTGAAGTGGCTTTTCTCAATCCTCAAAGATAATAACTTAATAGCAACATTGACCAGTGTATAGGTCAGTAGTGGTCAGATATACCTCCATATTTAGCAGCTTTAGATGCAGCAAGTCCACCTGTAATGAGAGAAAATCAGGAAAGGTATTAGTCCAGGCAAGTTAGTCTGTATACAGGTATAATAACACACATTCCTGTAGATTACAAAATCACAGCACTCTCGAGAAGCAAGTTCTCTAAAATTATGCTTATTAACGCAAGTTGCTCAAATTATGTGAATATTAACTTCTAAAATCCATTGGGTGAATGTCCAACTGCTGAAAATTGTGATTAAGAACTTAAGAGTTTCTGTGTGTCTGTGGCAAGTCTGTCTTATATTTCTTTAACTAAATTAACATTTGTGAACTCTCAAAATATTCCAAGACGTGTGGTGAACTTTACTCAATCCTTATAAAATATCGTAAGAACTGTTTTCTGCTTTGGAAGAACCTAACATAGCTTTTTAAGTCAGGTTTTCTTACACTTTGCTTGATACTCTCTGCTAACACATAGAATTTGACTAAGCATTTTATTTAAAGTTTTGATAATGGCATTATTTTTATCCATCCCAAAGTCTATCAGATTTTACCTGACATTGTGCATAATGAGCAAGCCTGATTTACAAGAACTCACTTAAAACCCTTGTTTAACTTCAATATGCCCAGATATTCTTCTGCTTTTTGTGTTTGTTTTTCCTTAAATGCATGATGCTAATTGCCTCAACTACTCATATTTTAACTATTCTTAGTGTAATTAGAGTCACTTTTAGATCTATGGTGTATAACTTTGGATTCCCCAAAAAATTGTCCAAATCTTCCAATCCCCATCATTAGTGAATGAAAAGATGATCGCTGAGATAGATGGTCTCAATTTGATCAGATGTTTCAGGGAACCATTTTACATTGGAACTAGGGGCTTCCATTCTAGGAATGGCTTTGTGGGCAGCTGGAAGACCTTAGTGCGAGTCTCCCCAGAACCTAAAAACATGCAGACCTGGACAGAGTTCCTTATACTCCCCTGGTTTTACACTGATTTTGCAGCATAAGGCCTGATCAGAAGTGCACCTCAAAGTAAATACAGTGGAGTATCAAAGCACTGCATCTCCAACTGAAACCACATTAGAACCAGCTTCCTCACAGCTCACCTTGCTGACACAACTCATCACTCCTCCCCGCCAGTGCTGACCATTTTGTTGAAAATGCTCATCTATTTTCTGATGAAGCCTCACCCCATGATGATACAGCTAACTGCCATATCACTACCAACTCTGGGCACTCGAACCGCCAAGGAAATTAATTATTTGGAAACCGTAATGTGTGGATATGTGCAACGGTAATGGCATTGTTTTGCTCAAATTGCGCTGAGGACATTTGAACCAATCATAGGCAAACACAAATCTTACATTTGTAATGCCTCCAATCATAAAAGATTCAAACAGAAGATTACAACACAGAAAAAGAACTAATTGGGAAACTATCAGTCTTAAGTGAACAACTTAAGTTGAATCTGAAAACTCTAAAGCCTCTTGGGGATCTTCCTATATAAGTACAAGTATAGAGTCATAGAGGCATACAGCATGGAAACAGGCCCTTCGGACCAACTCATCCACACCCACCAGATATCCCAATCTGACCTAGTCCCATTTGCCAGCATTTGGCTCAAATCCCTTCAAACCCTTCCTATTCATATACCCACCCAGGTGCCTTTTAAATGTTGTAATTGTACCCCACCACTTTCTTTAGTAGGTTGTCCCATACATTCACCACCCTCTGCACGAAAATGTTACCCCTCAGGTCCTTTTCAAATCTTTGCCCTCTCACCGTAAACCTATGCCCTCTAGTTTTGGACTTCACCACCCAGGGGAAAAGGACCTTGGCTATTCACTCTATCCACGTCCCTCATGTTTTTATAAATCTCTATAATATTACCCCTCAGCCTCGGATGCTCCAGGGAGAAAAGCCCCATCTGTTTAGCTTGTCCCTGTAACTCAAACCCTCCTGTCCTGGCAACATCCTTGTAAATTCTTTCTGAACCCTCTCAAGTTTAACAACATCCTTCCTTTAGATGGGCAACCAGACGTGTATGCAGTATTCTAAAAGTGGTCTCACCAATGTCCTATACAGCCGCAACATGACATTCTAACTCCTTTACTCAATGCACTTACCAATGAAGGCAAGCGTGCAAACTCCTTCTTCATCATCCTGTCTACCTGTGACTCCACTTTCAAGGAACTATGCACCTGCATTCCTAGGTCTCGTTAGGCAACTCTCCCCAGGGTTCTATCATTAAATGTGTAAGTCCTGCTCTGATTTGCCTTACCAAAATGCAATACCTCACGTTTATCTAAATCAAACTCCATCTGCCACTCGTCGGCCCATTGGCCATCTGATCAAAGTCCCATTGTACTCTGAGATAACCTTCTTCACTGTCCACTACATCATCTACTTTGGTGTCATCTGCAAACTTACTAACCATGTCACCTATATTCACATCCAACTTATTTGCACTTGAATATATCATGTTTATCAAGGTTCCCATAAATCACTATGGGCTATCCTCCAGACACAAAATCCAAATTTTGGTCTTTTAATGGACGATAATCAGCCTAGATCCTGCAAGTGGGAATGTTTTGATTGAAGTGAGTCAAATCAAAAAATGCAAATATTCTTCAATCAAGAGACATTTGGGGATTAACATAGGACCATTTCAATGGATTGCAGAAGAATTGTACTTTCTGATGCAGTCATGAAGCCCGTTTTATTTTTACAATCAACAATGCATGATGTTGTCCAAACAATTTTAGTAGAAAGGAATATGCCAGGATAGTAAAATGGGAGTGGAAAACTCAGAACATGTACGTGTTCTTTTAACAGACTTGTGAGTGGCAAGGCATGAACATTTCCACACTGCATCAGTGATGAAAGCATCAATGTGCAGTTATTTTCTTTTGCTTCAGAAATTAATTTTGTCTTGTATTGGGTACCTCCATTTGCACAGGAATGGGATGAGACAGACTTACACACTTTATGAAAAGTATAATAGAAGAAAATGTATCTCAAGAAACAGTAAATTACCCACTCCGATGCCAGGCTGGCCAACTCCTGCGCCAGGCTGGACTCCTACTCCAACACCAGGCTGCACACCCACTCCAAGGCCTAAATCAGATAGAAGGAATTTAATAATTAGAAATAGTGAAAGGCTTTACATAAAGCAATGTGACTTTATAGACTTTTTCAGCTAATTATTGCCAATGGTGGAAAAAAAGCAAATTTGAAATCCTGTTTATATATCCAGACATTGATTTCAGAAGTTAAGTTAAAATGTTATTGTCCCTAACTATTATTCTTCAATGTCAGAGGGAGAAAGCATTGCTTTGTCAGAGGTGCCATATTTTGGATGAGACAATAGATGCCAATCTACCTGTTCATATGGATAAAAAGAAAAGGTCTGATGATACTACCCAAACCAGAATGAGGCATTCTGATGTTCTTGCCAACATTAGCATTCACTAAAATCATTTAACTGTGTATTTAGAAACTGCTCTCCATCAATGATAGTTTTGGAAAAAAAAAATCAGCATTGGTAAAAGTTCACATCCCATTATTGAATGCCGATATTATTTTCTGTCTCATATTAGTGGTTGTGCTGGATAATCCTGCCAATATGATGTTGCATGATTTTTCAGAGTATAGGTTAGTAACATGAAAATGCTTCTCATTTATTTATAACATGCATCAGGAAAATTCCCCTCTCTTTTACAATAAACTTTTTTTAATGCTCAAAAATAATGATTTGACAATTATTTAGACCAGCGAATCTGTTAGCAGATGGTAGACTTACCTTGATATTTAGCAGCTTTAGATGGAGCAGCTCCACCTGCAGTGATAGAAAAATCAGTAAGTTTTGATACAGTTACAGCTACAGTGTCTTCATATATGCATAACAAGAAGCATTCTGAAGATTACAGCAACACAGCATTCCTGAAAAATAGATTCTCTGAAATCTTGCTCATTAAAATGAATTGTCCAAGTTGAACTGATGTTAACCTGAATTCCATTGGGTGAATATCAACTTTGTGATGAAGCAGTTCTTTCCAAATTCAGACAGTTCTTGTCAAGTTTAATTAACACATTAGAATTAGGTCAATGTTCTCAAATGTTTCAAGAAGTGTGCTGAGCTTGGTTTACATTTAATTACCAAACAGATTTAAAAATAAAACCTTATATGAATATATTGAATAGATAGGAGGAATTGTGGAATAGTGGATAGTGTTCCTGCTGTTCACTGAGCTCCGAGTTCAAGTCCTACTGTAGGATTGATGGCCAAGGAAGCTACGTTCATACTGTCAACCTGTAAACCTTCCAATCATTCCAAACCTGCCAATGACAGGCAAGAAGAGTGAGTGAGATTCTTGGTCAGATATGTGACAAAAAGAAAATGACAGACTCTACCATCTTCATTCTTTGTTCTGGTCTACAGCATGCATGGAAAGTGCATGGACATCATGAGGAACCAGTTAGATTAGTTTGCTGAATGGATGGTGTGGCTCAGACTGGGATAGAACTCCATTCTAGCTATGATGGATTAGAATCTGCTTCCTTGCCTTACTCATAGTATGTATGTATAGGTCCTGCAGGTGAAGAAGAAACATTCAATAATAGCTTCCAAATCAAGGTCCTGACATTCTTCTTGATATTCTCTCCTGACCTGTACTACCTACCTAAACATCTTACTGAAAGTGGTAGTACTGCTATTACGTTGGTTGTTCACCTGCCCTAAAATCAGTCAATTGTCATGTAGACATTCTGCTTAGTGAACATGTCCCATACATGAGAACATTCTCTGTACAAGCAGAGACCGGTGAATATACTGTATGTCTAAAAAGCTTGTGCTTAATTACTCCATGTAAAGGTATTCTTGATTTTCTCCCTTGTGTTTTGTTTTATCTATTTTTACCTTAAATCCATGCATGTTAATTGATTCAACAAATAATTGTATGGGTCAGTTCCACATTCTAATCACTCCCTGGGTAAAAGGTCATATTCTGAATTCTCTATTGGATTTATTGGTCACTGTTTTATGGTTATTGCCTCTAACTTTTGACTCCCTGACAAGAAGAAAAATGGACTCTGATCTTCTGATACAAGCAGCAGTGAATACTGAAGTGTTTGTTGTTATTGAGGATTAGAATGGCATCAGATGTTCTGGGTACCAATTTATGCTGGAAGTAAAATCTTAAATTATATCTTCTGATGATGGTGGTAGTAATAGCACTCATTCAGTAATCTGGAGGTCTATGCTAATGCTTTGAGGTATAGGTTCAAATTTTACTATGGCAACTGGTGGAATTTAAATTCAATTAATAAAATCCAGAAATGAAAGGTAATCTCAGCATTGGTGGCCATGAGATTATCATCGGTTGTTATTTCTGGTCACTATAATGTCTTTTTAGGGAATCTGTCATCCTCATTCAGTCTGGTCTACATGTGACTCTAGATCCACAGCCATGCGTTTGCCTCTTAAAAGCTGTCTGAAATGGTCTTGTGTGCAACTCAGTTCATGAATGATTAGGGACAGGCAACAAATGCTGGCCTTGCCAATGATGTTAAAAACCGTCAGAGAATACATTTTAAAAATATTGCTACTATTCCATTGGAACTCTTGCTGATGGTGTTTCATTACCCGTAAACATGTAAACGTGGGCATCCTGACTTGAATTTACCCTGGTATTTACAAT
Source organism: Rhincodon typus (assembly GCF_021869965.1). NCBI lineage: Eukaryota > Metazoa > Chordata > Chondrichthyes > Orectolobiformes > Rhincodontidae > Rhincodon > Rhincodon typus. The sequence goes on along the minus strand of NC_063357.1, from coordinate 32,382,886 downwards.
AATATACTTGGAGCTGTTCCTAACAGGCATCAAGTCTATTCAAAAATTGAGCTCTAAATAAGTCAGGTTAAGCTCTAATGACTACAGGTATTTTGTTTGGAAATATGAACTGGAAAACAGAAATTTGGACTACTCTGTTGTAGCGAATGAATGAGTTAGTTTTTCCTCATAACTCAAAAATGCAACTGTGTAGACATTTAATGGTTACATAATAACATTTAACTTTTTTGGTGTTGGAGGCTGGATTTTGATACTTTTGAGACACAATGGCATCATGCATCTTTCAAAAAGCAATCCAGCAACAGGATTTGGATTAAGTACAGCTTGTCATAGGCCTGAGGTGCAATTGGAACAGAGACTTCCATAAAGCTTGAATGCATGCTAGATCCTTCTGTTACGCTCTCTTTTCAGTTGGAAAAGAAATAAACTTGTCTTCACAAAAAGAAAAACAACTTTCAATTTCAGCCAAGATCTAAATCTAACTGACCGGCTACCAAATTGAAGCTAGCCGCAGTTAACAACAACTAGCTGCAATTCAAAAACGAACTGTGAAGAAACTCTACTCATTCCACCCCTTTTGGTTTAGACTTTGATCTGTAGACAGTGTCATTTTTGCCTACATTTTCCACACATAATATTTCTAAGATAACTTTTGTGTCTGTCTGTCCTATGTATGTGCTTTTGAATTTAAAGTTGGTATATTTTAAATTTGCCTTCTAGTACTTAGTATTTTGATTTTGCCACATGTTAGAGAATAAATTTGTTATAAATTTATGCATCACTGTCAGAGGAATTCTTTTGGATTATGATGCTGTATAAAAGGCAATTCTGGTTTTTTTGAGTTAGTTCCTGAAGCATAAAGACAAAAGTTTCAAAATTTAAGGAAATAACTTCAGCAAAGCTAATGTGAATTTGAAAGGGTAAAGCATAATAAATTTAACTGGTGGATCATAAAGGAAATCATTTTTTCTTTCAACTCCGTAGACCTGAAATGGATAAGAAGTGAGAGGGTGAAAGATGATAAGTAGTCAGAGTAGTGAAGAAACAGCTGGGAATGCTCCGGGATTTCATGCTGAGACGAGAAAGTAAGGGCTCAGAGGATCATTTGCTTAATTGTTTCCATTGTCACAAAGTAGAACATTTTCATTCAAAATGCTGGAAGTTGCAATGGATGCACATAAGACTGACTGTGTTTCAGAAGTGAGAATCTGAAAAGGGAACTCACAAGGTAAGTACCATGGACCAAATTGTAGCTTTGACTGCAACTGTGAAACCAAAGTTAAATACCGCTGTGAGTGCAGGAGGGGTGAAGGATAGAAGAATGATATAATAGGTTTTTGATGAAAGGCAAAGTAATCCTTTATTCAAATGATACAGCTAAAGCCAAAACTATATTAAGGGATACAGCAGTTATGTATCAGTTTTACGAGAGAAGGACTTTATTTCTCCTTCAGAGAGTCTGCTTTGAAAGCCAATGTTTTAATAAACAGGGTAAGTGGAGAATACATACCTGTTTCTATGTACAAAGTTCACACAGAATGCGACCTAGCATCTGAAACATTGGTAGTAGGAATTTTCAGAAATTACCTGTGGATGGAACTGACTTACTCCTAGGTAATGATTTAGGTGGAGTAACTAAATTTATTGCTTTGCCTAGAACCATAGAAAGTCTAAGTGAAGTTAAAGAGAAGGAAAAGATACAGGCATGAGTTGCAGAAAAGTTTTCCCATGTGAATGGTGACTAGAGCAATGGCAAAACAAAGTCCAGTGCTGGCATTTTGAGTATTAATCATTGATGAAGTGCCTTAATTGCTTACCTGCAGAAGACATAGATCATTTAGTTTTAAGTAACACTGAATGGTTGTCTTAAAATGTGTGATAATTCCCTGAGTGCCATTATAAATGATATCATAGTCCTGTTATTCTGTCTTTTTTGGCCATACAGACAATAACCAATGATGTCCATCCAATTAATTTTGGTTGACAGGAATATCACAGGCTGACTTTGCAAGAATGGACAATCTCAGCCATTCAGAAAACTTGCAGATTCTCTTGACAATCCAATAACTCTTCATACAATGTCCTTGATGAATGCATCCAGCTGTTGTTATTTTCTTTCGCTTTTGATATTAATTTCAAAGTGAGTCAGATATCTCCATTTGCACAGAATTGGGATGAAGTAGAGTTATATACTCTTTGTAAAATAGAATGGAGAACAATGTCATCCAAAAGACAGTAATTTACCTACTCCGATGCCAGCCGGGACACCCACTCCAACACCAGGTTGCACACCCACTCCAACGCCAGGCTGCACACCCACTCCAACGCCAGGCTGCACACCCACTCCAACGCCAGGCTGCACACCCACTCCAAGACCTACATTGAGATCAAAAAAGAATGTGATATTTCAAAATAGTGACTTGTTATTTTAGAACATTAAAGGACAAAAAAAATAAGTTTTTTTGGTCTATTGTGGCACACAGTGAAATAAAATCGCCCCAGGAAATCTGCTGCCTTTTTAATTCCAGCACTTCAACATTTAAACTAAGATCTTATGCTACTAAGTATTATTCTTAGATGTGGGAATGGAAAAGTGCAGCATTTTTCAGAGCTGCTGTCTTTTTGATGAGGCAATCTGTCTGTTATCATTGATCTGAAAAGCTGCAATAAACTGATGGCCATACTAGTCTAAAAAAGCCTAATCTCAAAAACTAAGCGGACTTATGCCTTGTTAGTGCTTGGTTGGGAGACCAACTGGGAATATTAGGTGCAGTAGTAGTGCTCTTAAACCTAAACCTCCTAGCCCAGCGTTAAGTCCCACCTGTTCCAGATGAGTGTCATAACATGCCTGAGTAAGTTTATTAAAACTATTTAAGAAGATATTATGTTATCCAAAGGATGAGGCTTTCTGGTGTCTTGACAATCACTAAACTAGCATAACAATTTATTTATAAATTGGTTACTAATAAGAATCAGTTTTCAAAACAAAAGAAAAAATATGCTAAAAGGTTCAAAACACATCATTGAGTACTTGATGGTGTTTTCTGCTTCAGTTTAACGGTTGCACCAGATCATCTGACTGACTTGATATTGCAAGACACAAAAACTGAAATGGTTGAAGAAACTTAGCAGTTCACATATGCTGCCAGATTTGCAACATCAAAACAAAACATTGTGGATGCTGGCGGTCTGAAATACACGAAAACAAAAACTGTTGGTGAAACTTAGCAGATCACATATGCTGTCATACTTGCTGAGTTTCTCCAACAGTTTTTGTTCTTGTGTATTTCAGATTGCCAGCATCCACAATGCTTTGCTTTGTTTTGATGTTCCAAGAATGATCAGAGTATATGTTACTAATGTGGAAATGTGTCTCACGTAGCCATTACATTCACCATTTAAATTCCTTTCTCTTTCACATTTAATTGGTTTTACCTTGATTTTCAAGGATAATAATTTGATCATTACATTGACCAGTGAATATATGTTAGCAACTGTAGTTTTACCTCCATATTTGGCAGCTTTAGGTGCAGCAGCTCCGCCTAGAATGAAATTGAAAAGTAAATTTATTGTAATAATACAGCTAAGTCTGTCTCTATATAGATATGACAAAATGTCATTGATCATGAAATACGGAAGATTACAACCACACAGCATTCCTGAGAAATATGAGTCAGAAACATTCCACAATAACAAAATTTACTCAGATCAATTTCTGAACTCTATTGGGCAAATGCTCATCTAAAAAAATTGTAACTATGAAATAATCAAGAGACTCTGGTATTCTATGATTGTAGCAATGTTCAGTTAGTTGTGACATTTCATTGCATAATGTGGTAACACCACTTATACAGAAATAGCGCAGAACAGAATTACATAGGCTATAAATGAAGTAAAATGGAGCAAAATATCTTTCAGAAGACAGCAAATTACCAACTCCAATACCAGGTTGGACAACTCCAGCGCCTGGCTGCACACCTACTCCAGCGCCCCGCTGCACTCCTACTCCAACACCTATATTAAGATAACAAGAATTTAATAATTAGAAACAGTAAATGATTTATTTACAAAATAGTGCAAATTAAGGGGTTTTTGGAAAACAGTGTTTGACAGCGATACAAATAATGTGAACTCTGATCCATGTTCACTTTTTAATTCTAGATGTTCATTTCAACACCTCAAGGTGAGCTGTTATTCGTCCTAACTATTCTCCTTCCATGCAAGTTGGAGGGAGTGCTGGATTGTTAGATATCATATCTACTGGATGAGATGTTAAACTTAAAGCCAAACTCTGTGGACAGGGTGCTCCTAAGACACTATCCACATAAGGGTAAGGAACTTTCCTAATTACATTGTTCAACTCTTGAATAACCAGTAGAATGGTTTTACTCCCTATAGTATTCGCTATATGCATGACTGGTTCCTAATGCCGATTTGTTCCTGCGGTCATCAACATAGCAACAGCAATGCCAATCCAAAAAGTAACTAATTGCTAGAAAGCACTTCAGGCTGTTCTATAGTCTGAAATTAATAAAAGAAAAATCTGGAGATGACTGCTCAAGGACATCCATATCAATTACTGACTGAAGCATATATTCCAGAGTTCAGAAATTTCAGTTATAGGGATAGATTGAAGAAGCTGGGATTGTTTTCCTTGGAGAAGAGAAGATCTGTTTTGAAGTATTCAGAATCATAAGAGGTCTAGACAGATTAAATTTGGAGAAATTGCTCCCTCTCATGAAAAGAACAAGAATGAGAGGGCACAAATTTGAAGTAATTAGTGGAAGTGATATGAGCAAAAAATGTTTCCACGCAGTGAGCAATTAGGTTCTGGAATGTAATGCTGGGTGGTGCAGGCAGGTTTAATTTAGGCATTCAAAAGAAAAATTAGATAGTTATTTGAAAAGTAACAACGTAAAGAGCTATGGAGAAGAAGGCAGAAGACTGACACCAAGACGCTTATTTGAAGACACGATGGCCTCCTTCAGCAGTGTAACAGTTTTGGATTCTGCAGTAAAGAAAGAACATTAATGCAATTAATGAAAAATATGTTTTATTCTATTTGGCTTTTGGTTAGGTTATCCAAAAGTATCAAAATGTATTAACTTTAAAAAATGCACTTTTTTTACAATTCATTTTTGTGGTATGTGGGAATCACTGGCTGGCCAGTATTTATTGCCCAACTGTAGCCGCCCTTGAGAAGGTGGTGATGAGTTCCGTTCTTGAACCGCTGAAGTCTACCTGCTATGAGTTGACCCACAATGTCATTAGGGAAGGAATTCCAGGATGTTGATCCAGCGATAGCAAAGGAATGGCAATACATTTCAAAATCAGCATAATGAGTGACTTGGAGGGGAAATTGAAGGTGGCAGTATTCTCATGTATCTGCTGCCCTTGTCCTTCTAGATGGAAATGGTTGTGGGTTGGAAGATGCTGTCTGAGGATCTTTGGTGAATTTTTGCAGCGCATCTTATAGACAGCTCAGTAGCAGCATTGTACACTTTGGTAGTGGAGGGAATGGATGATTGTAGATGTAGTGCCACTCAAGCAGGCTGCTTTGTCCTGGACGGTGTCAAGCTTCTTGAGCGTTGTTGGAACTGCATTCATCCACGCAAGTGGGGAGCATTCCATCACACTCCTGACTTGTGCCTTGTAGATGATAGACAGGCTTTGGGAAGTCAGGAGGTGAGTTACTGGCCACAGCATTCCTAGCCTCTGACCTGCTCTTGTAGCCACTGCTTTTACGTGGCGAGTCCAGTTGAGTTTCTGGTCAATGATAACCCCCAGGATGTTGATAGTGGGAGATACAGTGATGGAAACACCACTGAATATTGAGGGTGGTGGTTAGATTGTCTGTTATTGGTGATGGTCATAACCTGGCATTTGCGTGGCACGAATGTTACTTGCCACTTATCAGTCCAAGCCTGGATATTGTCCAGATCCTGTTGCATTTGAACATGGACTGCTTCAGTACCTGAGAAGTTGCAAATGGTGCTGAACATTGCGCAATCATTAGCGAATAGCCTTACTTCTGACATTATAATGGAGGGAAAGTAATTGACAAATCAGCTGAAGATGCCTAGGACACCACCCTGAGGAACTCCTGCAGAGATGTTCTGGAGCTGAGATGACTGACCTTCAACAACTATGACCATCTTCCTATGTGCCAGGTATGAATCCAACCTGTGGAGAGTTTGCCCTCTGACACCCATTGATTCTGGTTTTGCTAAGGCACCTTGATGCCACACTCAATCAAATGCAGCCTTGATGTCAAGGGCTGTCACTCTCATGGCATCTCACTCTCATGGCATCTCACTTTAGTTAACATTAATCTTGGAAAGACATGACAGCATATGGTTCTGGAACAGTCCCAGCAGATTGGATGGTAGCAATTTAATACCACTCATTAAAAAAGTATGGAGAAAGAAAACCTGGGCTTACAATCTGGTTATCTACCGGCAGTAGGGAAATGTTAAAGAAGTAAAGGATGTGATAGGATGTAAAGGATGCGTAAGTTTCAGAATACTGATGGACAAAGACGAGAGTGGTCCTAAAGAAAGAAAGAGTGCTGAATTGGGGGAAGGCCAACTATAGCAAAATTCAGCATGAGCTGGGGAAGGTGGTTTGGGAGCAGCTGTTTGAGGGTAAATCCACATTTGATATGTGGGAAGCTTTTAAAGAGAGGTTGATTAGAGTGCAGGACAGACATGTCCCTGTGAAAATGAGAAATAGAAAGGGCAAGATTAGGGAGCCATGGATGACAGGCGAAATTGTGAGACTTGCAAAGAGGAAAAAGGAAGCATACATAAGGTCTAGGCGACTGAAAACAGACGAAGCTTTGGAAGAATATCGGGAAAGTAGGACCAATCTGAAACAAGGAATTAAGAGGGCTAAAAGGGGTCATGAAATATCTTTAGCAAACAGGGTTAAGGAAAATCCCAAAGCCTTTTATTCGTACATAAGGAGCAAGAGGGTAACCAGAGAAAGGGTTGGCCCACTCAAGGACAAAGGAGGGAAGTTATGCGAGGAGTCAGAGAAAATGAGTGAGATTCTTAGTGAGTACTTTGCGTCGGTATTCACTGAGGAGAGGGACATGACGGATGTTGAGGTTAGGGATAGATGTTTGATTACTCTAGGTCAAGACGGCATAAGGAGGGGGGAAGTGTTGGGTATTCTAAAAGGCATTAGGGTGACAAGTCACCAGGTCCGGATGGGATCTATCCCAGGTTATTGAGGGAAACGAGAGAGGAAATAGCTGGGGCCTTAACAGATATCGTTGCAGCATCCTTGAGCACGGGTGAGGTCCCGGAGGACTGGAGAATTGCTAATGTTGTCCCCTTGTTTAAGAAGGGTAGCAAGGATAATCCAAGTAATTATAGACCGGTGAGCCTGACGTCAGTGGTGGGGAAGCTGCTGGAGAAGATACTGAAGGATAGGATCGATTTACATTTGGAAGAAAATGGGCTTATTAGTGATAGGCAGCATGGTTTTGTGCAGGGAAGGTCATGTCTTACCAACTTAATAGAATTCTTTGAGGAAGTGACAAAGTTGATAGATGAGGGAAGGGCTGTGGATGTCATATGCATGGACTTCAGTAAGGCGTTTGATAAGGTTCCCCATGGTAGGCTGATGGAGAAAGTGAAGTCGCATGAGGTCCAGGGTGTACTAGCTAGATGCATAGAGAACTGGCTGGGCAACAGGAGACAGACAGTTGTAGTGGAAGGGAGTTTCTCAAAATGGAGAACTGTGACCAGTGGTGTTCCACAGAGATCCGTGTTGGGACCGCTGTTGTTCGTGATATACATAAATGATCTGGAGGAAGGTCTGATTAGCAAGTTTGCAGATGACACTAAGATTGGTGGAGTAGCAGATAGTGAAGGGGACTGTCGGAGAATGCAGCAGAATATAGATAGGTTGGAGAGTTGGGCGGAGAAATGGCAGATGGAGTTCAATCCAGGCAAATGCGAGGTGATGCATTTTGGAAGATCCAATTCAAGAGCAAACTATACAGTAAATGGAAAAGCCCTGAGGAAAATTGATGCACAGAGAGATCTGGGTGTTTAGGTCCATTGTACCCTGAAAGTGGCAACGCAGGTCAATAGAGTGGTCAAGAAGGCATAAGGCATGCTTTCATTCATTGGACGGGGTATTGAGTACAAGAGTTGGCAGGTCATGTTACGGCTGTATAGGACTTTAGTTCGACCACATTTGGAATACTGCGTACAGTTCTGGTCGCCACATTACCAAGAGGATGTGGATGCTTTGGAGAAGGTGTAGAGGAGGTTCACCAGGATGTTGCCTGGTATGGAGGGCACTAGCTATGAAGAGAGGTTGAGCAGATTAGGATTATTTACATTAGAAAGACGGAGGTTGAGGGAGGACCTGATTGATGTCTACAAAATCATGAGACGTATAGACAGAATGGATATCAAGAAGCTTTTTCCCAGAGTGGGGGACTCAATTACAAGGGGTCACGATTTCAAGGTGAGACGGGAAAAGTTTAAGGGAGATATGCATGGAAAGTTCTTTACGCAGAGGGTGGTGGCTGCCTGGAACGCGTTGCCAGCGGAGGTGGTAGAGGCGGGCACGATAACGTCATTTAAGATGTATCTAGACAGATACATGAATGGGCAGGGAGCAGAGGGATACAGGTCCTTGGAAAATAGGCGACAGGTTTAGATAGAGGATCTGGATCAGCGCAGGCTTGGAGGGCCGAAGGGCCTGTTCCTGTGCTGTAATTTTCTTTGTTCTTTGATAACAGGCACTTAGAAAACATCAATGGGATAATGCAAATTCAACATGGATGTATCAAAGGAAAATTGTGTTTGACAAATTTACTGGGGATATGTGTGAAGTTGTCAATTTTGGCAGGGATAACAAAATAGCAGAGTAATATTACATGGTGATAGAATGAAAAATGTTGTTGTCCAATGGGACCTGAATGTACTTGTCGACCTGCTACTGAAAGTTCAGTTGGCTTGGTGGCAATGCAGAATGATGCCAACAGCATGAGTTCAATTCACGCTCTCGCGAGGTTACCATGAAGGACTCCCCTTCTTAACTTCTCACTTTTCCTCAGGTTAAACCACTACCAGTCGTCTCTATCTAATGAGGTACGACTGTGCTGACTTTAACTTACCAATGTCCTTACCTCCTGGAACTCCAGGCTGAACAGCTCCTTCAGCACCTGTATTAAGGAAACAAAAACATTGAGTTGGCTCATTTAAACACTGCCTATGACTGGGATGGTAAGTTGTATGAGTGTACTGGACTGGAGGATTTGTAATGGTTAAATTTTGTCCAAAGTGGTCACTCATTTAGGAAAAAACAACATATTCAGGTGGAGTTTGCTGAATGTATCAAATGTTATGATGTGGAGGTGCCGTGTTGGATTGGGGTGGATAAAGTAAAAAAATCACACAACACCATATCATGTGATTCCTTTGAATTGGCCATTGGAAATTCAGGTATCTTTTTAAAAGTTATCAGTCCCTACAGTGATTTTAACAATACATATTCTTGTGCATGGTTTCAGTGCCTGTCTCATGAATGTCTTCGCTTGGTACAATGCTCCAATGCGGTGTTATCCGAATGGCAGCACAATGGTTGGTGAATGGTGACTGATTTTCACTGTTGGAGAAGGCTAAATCACGAAGGAACTGAGTGAAATGTAATCACATGCTTTTGCTTGTGCCCAAAAGGGATTGTACAGGGCTTTTATTTTCCAAAACAGCAACATATGAGGTGGCTTGGCAGAATGACAGCATACAATATCTGACAACTACTAGCTTATAGTAGCAATGTTCGACCATCATACTTTTAATTGCTACCCCCATTCCCAGGCAAACCTCACCTCACACTATTGATTATACAGCTAAATAAAGATTGAACAAACTGAATGAATTCAAGAAATTGTGGGAATATTCCATTTGAAAAGCAGAAAGACACAAATAGAAAGTAAAACATACCATTCATTAGTATTTAATTACTGGATTTTACTTACAAAGAAACATTGCAACAGTAATCTGGTAATAATTAGACTTAAAATTATACAATAGTTTAAAATGCAGATTCTTTAGACTGTGCTATTTAGCTTTAAAATTCATTCTTCATATCTCGTGTCTCTATTATACATTTACTATTTTTCCAGTTATGTCTACTTACACATTCCATCAAGCCCTATCCATTTCGTTAAAACATTTATCATACTCTAAAAATTTTATGTGCCATATGATATACCAACTTTTTTCCTTCTGATGTTTCACTAGTGGATTAATGAATTGCACAGCAGATGGGCCCATTCTTTTAATTATAGTTTAGGAGAAAGATAGTTAGATTTTTAATACTGTCGCCACATATTTGAAGAACTCTGTTTTTATTGCTATTCTTTCACTCTGAACCCAACCACCAGATGCAGTTACATCCATTGAGCCACAGCCTGGATACCGGATAGAGGCTTTTCACACTGCAGTTCTGTGCAGCAAGCATGCCGTAGGATCATGTTTCTGAAAATACTGAATTTCATTGCTAAGTACACAGTAATAGTCAGAAAAGTAAGATTTATTAAGTATTATATGAAAAAAAGCAAAAATACTAGAAGTTTGAAACCAAGCAGAAGGTGATGGAAATGGTTAGCAAGGTGACCAGCAAGTACAACAGATGTAAAAGAAAATGTTAGAATAATATTTTATAAAATTATATCTGGGTTCTATTTAAAACATTAATCAATCAGTTGTTCTTTTTCAATTTTATTGTCCATGATTTTACCGTCAGTGATAAAACTCCTAATATAATGTGCCATACCAAATTTCACTTCTTTTTGTCATAAATATCAGACTTCTTATTTTCTCCAACGTCCAGGAATTTCAGTACCATAAAATCAAAAACAAAGAAAGAGACCAATTGGCCCATTGTGGCCTGTGCATTCCCAACAAATCTAAAACTTCTTTGTTCACAGATGAAACTGCCTGGTATACTTAACGCTACATACTCACTGGAGATTTACAATGATTGATTTCACCAACTAGAATATGATGTTTGGTGAAACGGTAATAACTGATCAATAATCATAACTTATAGGTCTAGTAAATCAAGAACAAATTATTGTACTGTTATACCTCCTGGAGCACCTAAATTAATAGCACAAGAAAGAACACATTAGAATATCAAATTGATCCATTTCATTAGTACAAAACTACATATGGGTGGGTGGGGCAGATGTGGGGGAGGTCATTGCAATGATCGATGGTTCCTTAAGGGAACTGAAAAGGTTAGAAGTACTTTGCACTTAAAGCACTACACTATTTTATGCTAATAAACAATAAACTTGTAAGAAATATATATATTACTTAATTAGCACGTAACAGGGCAAGGACGATTTTAGTAACCAATGTTTCTCTAACTAGTTGTTCCGGTTGATTATATTTTGTTGAACAGATTAGTAATAGTTTTTCCTCTTACAATAATATAGCAGTCAACTTCCTTTTAACAGTTTATTGTGGTCAAAGCTGATTCAATTTCATTTTGGAAATGCATCATTAATTTTTGATATATATATAAATATTAACATAAGCTTGTACATTAACAACTGGAACAGGGCATTTGGTTCCTCAAGCCTGCTCTGACACTGAATAAGATCAAGGCTGATCTGATTATGGCCTCAACATGCCCTTTCCTGCCTATCCTCTATAGCCTTTGAATCTTGTGTTCGCCAAGAATCTATCTGCTTTAAAAATATTCAACCAACCCACTTCTACACACCATCTTTTAGGGAAGAAAGTTCCATGGACTCCCAATCCTCAGGGGGAAAAAAAATTCTTCTCATCTCCATTTTAAATGAGAAACCTCTTATTTATAAACTATGTCCCTTAGTTTTAGTCTGTCCCAGAAGGGGAAACACTCTTTCAGCATATACCCTACCAAAGCTCCTCACCTATGTTTCAATAAGATTACCTCTCATTCTTATGAACTCCAATGGATACAGGCTTAACCCATTTAATCATTTCTCATAACGTAGTCCCTCATCACAGAAATTAGTTGAGTGAACACTCTCTGAACTGCTCCTAATGCAACTATGTCCTTACTTAAATAAGGAGACACAAACTGTATACAATACTTCTGCTGTGGTTTCACCAAAGCCCTGTACAACTGTAGCAAATCATCTCTACTCTTATATTTCATTTCCCTTGTAATAAACATAGAAGAGGAAATGATATAGCTGGAAGTCCTCACTTAAAAATAGTCTGTATTCCTGAAAATTGCAATCTTAAGTGAAATGATTTTACGTGAAGCATTGATTCCCATAGGACTCAATGTTAAAACTGGAGTTAGGTTCCATTTCAACTTCCTTAGCAGAAAAAAAATTCAAAACATTATATTTGTTGAATCTAAATTGAAATACAATATTTTAAATGGCTAAATACCCATTTGGTGATTTAAATTTGGTGTTAAAATAACAAATTTATAAAAATGTAACATTTAATAAACAGAACCTCCTGCAGTGGAACCTCCGAGAATGAAGACTGAAGCACCACTGCCCAGGGCCTGCACTGGGGCTCCTTTGTTCATCAGGGTCTGAGCCACCTGTTGGGGTTATTGCTCATTCCTGGCTTCAACATAGTTGTTGCCTTTGGCACAGTTTTTCAGATCCGTGTTGTTCTTTTTTGCTAGCTGCCACCACCTCTGGGGTCCATTTGACACACCTTTTGTTGAGTTGCTCCTCTTGGCTGGTTGTGGGACCATGACCTTCCTCCCTAACCTCATGGTGGGGTTTGAACTGTGGCTGGGATTAGATTGTGACTTATGGCTGGTAGGCAACATTGATTTTGCTCACGCTACAAGTCGGAAGTTTCTTTTTATTCTTCTTTAAAGGGATGAGGGCGTCGCTAGCTAGGCAGCATTTATTACCCATCCCTAATTGCCCAGAGAGCAGTTCAGAATCAACCACATTGCTGTGGGTCTGGAGTCACATGTAGGCCATACCAGGTAAGGATGGCAATTTCCTTCCCTAAAGGGCATTAGTGAACCAGATGGGTTTTTCAGATAATCGGCAATGGATTCATGGTCATCATTAGATTCTTAATTCCAGAAATTTTTATTGAATTCAAATTCCAGCATCTGCTGTGGCGGGATTCAAACCCAGGTCCCCAGAACATTATTTGGATCTCTGGATTAACAGTCAGCGATAATACCACTAGGCCATCACCACCCCTTGTTGAAGTGTTCTCTAATCCAATGAAATTTGAGGACATCACTGCACAGTTTTACTGACTGTAAGTTTAGTGCCTTGGGGAGAAGGAATGGCTCAAGTCGACTGTGGAGCTCCATTATAGCTTGTGCTTTGGAGCTATGGGGGACGGGGGTCAGATGGGCAGGTGGCTAGAATGGGGTCTTCCAATCTGATTCAAGCAGATTCTCTGCAGATGATCACCAGCTGGCAAAGAGTGGCAATCTACTGTGTCTGAGAGGGTCCTGGGGCTGATACTTACAAGTGTGTTGGTTTGGTAGTGGAAAGCATGACAGCCTCTCGGGGTGGATGCTGTTGGGCTGCAGGTGCAATATGATCACAGTTTGGTGGCTGTTCCATCAAGTAATTTTGTGGGGCCTGGTGGCTGGGCATTCTTGGTGCAGCCCTCAAGCAGGCATTGGGCATAGGCCACATCAGTGAATAGGAGCATTTGCGCTAAAGTGGTGTGCATTGTGTCAGGTACTACAGTAAACAATGTTAAAACAAATCTATCTCATGATGTGCAACTAGGCTTCACAATACAATAACTTAATGTTAAAGCAAAAGAAAGCTCAATGTGGAATTGTTAAATGTGGATTCTGCATCCTAAGTGGACTAGTGTTCCAGTGAACCCCACAGAAGTTCTGGGAACATTGGCTTGAATTCCAACATGGCAGATCGTCAAATTTGAATTCAATTAATAAATTTGTATTTAAAAAAGTGAGTCAGATTATGACCACAAAACCATTGCTGGTTTTTGTAAAAAACCATTGTTTCACTGATGCCCCTTAGGAAAGGAAAATCTTCCATCCTCATCTGGTCTGGCCTACATGATTCAGATCCATAGTAATCTGATTGAGTCTTAAATGCTCTCTGAAAGGGCCCAGCAAGCCACAGTTGAATCTAACCACTGGTGGTAAAGTTTGATCATGTAAATGAAACTCAGCAGGCGAGCTGCCATGGATCGAGGCACCAGAAACAACCATGACACAACCAGCTCTGCCAACCCTGCAAAGTATTCCTTTCTTTGGCTTGTGTCAAACTTGGAGCAGCTGTTCCACTGACTAGTCAAGCAACAGTCTGATATTGTAATGTCTGATTCTGTGAGAATGACTATGTTGCAGACAGCAACACATCATTTCACTGCAGGTCAGATCTATCAGAGTGGTTATAGTTGGGAAAGATTTTATTAAGAGTCCTAACATTGACTCTGGACCCCACAGAGTCTATGGCATCAGGTCAAACATGGATACGAAAACCTCCTTTTGATTACAACTACAGGCCTGCAGATTTCAGGCAGCTGTCACGCTAGTGAAGACATAACACAGAATTACTTGCAGCAGCATATACAGAGATCTATTCAAGTGATCTCACAAGCAATGAATCAGGTCTAAGCCTTGCGTCCTGCTACATCCAGTCATGAATTAGGTTGGACAATTAACAACTCATTGAAGGAGGATGTTTCACAAATATCGCCATGCTCCATGATGGGTCCCAGCACACCAGTGCAAAAAACAAAGCTGAAGCATTAATCTTCAGTCAAAAGTGCTGTGCTGACAATTCATTTCACTCTCTTCTTAAGGGCCCAGCATCACAGATGCCAGCCTTCAGCCAATCTTATTCACTCCATGTGATATCAAAGAACAGCTGATGGCACAGGATGTTGTAAAGGCAATGAATGCTGACAACACTCCATCAATACCACTGACAGCTTGAGCTCCCTGGACTAGCCACACCATTAGACAAGCTGTTTCAGCACCGTTAAAATAGTAGTTACCTTACAATATGAAAATTTTCAGTTTTGATCAATCGACAAAAAGTAGGACCAACCTCACACAGCTAATTACCACACTGTTGGTTTGCTCTCATCAGAAAGGTGATGCAAGTTGTAGTTAATAGTGCAGTACAATCAAATAGCATCTACGCAACAATAATCTGTTTCTTGATACTCAGTTAGGTTCCGTTTGTCCAAATCAATTCCTAAGCTCACCACAGTCTTAGTCAAAATATGGAAAAAAGAGCAGAACTCAAAGAGATGAAGCAAGGGTGATGGCCTTTTACAGCAAGGCAGCATTTCACTGATTGTGGCATCAAGGTCTCTGTGCGAAATGAAGTCAATGTAAATCAGGGGAAAATCTTTGCTGGGGCAGTCAAACCTAGCACAAAGGAAAATGATAGTGGTTGTTAGATGCCAATAATCTCAACGACAGGATATCACTGCAAGAGATAGGCTTGTGGCCTATGCCCAACCATCTTCAGTTGCTTCATCAATGACCTTCCATTCACTATCAGGTCAGAAGTAGGGATGTTCTTTGATGACTGCATGACGTTCAGCTGTATTTGTTGATGATTGCACAATATTCAGTAGCATTCGTGACTCTTCAGATACTGAAGCACATGCAGCAAGATCCTGATGACATTTGAGCCCAGCCTAATAGGCAGCTGGCAACATTCTTACCAAATCTGTGCCAGACAATGACCATCTCCATCAGGAGAGAATCTAAGTATTGCTCCTTGACATTCAATGGCATTACCATCACTGAATCTACTACCATTAACATCCTAGGGGTACCAGCAACTGAACTGGACTAGCCATATAAATACTGTGATTTTAAAAGCAAAGCACAGGCTGGGAATTCTGCAGCTTAGTAACTTACCTCCTGACTCCGTAAAGTCAGTTTACCATCAACAAGGCACAAGTCAGAAATGTGATGGAACGCTACCTACTTGCCTGGATGACTGTAACTCCAACAACTCCAACTCCAACATCACACAGGACACAGCACTTGATTTTCTCACCCCATCTAATGCCTACAAGATGCCTGTAACAAAACACCAAGGCTCCTTAAACACAACCTTTCAAACCAGCAAACTCTACCACCCAGAAGGAAACGTGTATGTCAACACTTACAAGTTCTCCTTCAAGTCATGTACCACCATGACTTGGAACTATAGTGCTGTTCCCTCACTGTTGCTGGAATTTCTGCCCTAATACCACTGTGGGTTTGCCGACACCACATGGACTGCACCAGTTCAAGATGGTAGTTGAACACCACCTTCCCTTAGGCAATTAGACATTGGCAGTAAATGCTGGCCTAGCCACTGCATCCAGTGAATGAAGAATAAAAAAAATCCATTTTCTTCACTAAACACTTGTTGTACCTGCATTTAACACTTTTTAAAATTCTTCTGCCAGGACACCTATATCACTCTGCAATCTCTCTTCATTTAAATAATATGCTTTTTTCAATTCTTCCTGCCAGTGGATAAGTTCAAATTTTGCCACATCATATTTCACTTGCCCAATTTTTTTGTCCACTCACTTAACCTATCTATATCCCTTTGCAGACTCCTCTCATGTCTTCTTCACAACTTGCTTTCTTACCTATCTTCATCTCATCAGCAAATCTTGCAACATTCATCCCCTTGATGGAAGTCATTGATTTGGCTTGTAAACAGTTGAGGCACTAAAACTGATTGTGTGGTACTCTACACATTACATCTCGCCAAACCACAAATTACAATTTTATGTCTATTATCATTTTCATGTTAGCTAACCAATCTTCTATCCATGCTAACATCATACCCCCTCCATTAGAAGATCTTAATTTTTGTAGAATCCAATGTTATGGAACTTTGTCAAATACTTTTTGGCAATGTATGTACATCGCTAAAGAATTCTAATAAATTAGTCAATTGGTTTCATTAAAGCTGATTGCATTGAGATCACAAGGATGTTATGATGGAGCTGTACATATAATGTTAGTTAGGCAGCAACTGAAATACAGTGCAGTTCTGGTCACCAAATTATAGGAAGGATGTCACTGCACTAGAGATGATGCAGAGGTGATTCACCAACATGTTGCCTAAGCTGAAGCGATTCAGCTTTGAAGATAGACTCGATGTTAGATTTATTTGCCTTAGAGCACAGATGGCTGAGAGAGGACCTGACTGAGGTACACAAAGTTACGAGGGGCATAGACAGAGTGGATAATGAAAAACTTTTCCCCTTAGTGAAGAAGTCTATAACCAGAAGCACAGTTTTAAGCAAAGGAGCAGGTGTTTAGAGGGGTTTTGAGGAAGAACTTTTTCACCCAGATGGCGTTAGATATCTGGAACTCTATGCCTAGAATGGTGGTCAAGGTGGGAACCCTCAAGATATTGAAGTAATCTTTAGATGAGAATTTGAAATGCCATAGCATGCAAGGCTATAGGTCAAGTTCTGGAAAATTGGATTAGAATAGATAGATTATTGATGGCTGGCACAAACACAATTGGCCAAAGGGCTTCTTTTTAAAACAGAAAAGATGCTTATTCTAAAAATAGAACATTATATTAATCACACATCATTAATGAAGAAACACGTTCATAACATTATTATTTAGAAGAAGGTAGACTTTTGATGGTATATTGTACATGCTGCAAACCAGGGATATTTATTCATTTTTAATTTGAACACAACTTTATTCCACCTTCAAAGCCTGTATAATATTTAATGTTTTTATAAGCTATCAACTAAATATGATATATCAAGTATTAAAATTTACCTCCATATTTTGCAGCTTTGGCTGCAGCAGCTGCACCTGAAATGACAAAGAATTGACAGACTTACTAAAATAAATGTTGCTTGGCCTGCTGTGTTCATCCAGCCCTGCACCTTGTTGTCTCGGATTCTCCAGCATCTGCAGTTCCTACTATCTCCAAAATAAATGATTGATTGCTGATGACGGTTCTGCACTAGGCATGCATGAAATTTACCAGTATAGCTATCAGGGAAGCATCAACAACATAGTAAGAGTTCTATTATGAAGTTCAAAAAGAATAAAAAGAAATTTGATCATTTACAAAATGCTCATCCTCAAAAGAGTGACAAAAAACAGCTAGTTTGTTAAACTGCAATTATTCAAATTTGGATGATCTTGCAAAAAGACACAGTAATCGATATGGTCCAAAAAGATGAACTCACAACTAGTCAGGATAGGATAGAGGGAAAAGTGGGTGCTGATTCATCTCCTGTGCATGTGGCTTTGTCATACAAATTTACAACTATATACTTCCTGCTGAATTGATTGCTGAACTTTGCATATATTGTCTATGTTTATCAGTTCTGGTTGAAACTACTAGGTTGTGATATGAACAAAGAAGCATAAGAAGACCAAATTAGAGGAAACACACAAACTTATAAACAACACCTTCACCGGAATAAAATTCACCAGACAGGAAGAGAAGCACAAACAGCTCCCATTCCTGGATGTCATGGTAGAGCGTAAGACAAATGGGGAACTGCAAACGAAAGTACACAGAAAAGCCACACACACAGACCAGGTACTGAACTTCAACAGTAACCATCTCAGCACACACAAACGAAGCTGCATGCGAACATGTTTAAAAGGGCAACAACACACTGCAGCAACACAGAACTATGCCAACAGGAAGAAGAATACCTCTTCCAGGTTTTCAGGGATAATGGATATCCGAAAAACTAGGTCAGAAGATGCCTACATGAACAACATCAGGAAGATACTACATGCCCCGACACACTCATCACACTACCCTACATCAGGAACACATTGGAACTCACCACAAGACTCCTGCGACCGTTGGGCATCAGAGTGGCACACAAGCCTACGTCAACCCTACGACAACTGCTCACCCGAACTAAAGACCCACTCCCTGCCATGGACAGGAGCAATCACAGAGACTGTGAGAAACACTACATCGGACAAACAGGAAGGAAACTAACAACAAGGGTACATGAACACCAACTGGCTACAAAAAGACACGACCAATACTCACTCATCTCAATCCACATGGACAAGGAGAACCACCATTTCGACTGGGACAACACTAAAATCCTGGGACAAGCTAGGCAGAGACAGGCACGAGAATTCCTAGAAGACTGGCACTCCACGAAGCATGCTATTAATAAACACATTGAACTCAACCCCATATACATTCCACTACGAAGGAAAACCGGAAGTGAGGCAATCCAGCTCAAAGGACTCCAGAATTTAAAAACCAGGCGGGAAAGCAAACCGACGCTTCATCGGAGGCTGCACTGAGGATGTTACCCAGCATGGTAACGAAACATCTGCGATACAAGAAACCAGCTCGGCGAGCCAACCAACCTCAGAAGACCTTTACGTTCAGCAGATTAACCTTTGTGAAATTCAGAGGAACACCTCTATTTCTGAGAAGGTGGTCGAATTAGGTATGAGGATGCTCAATGTTTGGACTGTTAAGGTGGTACTGAAACATTACTCTAATTGTGTAGTAATGAGGAATCCACCAATTACATAAAAGTTGCAGTAATCAAGAGGTAGTGGCAATCAAGCAGTAAGTTACATCATCCTGGAAAGCTGTAAAAAGAAACATTTTGTCAAACTATTTCACCTTGCACTCATGATGTGAACCACCAACTTTTGGATGTATAGCAGATCGACATGACACCGAACCAGCACTGTGCTTTTCAGCAATTTTCAAGCACTATACACAGCAAATTTACCATTTATGGAAAGCATCCAAAATTGCCACCTCTTCCTCAAAGAAATCAATGGATACCTCACAAAGAAGATGATACCACAGATGATGTAATCATTTTCATATAACTTATTTTTGATTCTAACCTCTTCAGGGCATCAGGCAGTGACAATAAAAATTAGTGCAGCTAACAAATACTTTTATAGCAATTTTAGCTTTAGTAGCCCTCTCACTTCCTGTTTGAAAGGGTTTACTTTTTATATTTTTAACTTATGCTACAGCTGGACTACTACTATAGAGTTATCAATAGAACTGTGATGATTTTTCACTTTTTGTTGAGCGCTGTTCAGTTGAGGAGACAAAGCTAGAAACAGAATAGCTTATTCCTTGGAGATTCCAGCTGTTTTTAATTAATTCAGATTCACCTTGCCTAAGGAAATGCTTAGCTTAATTTTGTAGAATTTCAGCTCGTATAAATCAAGGTTTCTTGCTAAGCACATAAATAAACAACTCCAAATGTGGCAGTTTATAACTATGAACCAAGACAGGTTGTGAGCTTGCAAATTTGGTAAGTGAGGGATTTTTATTCTGAAATCTAGTCAAGTTTGTATTTAGAGATAGCAAGAACTGCAGGCACTGGAATCAGAGTCAACAGAGTATGGAGCTGGAGGAACACAGCAGGTCAGGCAGCATCAGAGGAGCAGGAGAGTTGACATTTCGAGTTGGGACTTTTCATCAGGACTAGGGGAGGAGGAAGGGAGCTGGGAAATAAATACAGGGAGGAAGGGTTGGGCTGGGGGAAGGTAGGTGGGATGGTGATAGGTGGATTAGGTAGGGATTGGTCAGTGGGAGGAGTGGGGCAGATAGGTGGGGGAGAAGATGGAAAAGTTGTGTCAGGTCAAGGAGGCAGGGATGAGAAGGAGGGTTGGGCAATGGGATGAAGCCAGGGCTGGGGAGATTTTAAAACTGGTGAATTCTATGTTAAGGCCATCGGGCTGTAGGCTCCTGAGGCGGAAAATGAGGTGTTGCTCCTCCTGTTTGCATGAGGCGTCATGGCACTGGATGTGTCCCAGGACAGACATGTCACCCAGGGAGTGGGAGAGGGTGTTGAAATGGTTAGCAACCAGAAGGTGTTGATGATTATAGTGTATGGAGCGCAGATGCTCCATGAATCATTTACCGAGTCTGCGCTTGGTGTCACTGATGTAGAGGAAGCCACATCGGATCCACCCATCGCCATTCTACCTACATTCCCCGAGTCCAACCCCTCCTCCCTCTATTTATGTCCCAGCTTCCTTCCCCTTACCCAGTCTTGATGAAGGGTCCTGATCCAAAACGTCGACTCTTCTGCTCCTCTGATGCTGCCTGACCAGCTGTGTTTATCCAGGTCTACACTGTGTTGACCAAGTTTTTATTTAACTTTGAACCGCAATTTACCAGTAAAGTTAAGTTTCTTTCATTCTTAGTCAGAGATCAACAAACTCAATGCTGGAGAGGTGGCTATAGTTTGGTAATGATGTACCTAGTTAGAAGTCGTTTATATTGCTAGCACTCCGTGACCCAGCTCTGGAATATTTAGCTCTGAAAATTTTTCAGCTTTTAAAAGATAGAGGAGTTCTGAAAGCTGAATTGTCTACCCGATGCCAAGGTGCAGGTCATCTATGCTGGACAAGAACTTAGAGTTGGAGAAGAAGGATCCAATTGTCATGGTCCATGAAGGTACTATCAACAAAGGTAGGACTATGAAAGAGGTTCTGTTGAGGGATTATGAGCAGTTTGGACCTAAATGAGAAAGCAAAATCACAAAGGTTCTCTACTTGAGACACTTGCAAATTGATGTAGGATAAGTAAGGTTAGAGAAGTAAATTTATGGCTGAAAGATTAGTGTGGGAGAAATGGATTCTGAATCAGGTGGCATTGGCAACAGTATTGGGGAAAGAGAGAGCTGTTCTATTGGGGTGGGATTCATTTGAACCATGCTGGGACCAGTGTGCCTGAAATTCATATAATTAGGTTTGAAGATGGTTTTAAATGAATTAGCAGGTGGAGATTTCAACTGAAGCAAAGCTTAAAAAATAAAAAATGGAAGAGTAGAGGTGCAAGATAGTGAAGAGGTGAATGATAATCAAAGGGTGACAGGAAGAGACAGAAAACATAAATAGAATGGTCCAGTAGAAATTAGAACCAGAATAAGTAATAATAATAAAAAGTCCAAGCTAAAAGCTCTTTATCTGAATGAACACAACATTTGTAACAGATGTGATGAATTTACAGCATGGTTAAAAATGAACGATTATCATTTGCTAACTTTTATGGAGCTGTGGTTGCAGGGTCACCAGGATGGGAACTCAATATTGAAAGGTATTTGATGTTCTGGAAAAAAAAATAGACAAGAGCTGAGGTAGCATTGTTAATAAAGGAAGGTGTCAGTGCAATGCTGAGTATGATAGAGATGTAATAGATCACAATGAGGAAACAATTGGGTAGAAATAAGGAACAGCATGGAAAAAAAGGTCATGAGTGGAAGTCTTTTGCAAATTCCAAAGAGTTAACTTTCCATAGAATAAATCGTGAACCATTTAAGGAGATATTTCATAACACTCAGCAAAAATGTACTCAAGGTAAGAAGCTTGAACTACCTGTCATTAAAAAAGGTAGTCAAGAAGGGTGTCCAACCAAAAATTAAAGTATACAAAGCGGCAAAAACTAGTGGGCCATCATAGGATTGAGTTTGTTTTAGGAACCAGTGGTAGATGGCTAAAAATCTCATAAAAAGGGTGAAAACTTATTTTGGAAATAAATTTGAAAGACATATAAAAACAAACATCAAGAGCTTCTACAAGTTTATTAAATTAAAGAGAATAGTTAACTCAGTGTGTGACCCTTGGAGGATGTGACTCGTAAATTGATAGGAGGGAACAAGAAAATAGCAGATAATTTAAGCCAATACAGAATTGGAAAACCACCAACATGACACCGTTCATGAATGTTGGAGAGAGGAGGGAGATAGGAGAGAAAGATAGCAAGAAACAATAAGCTTAACATCTTTTGATTGGAAAATGCTACAGTCCACTATTGGGGAAGAAATAGCAAAACATTTGGAAAAATTTGCCATAGTTAAAGAGAGTCAACATGGTTTTATGAAAAGGAAATCACGTTCAACAAATTTGCAAGAATTCACTGGGGATATACCAAGCAGAGTTGATAAAAGACAACCGGTAGGTGTAGTGTATTTGGGTTACCACAATACATTTGATAAATTGCTACATAAAACGTCATTGCATACGATAAAGTTCAGAATATTGTGGGTAATATTTGAGCAAGAATTGAGGATTAACACACAGAAGACACAGGGTTGACATTAATGGGTGTTTTTCAGGTTGGAAAGATTAATTGGTGGAATGCCATAAGCATGTCCTACGGCCTCAAATATTTATTACCTATATTAAAGATTTGGAGGAGGAATCAGAGTATAATGTATCCATATTTGCTGATGATACAAAAATAGGTGGAATGGCATACTGTGATGAGGATGTAAGGAATCTTAAAGGGTATATAAATAAGTTGAGTGAGTGGGCAAAATGTTGGCACATGAAATTTTTGTAGCAAATTGTGAAGTCTTGCACTTTTGAGTTAAAAGGTAGGCTACTATTTAAATGGAGAAAAATTTCAATAAAGTGCAACATAGAGGGACTTTGGTATTCTCGAATATGAAACACAAAATTTTAGCAAGAAGGCCCAGCAAGTACTTAAGCAGGCAAATAGAATTTTGGCCTTTATTGCCGACTCTCACTCCTGTTTCCTCTCTTACATTCTTTTTTGATAATACTGATCACATTTTTAATCAAATATTTATTGAAGTCCATACACAACACTAATTTCTCTAAATCCATCAATTCTCTTATTTATTTCATTAAAAAAAAGTCAACTAAAATTAGCAGCCAAAACTTTAACATCTTTAATAAATCTGCATTGGGTGTCATTTATTTAGCCATATTTATCCAAGGAATGATTTTGTCCAAATATATAGTCTCTTCCTGTTTTACCACCACAGCCGTTAGATGGATTAGCATTTAAATCTAAACTGCACCTTTGCAAAGGATAAAATCTTGTCCCAATTTTACGCAAGGACTAGCAAGCCAAATTTTTATAGCTATGGAAAATAGTGAACTGCTGCTATGGTGGGATGCTACAGTTTTATAGGCAAAGGAATTACCCCTGCTAATCCATTTATAATGACCAGACAACAATTTATTTGCAAATTAAACGGTGTTTCTTGGAAGCAAACTAGTTATGTCATTTTCTTGTAATTTGAGAAAGATGATTAATAAAGAGTAATAGCATTTATTATTCACTTTTTCCAATTTTGTACTGAAGTATGTTTATATTTGTTGAATTTTAAAGTATTCTTTTTGGACATTATTTTACTGTGTCTAATTTCTAAAGGCTTGTTAAAAGGTTAAGATCCAGCTGGAACATTCTTACAGTGGACTCTAAAACTGACAATAATCAAATGTACAGATTTTCCATCTAACTTCTGGAAAAAAAAACTTACCGGGTACAACACCTGGCTGAGCTCCAGGTACAGCTCCTGGACCAACTGCAATATCAGACAAAGAGTTACATTCATTAGTGTCTTCAGTAAAATGGCAGAAACATCATTGAATAGTTGGCAGCAGTGTATTGCATGGTACTGTTTGCAATTCCAGGCTTAAATACTAAAATGAGCCAATCTTGGCTGTATTTCATTGCCATCACAATCAGAGGGGTGGTGGGTGAGAAGAAGTTGTAATAAATTGGGAATTCTTAAACAACATCAGGATAGCATTAAACACAGAGTGAACAGATGTGAGGTTGGCATCATTGGCTGGGCAAGCATTTATTACTCATCCCTAGTTACCTTTTAAGGTGGTGGTGAATTGCCTTCTTGAACCACTGCAGTGAATTTGTTGTCATATGCTGTCATAGGGAGGGACTTCAGGATTTTGACTGACATAAAAGGAATTGTGATATATTATCAAGTCAGAATGGTGAGTGGCTTAGAGGGGAACTTACAAGTAATGATGTTCCAATGTATCTGTTATCCTTGTTTTCTAGATGGTAGTCATGAGTTTGGAAAGTGTTATCCAAGGAGCTTTTGTGAATTTTGACCTTTATAGTTCTGAGAATAGCTCTTCTAACAATTGCTTGTCAGCATTAAAATGGAAACAACACTCATAGCATCACAGAATTGTTATAGTAAAGAAATAAGCCTTTTGACCTATCGTGACTGGACTGGTCCTTTGAAAGAACAGTTCACTTAGTGCTACTCAACTGCATTTTCCCTTTTCCTCCACATTTTTCTTTTCCAGATAAGAATCAGTTTCCTTTAGAAAGCTTCAACTGTGTCTGCCTTTACCACACTCTCACATTTCATGTCTCCCTTTACTTCTTTTGCCAATTACCTTAAACCTGTGTCCTTATGTTTTTGATTCTTTCACCAATAGGAACCATTTTTCCTAACTACTTTGTGCAGACCCATGATTTTGTGTACATTTGCCAAATCTCCTCTCCCTCTGTTCTGTGTGATTTTCTTATGTGATTTTCCATTATTGTAGTGAAGGCTTGCAGCAGGAAAGTTCAGATCAAAGTCAGCAAAGTCCATAATAATGCCCCTTAAAGGAGAAGTCACTATACAGCAGTGAAATCAAGCTCTGGGAATATGTAATGTGAGAGGAAATTTTTTACATGAGCAAGTTTGAAGTTTCACGATTTAATATTTTTAAATCTATTAGCTTAATTAATCAATGACATTCCAATGTTTTAAAAAGAAAGAGTTCATGAAAGAAAATATTCACAAGGTATTGATATATCCTTCTTAGGAGAGACTAAAATCAAAATTTTTGGAGCACAGAGAAACTGGTAGAAAGTCACTGGATCTACTTTAGGTACAGTGCAGCACTTTCTGTTTTTTCAGATACTGAACCATCGTTAAACAAGAAAAATCTTCACCCATCTTGTAAAAAGCTGCACGAGCACGGAGGAACGTAACGGAAGGTTCTAGGAGATCAGCTATTTTAAAGCACAGAGAAAATATAATTACTGAGTAATGTAGATAATTCAAAATCAGTGTTGTTTACACTTAAGCAAGAAGGCATGTGTATAATTGAATCTAATTCACAGAATAGAATAACCAAACAGTGATGAAGGTCAGCAAAGATACATTAAAGCAGAGTCATTTACGGGATTGGGAAAGCTAAAAATAGCATGCCACATTGATTTCATTTCTGAATTTTGTGCAATGTACTTAAATGCACCAAGAAACAGCCCACACTCTTTACTTCCAAAGGGCAAGAGGTGATCGACTCAAATGGCCAGACAAGATATATTTCACCCATAAAAAGAGCCATCAAGTTGGTGATTCGGGATTATATCAGTTGTAAGACCAAATGTGCATATAAAAATGTGTATTGATTTCACTCGACTCAATAAAACTATGAAAAGTCAATCCAATGGTAGTAGTAAATGGAAGTTTATCAAAGTTAGGGAAGAGTTTAATAATCTTTAAATTAGATAGTAACAGCACATTTTAGTACATACTGCTAGAAGAGCAGTCCAAGTTTTTCACAACTTTCAACAGGTTACCCTTTGGAACAATATAAGCACTAGAGATCTTTAAAAGAACAAATGTCAAATATTTTAAGAGGCCTTACGCTGAAAAATGACTCTACTCAGGCTGAGAATGGCAAGAGAATGAAAGCAATGCTGTGAAGTCTACAATGGGCAACAATGACACTCAACAGTAAGCACAAGTTTTGACAACCGACAATCAAGATTCTTGGTCGCATAGTGAGTGCACCAGTAACACAAGTTTATCCATCGAAGACTAGAATCATAAAAGAATTTTCAGCTCCAACAACCATTATAAAGGTTAATGGAAATGGTCAATCATGTGGCAAAGTTTTGAAAAAAAAATGCAACATAGCTCTAAGAGCCACTGCACCAGTTGCTACATCATGATGATGAATAGATTTTGGGAAGAAACACATCAGAAATTATCAAAACATCAATGGTTGGGTGCTGTCATCAGAAGTTTTAGCACGTTATGATTTAGAATTATCTGAAATAATAGTAGCAGACACATCCTGTACAGGATTGGGGCAATACTATTTCAGGTACATAAGAGATGAAAATGCAGACCTGTCTACAATATCTCCTATCATTACCAGATACAGAGGAAAATACACATTCTTTGAGAAGGAAACTTCAGCAGCTATGTGCATGCAAGAAATCTACTGACTACGTCTTGGTCACAGAAGTAGATCTCAGTCACACTGTTGTATTCCAAAGAAGTTGAAGGGATACCATCAAAACTTTAAATTAAGTTTCAATTAAGTTTGATGAGATTTATTACTCTTATGTTATACATTCAAGGGTAATGATGCAACATAGCAGATGCATCACCATATGTCAAAGCGAAAAATCCAGAAAAATGTGACAGTGAAGTTGTAGAAAATGTTGAGGAGTTTACTGGAAACTACAAAACGATTCACTGAAATCAGAGACACAAAACTAAAATAAAGAATGTAAGACTTTACAAGAATTTTATGACAGAAAGCCAACATATATCCCACATACTCCTACTTTGAGACCATATTTTTGAGCAGAGAGCACATCTGACAGTAATTGAGGTTTTGATGATAGATTAGTAATCATAAAATCATTTGAAGTGTGAAATTTTAATGCGTACATTGAGGTAATTTAGGCACAACAAGTACAGAGCCAGAGTACGATATTTGGTTTGTTGGCAGGTCTCAAAGTCAGTGGAAGAAATGATATCCAAATGTATCACATGTATAATAGGTATCAAAGGACCACTGATGCCATCGCCTATTCTGACAAAGCCATGGAAACACCTGGAATTGATGCACACACAAAAGAGGAAAGAGGCTTATAATAGTAGTAGATTACTACTTGAGGTAGATAAAAGTGAAACAATAATACGCTCACACAGCAGAGCAGTGAAAAAGTCGTTGAAAGAAATTTTTGCAGTCCATGGGATTCCTGATAGTGTGATGGCAGGCAAAAGCCCACAGTTTGGGAGAATAAAGTTTCAAGAGTTTATGGGTTCATTTGGGTTTGTTCATATAAGCGCATTAAGGTTTCTTCAGGCTAAGTGAGAAGCTCTGAGAGATGTCAGAAGTATAAAGGTATTACTGATAAGGAATGAAGATGTTCAACTAATATGGAATTGAATTGAATTAGCTTTATTGTCACACGTACTCAAATGAGTACAGTGAAAAGCTTACAAGTTGCCACTTATGGCACTATCTTTGATACAAGTTACCTAGGTACAGATTCTTCAGTACAAGCTCTTAGGAAAAAAAGTTTAGAAAAATAGGAAAAAAAGTCCAGCATTTCAGATTGTAGGAATAAATTTGAAAATACAGAAAAATAAGTTCAGAACAACAGTCCTTCCAACCCATTCTACACTGGTACCTGGTTGCCTGTCCTCACCAGGCCTTGACTCCAGATCATGCTGTGCTTCACCTCAAGGCTGGGAGACTGCTCTGGAATTGCCTTGTGGCCAGATGTCCATGCTGAGGCCACGCTGGGCTGAGAGACCACCACACTGGGCTGGGGCACCACCACACCAGGCTGAGAGGTCACAACACTGCGCAAAGAGACTGCAATGTCGGGCCGAGAGACTGCCATGCCACTTAATACTTCCCAAGTTTCTTGTGGATTAACGCAATTTCTGTCTCTCTCTCTGCCTGTCTCTGGGTCTTCGAAGCTGCTTTCTGTCTTCCTCTCTCTCTGGATGGTCAGCTGGTCTCTTACCACGCTGGTCTCCTCAGAAAGCCTCCAGAAGATTCAACAGTCCCAAGTTAAATATCTTAACCATTGTGGAGAGGCGATGGCCTAGTGGTATTGTCACTGGACTGTTAATCTAGAGGCCCAGATAGTGTCCTGGGGACCCAGGTCCAAATCCTGCCACAGCAGATGGTGGAATTTGAATTCAATAAAATGTCTGGAATTAAGAATCTAATGATGACCGTGACTCTATTGTCGATTGTTGTAAAAACCCATCTGGCTCACTAATGTCCTTTAAGGAAGGAAACGGCCATTCTTACCTGGTCTGGCCTACATGTGCATCTGGACCCACAGCAATGTGGTCCACTCTTAACGGTCCTCTGGGTAATTAGGGATGGGCAATAAATGCTGCTTAGCCTTATCCGGTGAATGAATAAAAAATAGATTGACTCCGTGCATGTTACATGGAAAGAAGACTGTGAACATAGATTCCTACTTATCCACATATATTAATATCACAGGTCGAAGGTACTAACGTAGAGACAGAATAGGAAATAGAGGAAACTTACCAAAGCAGATAAAACACTATGAAATTGATCACAGTGCAAGAATATCATCAGATCTTCAACAATAAGGTCAGGTTTGGATCAGAAATCAACTGAAATTTGGAGAAACAGTGGAGAGATCATCACACCTGAGATCTTGTATTTTTCAGATGGAACAGGACATGTTGCAAAAAGCATGCAGAACTTCGATTGCAATTAAGCAACACAGTAAAAACCAGAGACCCTAGGGGTCAAACCCCAAACCATCTACTAGTGCAAATTTTGTTTGGAGGATCAACAGCAGAATGAGAATGCTTTATTGCCAATAAGAGCAGAATGAGAAACAGTAAATGAGTGAAAAACAGCACAATGCTTATTGAAGTAAAAAAATTGAGAATCTCAAAAAAAACTGGAGGACAGGAAAAGAATAGAAAGAAAAGAAAGAAGACATTTACCTAAGACAGCACGAAGAAGTTACATTTCCTACAAGAATTCAAAGCACTGAATCTATCTCAGAAGTCTCAGAATGACTAGGAGACAGAAGCTCTATGTTTCCAATAACATTAGAGAAGGTTAAAGGTTGAAGTTTGACTTGCGAGATTGGTGGGAGATAGCATAATGTAATTATGTCAAACTATGTCCATAAAGCATTCGCTGTAACAGTATCGTAGAAGGAAGTGACTTGGTTTCACAATGATTCACGAGAAAGTAGCATGGAAATAGTTTATGGGAATGCTCTCACAACTAAAAATGTGTTAAAATAAAGTTAGCATGTTTTATAACTAGTAATTTTTGACAGTTATTTTAAGTACACCCAGTCCAACAATGCAATATTATAAACAGCAACATAACTGAATTACTGCTGGAAACAGAAGGAAAGCACTCAAGTTGAGGCATCATAGGTTAAAAAAAACTACCACAGTCATATCTTACTCTACATCAAATGATTGGTACCAGCAGTAATATGCAACAGTGGTGTTGCAGGCAAACCTACATCAAATATGAAATTTCCTGCCAGTAACAACACTGGATAGTAGTAATCAATATAAATGAGATCCTAGCAAAGAATCAACAAGAGTTCTAAAGCCCAGACAGCTGAATAATGTACTATTGAAATCAATTAGATCATTAATATAGCGAAATTAAGTTCAAACCTCCGTCAGTTGGCCTTATGACATTGGTTACATATTTTCATTCTATTGATTCATTTTTGGTGACAATGTCAGAATAACAGATCAATCTAATGTTAAACTAAGTTAAAAATAACTGTACATGCTATAGCCCCTGGAATCGCTCCTGTATTAACAGCACAAGGAAATAAGACTGTAATACAAAATCTGTCCAGTAAATTTACATACAAAACTAATGCCAGTGCAAGGTCTAGCATTTCCTTTATCAGAATCATCAAGATGATATTATGATAGTTCGTACAGTTCTGTTTGAGTGAATAATTGCAATGCTAACATCTGTTAATGTCAAGTCATGGTTAAGAATAAACAAGTAATGTGTGTTAATTGGAGGCCTAAGCTAAAACCCACTTTCTCTAGAGGTGTGTAATAACATTGCTGAACAGGTTGATTAGAAAATATCTAAGCTGAAATATATAAATAAAGGACCAACTGGGACATTAACATGTATAATCTGGAAAGCTGTAAGACTTCATACATGTGAATAAATTAGTGTGAAAGAAAAAGCTCTGAGTCTTGGTTCAGCATCAAGCTTGGATCCACTTTTCAATATCTTGTCCCTTTATGACACAGCTGTATCACTGACATTGAACGCATATGCCAAGGAGGGTGAAAATTGGATACAGGACTGACAAATAAACCAAGGGACTTGTCAACTGCAATTCTACCACATTCTCATTGTCTTTATCTAATTTGGTCTCCTGAAGCTGAGAAGTCTTTCTTTAAATATAAAGCAAAAATACTTGAAATACTCAGCAGAGTCAGACTGCATCTCTGGAGAACAAAGCATAGGTAACGTCTCAGGTAACGTGACCTTCCATTAGAATTGGAAAACATTACAAATGTAACAAGGTTTACACAAGCTCATTGGCAGGGAAAGAGAGGGTGATGATGGAAAGAACAAAATGGGAAGTTATGAAAGGTTAGATGGCTAGATTGATTTAAATGTCACAAAGGAATAAGAGTGATAAGTAAAGGAATGGCAATGGGACAAGCAAAGGAACAAAAGAGGTATGAAAAAGCACTGTAAATGGTATCAATGGAATCATTAAGTACATCTATCGTCCAAAACAAAATGGGAGCAGTAGATACAACCTGAAATTATTGAACCTAATGTTAAGTCCAGAAAGAGCTAACTAAAATGAGATGTGTTCCTTAAGCTTCATTTTACATCATTGGTAGGAATAGCAGATGTCATGGTGTAATGGTAGCATCCTACGTCTGGGCCAGTCACTCAGGGTTCAAATATGACGTTTGAACTTTATGGCCACAGAAGGTATGTCCCATCAGTTTCATTATCAATCTGTAAACTCTTCCTAAACATTTGTGGCAGATGGTCAGAGTGGGAGATCTTCTTGGTTGGCCACAATTATCTGGTAGTTGCAACGAAATAACATCACAACTCAAAAAATCTCCGCACGCAGGTGTTGTCATGAGTGAACATCAATCTCATCCTCCTTCACCACAGATACACTTGTAGGAAGTCAAGGAAAGAGAAGTTGGTGATATGGAGAATAAAAATGGTCCGTGATGTAAGCTCAAGATATGGCTTTTGTAATAAACGGTACTGCTCAACAAATCAATCAGGAAATCTCAGTTTGGTATCCTTAATGTAGAGAATGCAATTTACCAAACTGGAAGCACAAGAGTATTGCTGTTTCACCTGAAAGGCAAGTTTGAAGCCTTGGATGATGGGAAAAGGTGAAAAGCCAAATGGTGCATCTCCCACTCTTGCAGAAAAAGTGTTGTGATAGAAGAATGAGCTATGATGTTCTGTACTGATTTGTCCCTTCAGAGTTCTGAAATGGAAGGTAGGGGCATTTGTGCTTGGTAGTAGTATTGTTATAGACATGGAAGAAATTGTGAGGAAAAAACATTACGTGAAGAATGCTGTGGTGCATAGTGAGCACAGGGGAAAGATTATTGTAACTCTGGAAGGTGGTGGGAGCAGGGGTAGGAGTGACATTAAAAGTGCAAGAAATAGGAGAGAAATCATTCAGGGTATTGTCACCTACACTGGAGGAATCTTTGATTGAGGAAAAATAAAGTGATATAGGAAGCATTATGGAATGTGGCATCATCAGAATGGATATGAAGGAGATTGAGAAACTGAAAAAAATGAAATATAAGGCTGATTCTCATGTTCTTTTTGGTTAAATTCAAGATGTGTCAAGTTGTTGGAGAGTTTCTTGCGGTGAGGGCAAGTGAGATTTCTCACCCTGTCATACTAAACTATCCACACTAATTATCTCCTCCAGCTCTGTGGTGTTGCTCACATCATTGGTCAGACTACATGCAGTTTTGGTCTTCTTATGTAAGAAAGGATGTAAATACACTAGAGGTGGTTCAGAGAAGGTTTACTAGATTGATACCTGGAATAAGTGGGTTTTCTTAAGAGGAAAGATAGATTATGCTGGCTTCTAAGCAGTCTTGGAGAGGTGGATGTGGAAATAATGTTGTGGGTAAGTCCAGAATTAGTAGACACATTTTTAAGCTTAGGGGTCATCCTTTTAGGAAAGGATGAGGGTTGTTTTTTCTTAGGGCTGTGCAACTTTGGAACTCTCTGCCTTAGCGATGGATCATTAAATATTTAAGGTGGCAGTAGATCAATTCTTGTTAGGCAAGGATTTGAAGGTTATCAAGAATAGTTGTGAATGTGAAATTTGGAGCATCACAAACTGATCAGCCATTGTATTATTCAATCATCTACTTCTGCTCATAATTTATGCTTGTCTATATGTTTGTAATTTAAAAGGGATTTATGTCTCTTGTAAAGAAATGGGTACATAGAAGCACTGGACATAAAACAGATGTGTTGTGAAATAAAAGTAGAAAGTGTTGGAGAATTTCAGCAGGTCTGGTAGCATCTTTGGAGAGAGAAACAAAATTAACATGTTGAGTCCAGTATGACTTATTTGGAACTCAGATAATCCTGGAACCAAAAGATTGTATTATTTGACATCTTTAATTCAGGCTAAATGGAGGAATTTAGCAGATATACTGAAAGTAGATGAGATCCTTAAAGTGATTACCCAGCATTTAGAACAAAAGGAAGGAAAACTGAATTGAGAAAACCTGAAAATACCTAAAATTGGCTCAGATTCAGTTAGAAATTAAAAGAAGACTTGTGAGAGAAGAGAATAAAGTAAAAGGGAAATGGAAATTGGACAGATTCGACTTGACTAAAAATCTATGCTTAGTGCCTAAAATGTACAGAGGGTGCGGTTGGAAGCTATTTCACCTCATTTGAAAAAGTAGGTGGCAGACATAATGGCCAAAAGACTTTTGGATTTTATCATAGAGTGCTTTGACAAACACAGCAATGAATGTGCATGTCAGTTTGTCAGAAGAACAATATGCAAACTATGAAACTGCCAAACAAAACACCTAATGCTTATAAGCATGTCCCTGAAAGATATTAATTAAAATTTAGAGTTACAAGGTAGGAAACCTAAATTCAATAATAGTATTCTAGTAAATCTTAAATTTTTTTAGATGAACATCAAGTATCAAACTTATGAGATGCTGTAGGTCAGGTAGTTATCCCCTTTCACACAATTACATGTGGAGAAATGGTCAAATGGGAATTCACAAGGAAACTTGAGAAACAGAACATCTGCAAATGGAAGTGGTATTAGCTTAACAGAACAAATAGAATGACACCAAAGTAATAATGGGGGAAGGCAAGAACTCAAATATGATGTAAAGAAAATAACTTGCTTGCATTATAATAGGACTGGACATAGTAAAGCTAATTAGTGGAGAGTAAATAGGAGACAAATTGCAGTAGAGAAATCCCTAGGGAATCTTCAGCAAAGGTTGCATCAGGAAGTTTGGTGTCACAATCAATCTTGCAATCAGTTTATGATCTTCTAATTATGTTAAAGACAAGCTTTTTCTATGTGAGAAATATCACTGAACTTTGCCCCTACCCGAGTTAATTTGCTGTTGAAACCCTGATCCCTATCATTGCTAATTCTTGATTTAGTGAATCCAATGTTCTCCTGGCTCATTACCAACATTCCATCCTCCACGAATTCAAAGCTCTGCTGCCTACGTTTAATTTGCATAAAGCCCTTTTCACCTGTCACCATGGTTATTGATCTATTGTTTGATTCCTATAACTAAACAAAGAACTGCAGACGCTGGAAACCCAAAACAAAAACAGAATTTGCTGGGAGGAACTCAGCAGCTTTGGC
The DNA here is from genome assembly GCF_021869965.1 of Rhincodon typus. Taxonomy (NCBI): domain Eukaryota; kingdom Metazoa; phylum Chordata; class Chondrichthyes; order Orectolobiformes; family Rhincodontidae; genus Rhincodon; species Rhincodon typus. The sequence continues at coordinate 32,348,457 of NC_063357.1, read as the reverse complement.
AGCATCTGTGAGAGAAAGTAGAGTTAATATTTTGAGTCCAGTTACCCTACTTCAGGACTGTTTTAAAGGATGACAAGGTTAATTCTTCCAACCCCTCAATCCTCCAGAGATCTGCGTTCATCTAATTCCGGCCTCTTGCGCATTCCCAATCATAGTTTCTTCACCAGGCCTGCAATGTCCTCTGTTACCTATGCTGCAACCTCTGAAATTCCCTCCTTACATCTGGACTTAACACTTCCTTCCTTTCAGACACTTCCCCACCGCCCCCCCCACTTTCTTGAAGATTTTAGTCATCTGATCTAATATCTCCAATATACTTCATAATCATTCTCATTCTCTTGCTTGTTCACATCTAATATCTGTTAGGTTGTTATTTCCTTTTCCTCTACTTACTTTCAATCTCCATCACAGCATATTTTTCTATATTGAACTGTTCCACTCAGACTCTGCCTCTTTCTATAAACTACAAATTGGTATCCTGCCATGACTCACTCAATCCCACCCCTGGGCTGGAAGATTTGGAGACTAATATCATTGAAAAGGAGTTTGGGATGTTTGTGAAGAAGACAATAACTGCTTTTTCTCAGCTCTGCCTAACAATCTGTCTCCCTCGAGCTTTCCTGTTGCTTCAAGTGTTGCTTGACTCCTGATCATTCTGCCATTTTGATTTGAACGTGAGTCTCAGGTCAAAATTCATTTCCTTTCTGAGGAGCTTTTTTAGATTTTCTCTGGGGGTACTTCTTGGATTTTTGGTGGCCACTTTTTGGTTTTCAGTGGCTACTTAATCATTCTCTCTAACTCACTAATTAGGTGATATAACCATGTATTAATAATATCTTCGGTATTTGTCATATAGCTATTTGGACCATTACAGAAACAGTAGTAGCAAAATTTATTACTGTACTTCATTATAATCAATCCTCTGTTAATTTTATAACCACAACATACACGGGAAACATTAATGTCCTGGACAACACCATTATTCAAATTAGAACAAAAAAAGACAATATGAGTTAACAAAAGTTCTTTTCAAAATAAATGACATGCATTTCTACTCTACGCACAAAATGCCATCACCCTAAACACATCTTCTGCAGAATGCTGAAGTCGCAGCTATTGTATTTTTATCATATGTGCACAAATCTGCAACATTTTAACAAGGTAACTACTACCATTGTATTGCAACTCAGATCTTAGTTTCAGATTTAATTTCAATAATTGAGTGTTTTCCTACTTCAGTTTAAAGCAATATTTGAAAATAATTAAGTGAACATAAAGTAATTATGGAGAAAGACTGTGAAAGGAATGGAATATTGAATAGTTTGTGATTCTGATATTCCCTGACCAGCATTGGCTCAAGTTCCCTGAATCTGGCTAGTAAACCTTGCTACTTACATACTTCCCAAATATAGGACCCTCATCAAGTACTTAGCGATTGCTCATTAAATATTTCATATAGATATATGTCTGGAATTGTGCCTTTCATTCTTGTTCTTCATCTAGCAAGATACTTCCTAGATTCTCCCTGCAATAAAGACTATTCTGCTTTGCAAAACTTCTGCCTCATACTTCAAATTCTCTACACATTATGTCAATGGATATTACTTAGTTACAACGTCACCAGTTTAGTATGAGGGAAAGCTTCTCAGATACAAACTTAAATTCGTGGCAACTGGATATTAAAGTGGAGAGTGACAAGTCATATTTGTATACATCTGTTTAACATCAGGAAAGTGATGTAACACTGCTTGAAGTTTTTTTTTTACTTGATCACAGATTAAAATTTATATATGTTCTCCATTTAACAAGAAAATTGTTCTTATTGATCTTATTAACAACCCATGCTTACTAGTACAGTAATAGTTTGATGTTATTACGAAATAGGAAGATTTACCTCCATATTTAGCAGCTTTAGCTGATGCATATCCACCTGCAATGACAAAGAATTAACAAGTTATACAAAACAGAGGCCATGGAATGGGTAACATTATACAGAAAACAGCCTTGCTTCATTCCAGCCACTCCCTAAATAATTCAATAAAATGTAAGTTGTTCAAATCTCACTTAGTAATTTTTAAGATCGCATGAAAAATTGAGAACCATTAATTCCTACCTCTTACATAGAGTTTGTGTAATATGGCATTACCTCAGGTCATACACAATAGCAAAAATAGCAAGGGGAAATGTCTCACAAAATAGATCCTGATGACTACTTTGAACATAGTTAAGCTTACAGAACAGATCTGCTACCAAAAGGTTTCCCCAGTGATACTCTCGCAATATTTTCTCAGCAAGCACGGATTACTTGCGTAGCAGAAACATATATACTAACATATGAATGAAGAAGTTCAAGCCATTCAAACCATTCAGACTGTTCTGCCATTCAGTAATATCACAGCTGATTGAATGGTGACCCCACGTCTATTTTTCTACCTATCACCAATAAGTACCTTGTTAGTCAAGAATTTCACAAGTGTTGCCTTAAAAAAAAAATTGATGACGCTTCCTTCACTATTTTATAGGGAACAGAGTTCCACAAACTCTCAACATAGGAACAGGAGTAGGCCATTCAGCTTCTCGAGCTGTACCATGAATCAGTTAGACCACAGTTGATCTGTGGCCTAACTCGTTATGCCTGCCTTTGGCCCATATCCTTTAATACATTTGCTTAACAAGAATTTATCAATTTCAGATTTAAAATTAATAACTTATCAAGTATCCACTGCCATTTGCAGAATCACTCATCCTTTGTGTACAGAAGTGCTTCCTTACATCTCCTGAACGGCCTGGCCCCAATTCTCAGACTAAGTCCCCTACTTATAGAATCACCAACCAGTTGAAATAGTTTATCTTTATCTACCCTGTCTTTTCCTGTTAATATCTTGAAGACTTCAATCAGATCACCTTCTAAATTCTAGAAAAAACAGGCATAATTTGCATTATCTCTCCTCATAGCATAACCCCTTAAGTCCAAATATCATTCTTGAAAATCTATGTTGTACTCTCTCCAAAGCCAGTATATCCTTCCTATAGTGTGGTGCCCACACCTGCTCGCAGTACTCCAAGTTGGATCTAACTAGGGTTCTGTATAACTGTAGGATAACTTCTGCATCCTTGTACTCCAGTCCTCTAGATATAAATGTCAGCATTCTATCTGCTTTCTTGACTATTTTCTGCACCAGCTCATGACATTTTAAAGAGCTAAGCACCTGAACCCTCGAGTCTCTTTAGGAATCCACTGTATTTAACTTCATACAATCTAGAAAGTACTCTGATCTATCCTTTTTCAGTTCAAAATGGATAATTTCATATTTGCTTACATTGAACTCCACCTGCCACAGTTTTGTCTGTTTACTTAGTCTATCACTGTCCCTTTGTAACTTTATGTTATCATTTCCACTGTCTACAATATTGCCTAAATTTATGTCATCAGCAAATTTGGATATATGACTTTCTGTATCATTATTTAAGTCGTTAATAAATAATGTGAATAACTGAGGCCCCAACACAGATCCTTGTGGAACATCACTGGTCACATCCTGTCAATTTGAGTACCTACCTGTTATACTTACTTTCTGTCACCTGCTATTCAACCAATTTCCCAACTATGTCGGTTATTTGTCCTCAATTCTGCAGACATCAATCTTAGTTTACAGTCTCTTATGTAGGACTTTATGCAATGCCTTCTAGAAGTCCATATAAATAACATCCACAGACATTCCCCTGTCCATAACCTTAGTCACCTCATTAAAAAATTCAATGGGGTTCATCAGGCATGACCTACCGGTCATGAAATCCATGCTTGATTTTGCACTCCAACAATTTTCCCACCACAGATGTTACGCCAACTGGTCTGTAATTCTTTGATTTTCCTCTCTGGGAGCAAACATTTCTGTTCATATTCATCTTAAATCAGAGACTGCTTAGTTTTAAACTGTGTCCCCTAGCTCTGGTCTCTCCAACAAAGGGAAGAATACTTTCGGCATCTAGTCTGTGAAGATCTCTCAGGATCTGATACGTTTCAATAAGATTGCCTCTCATTTTTGTAAACTCCAAAGGAACCTTTCCTCATTGTATAACTTCACATCAGGAATCAGTCGAGTGAACTTGTTCTGAACTGCTTCGAATGCAACTCCACCCTTTAAATCCTGAAGGTACCTGTAATCATTGCTTGTGAAATGCATGCAGTATCCAACCACGTGGGATACAAATCCTGGTCGCAAGCAATCTTGACCATGTCATTGGTTGATATAAATTGATCATAGTTATCTCTGTGAAGCACAAGTAATCAAGTCAGAACTTAAACGTTGTACCTGTGTCCCATAATTCACAAAGACAAACCAAGATCTTATAGCTTGCACGAGGGAACAGAGCTGACTTTCTCTCACCTTGAATTTCAAGGATTCGCCAACATGCTGTTATATGCAATGCTGCCCTTCTTGGGTGATTCGAGTGGTGGGGGAGACATGTTGTCAGTGCTCAGACAGCACTTACAATCTCCTACTACATTTATACAACAAGCTTCATTTATCAGAATAAGGTCCATATGTCAAATGGTCCATGCACAGGCCTTCCAGGGTCCTCCCTGTTGAAGTTCTCCACTGTGTGTAGGACTATGCTATTTCTAAGTCATGCAGCTGTTGACTGTTCACTTTACCCAGAACCTGTTCTATTTCTGATGTTCCCCCCAAGTTCACTTGGAACAAAGAACTAGCCACACCAGGGTTTATCGTCACAGTGCCATGGTGCAATGAAGATGTGGATAGATTGTGCAGAAATGGATTCACCAGCACACTCAGAACCAGAAATAAACTCACAATAACCAGCCAAACAGCCACTTCATGAAGAAGCTGCATCTGAAGGTCACAAAAGAGGGACAAGAGTCCAAGAGTCTATTATTCTTAATGCTATTTACTTCAGATGAGTGTGGCATAAGATTGCTGCAGGCTAAGGATGTTACAAGACACCAACACAGAACTACACAAACCGTTGCAGCAGGACCTGTGACCTGAAGGGATGGGTGGTGACTCCGGACAAAATTTTTATTTAACTGTTTCCAAGGATCAACTGGCATGTGTGTGGGATCTCACAATGCTCGATTCACAAATGCATCAAGGAAGATTGCACTGCTGCATCTTGTTTCCCTATGGCAAGGTCAGTGCTGCTGTCTGGGTAGTAGGCTTTGCCGTCATCCCTGGCTTTCCCCAGGTGCAGGGCACTATAGACTGTACACGTTGTGTTGAAAATGCCACTATAAGATGGCAGCAGGCTAAGTTGCTTCATTCAGAGCTCCACTCTGCTTGCCAGTTCCCTTTCCTTTTCCTTTCTTTTTTTCTTCTTCTTTCTGCAGTAATTCTGTCCCCTTTCAACTACCTACCTAAGGAGTCGGGAAGGAGTCAGGTCATGACCGGGAAACACTTAGCGGCAGCTGAGCACATGGGCTGTGTCTTGCAGCAACAGCGGATCAAGAGTGGGCTGGAGCGACAGTGGCAGATCAAGAGTGCTCCGGTTCGGCGGTGAGAACAGACCAGTGAGGCAGCAGTGGTGACAGCAGGCCGGTGAGGCAGCAGCAGTCGGTGGCGACAGCGGGCCAGTAAGGCGGCGACTGCAGCGAGAATGGGCCTTTTGCAATGACAGCGGCCTCCTGGGTATTCTAGCGATTGGAGCGGTGCCTGCACCATTATGGAGATCAGACTTGAGACTCTGAGATCTGGACTTTCTCTTTCTTGCTTACCTTTTGACTCTGTCAAAGTCTTTTAATTCTGGTTTTTGTAACCAATACACTAGTGAACGGCGACTTTGAGCACTTTTCGCTGTATTTATGTATTCCCATACTTAGTACATGTGACAAATAAATAAAGCTAAATAAATAAATCTAAATCATAAATTGGCTGACTTTGACAACAGAAAAACATTCCATTCCATTCCGTTAATGTGTAAGTCATCTATGACCATTGGTATCACATCTTAGCAGTTCACAAGATACCCTGGGAACCGCCATATTGTCAATATCAACGTAAACTCCCATGTTCTTTCTTTGTTTCAAAGGATGGATGCCTTACAAGCATAGTTACTGAAAGACAAAGGCTATCTGCTGAAATCATGGTTGATGATTCCATCATGTCCGTAACTGAGTCCATGTGTTAATACAGCATGGCTACTTTTGGGTTATTCTGGAACAGATAATAGGTCTGTTTTACAGGAGATTATAATTCTTGGACTGGTCAGAGTGGGGACGGATGGAGGGAGACCTTGTAGTACGGTCCAGATGGAGTCTGTTACATAACCCACAAAACGCTTTGCAATTCCAGTTTGGACAAATGGAGCAGCTAAAGCTGACATATGATGGATGCTAAAGAGCTGGGAGAACAGCAGCAGTCTTTTGAGAAGGAAGAAGAGGACATTGAGCAGGAAGAACATCACCTTCTGCATGAAAGAATACTATAACATCCAGTGTAACAAGGCAGACAGAACTTAATGGACCTCCACCATTGCTAAGCAAATGATGGCATGAGCAGGGTATTATAGAGACATGGTAATAACTAATGAGGTGAGCTGAGGAGAATTATGTGAGAAGACTTACTAGGGCTTATGAAGAAAAATCTTTCATGAAACTCACTATAATTTACACATCCAATATGTGTTAAAATTCAGCCCAGAATAAAACTATGGTGTTGGATAACCAGGGATTGTAATGTGAAACTCCGTGTATACACATTTATAAAATTTTGGCTCCATTAGTATTCTTCATCAATTAGTTGTTTGGATATAATATTGTAACAGTGCATGGGTGCTTAAAGGTGAAGGTAGGGAACTAAAAAGAAAAATCTTTTCAAATAGGAGACTATAATTTGAGTAATCATTGTAGAAAATGCCAGAAAGCAAGTGCAAATTGTCAAGGTATGATGGACTCGAATGCTCTCAGAGTCTAAACCATATAATTAGTGAAAAATCTTATTTCCTGTATGAAGTAAAGTATTTTGTGCGATGGATACTTGTTAGTTGAATAATGACAATGGTTTTAACTTCTACTGCAGTTCTCAGATGAAACTTAGTAGAAAGACAATGTATTAAATGCAGAAAAAAGGTAAGGTTGCTATAGTCATACCAATCCATAGAGCTGCTCTCTCACCTGAAGGTCACCATGCCTCAGGCAAGGGGAGAGGTTGAGAAGGAGAGTGCTCCTTCTCCTTCTGGTGCAGGAATTGAACCCATGCTCTGCTCACCACCTCACCCTGCATCACAAACCTGCTGCCTAGCCATGGAACTAAGGAGATTGGTTAATTGGTCTGATTTCTCCTGTATATCCCAAAATGGACAACTAGTATATTCATTTCCAAGTATTGCCATTTTTTATTCCACATCTTTTTCCCTCTGGGTACTAAAATTAGGTCACCTACCCATTAATTATTCACATGAGGTGCTGCTTAATTGCTTTACTGCCAGGTTTTACAAATCCTGGGAAATTGTGCTCAATACATTACAATCAAATCATTGAAAAATAAATTTAGTACTCTGGGTTACTCTGCATCAATACCAACATCTATTAAAACTGGAAGTTGGTATGTTGGAGGCTGGAGCTTCCAACTTTTCATGATTTAACTGACCAACCTTTTCATTCTTTGAAGTTTATGGTTCAATCTTGGTCTCCCAGTAGAGCTAGAAAATCATGATCAGTCATTTCAAGAGAAAACACTTTTCCCAGATTACTTAAATTAACCCACGTATACTTTCCTGATCTTACAGGTGATCCAAAATATTTCACAACCAATTCATTACTCTTGAATTGCAACTACTGTGTGATGTAGTCAAATAGAAAGTCAATTTCCACACGAAATGCCACAAACATGGACAGAGACAGAAAACAAGTTCAGTAATTTTTCTTTTGGGGCCTTACTGAAGGAGGAAAACATCCTTTTCTCAAATTGTGCTCTTGCATAATATGTATCATTTTGAATAACTTGATCAGGACAGTTCACGAATCTCAAAGTTGGCCTTTTCAACAATAAAGCTATACATTAAAATCCCAACCGGCAACGTGCTAAAATACAGAAGGGCTTCAACACCTAGTGGGTGATTTTTTAAAGTGCTGCTAACCTGCATTTCATCTAAAAACAAATTGCCAACAGAATAATATTTTGGAGCAACAAAATGATGCTCAAAACTTGCCTGACCTAATTTTGATCTCATCCAAGATAGTGCGGCCAAAGTTCTCTTCTGGTTAAAGAGCTATAGATCAATGAACCCTTGTGCTCCATTGAATCTAGCGTTCCCCAAACCTTTATTCATTCACAGGATTTGGGAATTGCTAGCTGGATCAGCATTGGTTTCCCGTTCATAATACCTCTTAAGAAGGTTGTAATGAACTATTTCATTGAATTTCTGTAATCCATGTGGTGTGGGTACACCCTCAGGTGGAATTAGGAAATGCCAAGACTTTGACCCAGGAACAGAGAAGAAATTGTATTGTAATTCCAAGTCAGGTGGTAATGTGCCCATGTACCCCTTGTTCTTGTAGATGGTAGAGATCAAGGGTTTGGAAGATGCTATTGAAAGAGCCATGGTGAGTTCCTGCAGTGCATCTTGCAGATGGTATACACTGCTATCGCTGTGTGCCAGTCTGGAAGGAGTGACTATTGAAGGTGGAGAGTGGAATGCCAATAAATTGGGTTGCTTTGTCTCAGATGGTTTGAGTTTCTTCAGAGTAGTTTGAGCTACAATCATCTAGGCAAGTGGTAAGTATTTCATTCCTAACTTGTACCTTGTAAATGGTTGATAGACTTTGGGAAGTCAGGAACTGAATTAATCACAGCAGAATTCCGAGCTCTGATCTCCTTTCATAGCCATGGAGTTTACATGCTTGGTCGAATTAATATTTCTGTTCAATGGGAACCCTCAGGATGTTGTTAGTGGGAGATTCAGCGATGTTCCACAAGGATCAGTGCTGTGTCCACTTTTGTTAGTCATTTATATAACAATTTGGATGAGAATTTAGGAGGAATGGTTCGTAAGTTTGCAGATGACACCAAAATTGGTGGTATAATCGACAATGAAAAAGGTTATCTAAGATTACAAAGGGATCCTGATCAATGGGCTGAGGAATGGCAGACGGCATTTAATTTGGATAAGTGTGAGGTATTGTAGCTTGGTAAGACAAACAAGGGCAGGACTTATAAAGTTAATGGTAGGACCCTCAGTAGTGTGGTTGAACAGAGAGACTGAGAGGTTCAGAAACATAGTTCTTTGAAAGTTGCAACAGAGGTAGTCAGAGTGGTTAAGAAGGTGTTTCTCACGCTTGCCTTCATTGCTCTGACCATTAAGTTTAGGAGTTGGGACATCATATCGAGGTTGTACAGGACATCTGTGAGGCCACTTTTGGAGCACCATGTACAGTTCTGGTCGCCCTCCTAATAGGAAGGATATTATTAAATCGGAATGATTCAGTAAAGACTTACCGTAATGTTGCTAGGAATGGAGGGTTTGAGTTATAAGGAGAGGCTGGATAGGCTGGGATTTTTTTTCACTGGAACGTAGGTGGTTGAGTGGTGGCCTTATAGAGGTTTATAAGATCATGAGCGGCATAGATAAGGTGAATAGCGAAAGTCTTTTCCCTGGGACGGGGGAGTTCAAAACTAGGGGGCATATTTATAAGGTGAGAAGGGAAAGATTTAAAAGGGACCTAAGGGGCAACTTTTTCACACAGGGTGGTTCATATGTGGAATGAAATGCCAGAGGAAGTGGTAGTTGAGAATACAGTTACATGTAGGTATATAGGTAGTCATGATAGGTACATGAGTAGGAAAGGTTGAGAGGGAAATGGGCCAAATGCAGGAAAGTGGACTAGTTTAGTTTGGGAAACTTGGTCGGCATGAACGAGTTGGACCAAAGGGATTGTTTCCATGTTGCGTAACTCCATGACTGTGTGACTCTAATAACATTGAATACCAAGAAGTGACAGTTAAATTGTCTCTCGTTGGGCACGGTCATTGTCTGACACTTTTGTGGCACAATGACACTTACTACATATTAATGAAAGCCAAGTCTTGCTGTGTATGGGGATGGTCTGCCTCAGTAGTCAAGGAGACATGAACAGTGTTGACTATTGTTTGCTGATGCTTGCATTTCTCACTTTCAACATTATGGTGGAGGAATCGGGTGGAATTCTGATTCATCAGCTGAGGCAGGGTGCTGCATGTAAATCAGTATGAGATTTCCTTGTCATGTTTGATTTCATGCCGTGATACTTCATGGAGTATGGAGTGAATCTTGAGGACTCCTAGGGCAATTCATTCCTGAATGTACCACTGTGACACCACCTCTGATGAGAGTGTAGTGCAAATGTTGCAAGTTATCTGGATCAAACTCAAACAGGGGTGTGGAGTGATGAGGCATATACAGACAAGGAAATATACATTGTCTTTGGGTCCAAAGACAATGGGTTAGATTTTAATACTCAAGACTGATGGTTTTGGGTTGGGCTAGAGTTTAAATTTTAAATATCTCTGATTCAAACTCATCCTGCCTCAAATCAATTCAGTTCTGGGTTTGATGGAAATGGACAAGAAGTAGATAGTTAACTTGCTTTCAGTGAGCTACTTGCCAATTTAAATATTTTAGCATGACTATCAGTTCCCAATTTAACCAGGCTTACATATGGCCAGCCAACTTTACAAAACATTAAAAAAACTTACGAATGGAAGGGAGGTAACAACAATTTTGTAGTGAAGGACCTTTAGTTGTGAATCAAGAAGATAAGAATTGCTTCCCCCTCGCCCCTTAAGCTCCTTCACACAAGCCTTTCCCCATACAGAGACTACCATTAAGGTTAAGGATTGGATATTCTCCAATATTGAATACCTACCCTCCCCCATCACCTCCTAGCATTATCAGGAATTTCTCACATCACCACCACGAAGTTGGAGACACTCTGGGTTATTGATTGGAACAACACAGTCCTGCAACTGGCTCCAGAACCCTCATCTGATTGGAAGCAAAAGGAGGGAGCCGGTCAATAACAACACTTGCAAGGAAAGTTCCCATTCAAAACTCAAGCCGAGCTTATATAGCCTACATCTGATAATATCCAGGCTGGTGGCTTTGTTCTACTGAATACTTAGAGAATATTTACTCATCTAATACTTGATATCAGATAAGGAGATAATTAATCAGAGGCAGTAGAGGTTGACAGAATTGGTGATGTTTGGTTGAGCTGAATTTCTTGTTCATGTATGACATGTGGACATCTTAGGCAAAGCCATCCATATCTAATGAATTAATATATTTTTTAAAAAGTCAGTGTATCTGTGGCCCTTGATGCTGTTTTCAGGTGATTTTATAGAGGAACAAACTACTGATGAGAAATAGAAGTGGTCCAAGAAATCACACTTTGATTTTATATCATGGTAAGGCTCAAAGAACTTAAACTGAATTTGCACCACACCTGAGTTTTGATTAAAGTGAAAGATGACACTTATACTATATAAGGTGAACAAATTAGATTGGAAAACTAACAATTAAACTTTCAGTTTTCATTTAATTCATTTAAAATAATCTAAATATTGTTCTTAAGAGATCAAATTACCTGGAACCCCTCCTGGAACTCCTCCTGGTACAGCTCCTGCAAAGCCACCAGCTACACGCCATGGCAGAGCTCCTGCTCCACGCCATGGAAAGCCTCCTAGATAGCCAGGACAGAAAGGCTGCAGTCATCAATATTAGACAGAAGATCATACTCTTGATACCAAACAAACTGTGGAATTACAAAGACTACCCATCATGATACTTGTATTCCTACTTTCATTTGCTGCAGGATCTAACAGTGGAGCTTCCTGGAATGAATTAATAGAAATGATCTTTGATGGGCAGAAAGTTTATTCATTATTTGGATAGCTTTCCCCAGATATTTGTGTACTTACCTCTTGACCGTAATCCTGAACATTTCACCAGTACTTAAAAACTTACCAGCATTCTTCCTACATCAGATTCCTCCCTTCAATCAACTTCTTTGGTACTCATGGTACCCAAGCTGTGAATGTAACAGCTCTCTTTTGTATCCTGTTCAATCCCACTAACCAGGTCCTGACCTACTGCATTCTGTTCCTCAGGACCTCATTACAAAACACATGAGTATTTTAAGAAAAAATGTTCATAAAAGGTTCATTATGACTTCAGATTTCCAGCATCTGCAGCAATTTGCTTTTATTTATCATGACTTCCGTGTGCTCTTACTTTATACTTCTTTGTATAAACACTAGCTCCTGTATGCCTTTTTAACTACTTTTTCAATCTACTCTGCCCTCTACCACAATTTGTGCTCTTTTACACCAGTTTACTGATTCTGCATTTTTTGAACTTTATATTGCCCATCATCATCCTTCCTACCAAAATGCATCACACCACACTTCTCTGCACATTTCATCTACCATGAGCACATTCAGTCCATCAGTCCATGCATGGCCTCTTGAAGCCTATCACAATCCTGCTCATAGTTCAAAAAACTTCCAAGTTTTGACACCTGAACATGTTGGAATTGTGTACTACATACACATCTATAGATCTCTAATAAATGTCAAGAAAAGCAATGACCTGGGGGAACTTCACCGTATACATTTCTCCAGTTTAAAGAAAAATCTGCCACTCAATCATTTTTTGCATTGATGGTACCACTGTCTCTTATTACAAACCTTCAGATTTTCTGGCAAATCCATTTAGGCATTTTATCAAATACTTTCTCAAAGTCCATGAAACGTCAACTTCATTAGCCTTCACAACCATCCCTTACATCTTTAAAACAAAACTCAAGCTAGTTCAACACTATTTGGCTTTAACAAATCACTACTTCTTTTCTTTAATTAATCTGCATTTGTCCCAGCATCCATTGCCCTGGATTATTGTTTTGAAAAAGCTTTCTCACTACAGGACTGGACCGTAGTTGCATGGCTTTTGTAAATACATTTTTAAAATAATATTGTGGTAATTACAAATCCTCATCTACTGGCACCACCTTCATGTCCAATAAGATTTGGCAGATGACAGCCAGTGTCTCTGCAATTTCCACAACTTTACTCACTCACTTAAACAATCAGTATCTTTTATTACCTTCTGTGTTCTTTCCACAGCTTACTTTCCTGCCTACCTTGTGACATCAACAAATTTGGCAATCATAACTTCTGTCTCTTCATTTAAATCATTTGTATAGTTATAAACAGTTGAGGTCCCAGACCCAATTCCTGTGGCCTACCACTTGCTACATCTTGCCAACTTGAAAAAGGCCCATTTACACTTACTTTCTGCTTCCTGTTAGCCAGCCAATCTATTACTCTACACCAGGAAATCTCATTTTTGACGGTAATCCTCCATGTGGTACCTTATCAAATGCCTCCTAGAAATCTAAGTACAGTACATCTCCCAATTCCCCATTATCCACAATACATGTTATCTTCTCAAAGATCTCCAATAGTTTGTTCAAATATGACTTCCATTCCACAACAACCATGTTGACTCTGCCTGCATACCTTGAAATTATCCAAGTGCTCTGTTATATAATAATAGTTTCTAAAATTTCCCCTATGATAGATGTTAAGCCAACAAATCTGTAGTTCCCTGCTTTCTGTCATCTTCCCTTTCATGAGTTTGCATGGTATACAGTGAGAAATTTTCTGGTGAGGTTATTCTTTATTCTGGATGTTGGCTTAACTCTCTTTCGACATGAAGCTAATTGTTTCATGCTGCTACTATGCAGTACCAACATAGGTGGTATTTGGCACTGACAGAATGCTGCTGTCAAGCCCAAAAAAGGCATTCTATTTATCACACAAATGAGTAACACTGTATATGAATGTCAATGCCAGTGTGATGCCAGCTATGAAGGACATATGATCCAAAGATTATTATCAGACAACATATCTATTCAGCTGTGAGCAGGAAGCAGGTTACCTATTGTGTGAAGAACTGCACTGAAAACCAATTTAGAACTATCATTTTGGGTTTACACTATGGCAAACCTACATATGCTTGAAAGCTATATACATTAAATAAAGAAAAACAGGGCTCTGTGAATTAACCTACTTTTCTAATAAACATATTCAGAGATATAATCACACAACTCTGGAGTAGGTGGGACTTGAACTCAGGCCTCCCAGTCCAGGAGTAGGGGCACTACCACTGCACTATAAGAGGGCCCTTAAGAGCCCTGTTCTTTGCAGACATAAAAAATGTACTGTACCTGGTTCAACTCAACAAACTAGATGACAGCCATTTGCTGGTTCTTTCTCAGGGTGATGTTATGATCAATATTAACTTGTCTGCTTTGAAATTTAAACAAACCCTGGCAATTAACAGTAAATTATTATTAACTGCTGCATTTTCCATGGCAACATGAACAGCAAACCAATCAATTAGCACACTTCTCTTACAGAGAATAAATGTCAATTTCCCCTTTATTGGTATCATTGCAAACTGTCCCAGTTATACAATATGAAAAGCTTCAACAAAATATGTCTTTTTTCAGCAATATTCAAGGCCAGTATTGCCAAATGACTATTGAGAGGTCTTTTATCGCCTCAGGATCAAAGCTTATCTCGATAAAGCTTAGCTTTTAGCAGAATTTATCCACTTTGTTTAACAGAGAAAGATTCTATTCACGTTCCAAAGGAAAAGGTTTATTCGTAAAATCATTGTGTGAGAGGAGACCTTCAAGTGGTAGCTGAACCAACCTAACATAGGATTGTAAATATAGGACGATTGTGATACCTTGGATTGGGTAATATAGGATTGGATTAACAGGGGATTGTAAATACAAATTCAGGCTGGAAAAACGACTGGTCACAAGTAAAGAAAACCTGAATTAGGTGGATAGAATGTTACAGGTGCCAGCTTGCCTGTAAAATCGTATGCTAGATTTGCGGCAGTGGGCTAGAATGTTACCTTGAGGCATAGGGGAAGGCAATATTCTAGTGGTATTATTGCTAGACTATTAATCCAAAAAGCCAGCTAATGTTCTGGGGATCCAGGTTCAAATCCCGTGATGGCAATTGGTGGGAATTTGAATTCAATAAAAAGAATCTGGAATTAAGAATCTATTGATGACTGTGAAATCCTTGTCATTCTGGTTCACTAATATCCTTCAGGGAAGGAAAACTGCCATCCTCATCTGGTCTGACCTACGTGTGAGGCAAGACCCACAACAATCGCACCCTGGGCAATGAGGGATGGACAATAAATGCTGGCCTAGCCAGCGACACCCTCATCCCATGAATGAAGGATTTAACCAAGAAGTACTCAATGCACTGCACAACCTGGCATGAATTAACTCACAATGCTATAGAGCAAGAAGGAATCCAGCTCCATTTCCCCTTAAGGCTAGGCATAAACCATTAAAATTATTATTTCCAACATGAAGCAAGTGGCATAAATATTATTGTGCTGCTCACAATATGGCTTCATGCAACCTCCAATGTCAATGAAAGCAATTAACACAGCTGCCACGGAAGTTCAGGTAACTATCATTGACCCTGACGCTAACAGTAACGGATGCCTTCAGTAGTCCTGTATCTGTTCACACACTGAGCTGCAAGAGCACTGAGGTGAAGACCTGGGCAACTGGCTGCTTTCACTCTGTAACTGCAACAATTAAACAAATGGAAACACTAAAAAAAAAAGTGTAAAAACGTACTAACAGACCGTATTACAAAACCTGCAATAATAAATTTAAACATTCAAATAATCCCAATGAATCTAAAATATTAATCATGCAAAATCAAATTACCTGGACCTAGTCCTGGTACACCACCTGGAATGCCAAATCAGGAGAATTACAATCAATACATCTCAAATAAACTCAGAAGAATTTATTATTAATGAGAGACATTACAGTATCACTAAGACTATCTGTTGCAAAACTTGAAATGCTGCTTTCATTTGCTACAAGGGCAGTTCCATAAATACACAGTACTGCTGCTCAGCAGCTTATGGATTATGGCCAAAAGTTCAGAAATATAATTTTGTGAACTTAATTAGCAGAAATTATCTTTGATAATGATGCAAAGATTTAGCCTATTTTTAGATGAGATGCAGCAATGTAAATCATGTTAGAACAAGAAACTTTGGAAACTTGCCTGGGCCAGGATCAGAGGTGGCTGATGCTCTAGTTAGTCAGTTGCCCCGCGTGACGGTGTCTCTGACTCTACCACACCTCAGGGCCATTTTTGTGAGGCAGGATGAGGGAGAAAGAGAACAATGCTATTTGCCTTCATGCAGCAGGTTTATTAAGGGCCTACTAGAGAATTTTCCAGTCAGGTCTACCCTTGTTGCCAGCGAAAACTTAAAATACCCTGAGGTGAGTTCCCAGCAGAGTATGTGTTAAAGGGAGATTAGGAGCAATGCTCCAGGCAGGCCTAGGCTATCTTCCTGCCTGCCTGGGGCAGTTACATGCCGCTATGTAGAGGGACTCCCCCTGCTGTAGTGATAGCTTAGTGAAAAAAGGTACTTTTTAATTTAAACTTTAAAATGTTGGAGAGGGTGCCTCCATTTTGAAATGCCTTCTCCATTTCTAAACTTCCATTTCAGTCTGCTGGTTCTTTCAAGTTGGAAGTCTCTGATTGCCCCTCCAGCCTCAAGACCCTATCTGCCAAGTCACCTCTGGCCACTCCAAGGAAAATCATTATGAATGACTGTTTCCAGTATAGTGAGAGCTTCTTACTCACATTTCTGCTTGACAGTGGAGTTCAGATGCTTGTAGGAAAGATCCTGCCCATTTTCAATGAAATATCAGTTTGTCATTTCATTTGCAGTTCTATGTCAACAAAATAATTGTGTCTGATTTTGTAATCCAATTTTATCCTGCTAACTAAGACACTGTTATTGAATCATTGATCAGTGTCTTGGCTAAATTAGTTGAAATAATCTTTTATGAAGAAGAAATCCTTTACTATACTTTGGATTTCAGATGTGACACAAGCATATGAATCAGTGAAACAGTGAGCAGACCATAATGAAATATTTGCAGCACAAACATTGTGGGCAGTAGGGACAATGTACAACACTATGGGGTTAAATCAGTTAACTCGAGAAAGAGGGTGACAGGATTGTTATGCAGGATTAACACATACCAGTTGATACAATGTTATTGTTTCTATTCAATTATAATTAATTCTGATTGCAGCCAGCAGGGGTCTCAATGTCATTAGTACCTTCCTCTTCTTAATACAGGCCTGTAACATTTATATGAGACATACATCCCAACTGGAGCAGGTGCTCTGTTTGTGATGCACTCCATTTACAACCATACTGTAGCTGGTTGCTATCTCATACTTGTGCTTGACTCAAATTTTCTGAATTCAGTTACGAGTTTCCAATGCAGTTACTTATTGAAAGCATTTTGAAAATCCAAATATATTACACATACTGCATTCCCTCCATCTATTATTTTTTACTTAAATAATTGAGTAAGGTTAGTCAAAAATGATCTTTATTTTTGAAATCTTCTGACTGTTCTTTACTAATTTATGTTTCCAAATGTTGTTCTATTGTACATTTCAGAAGTTTTTCATTATTTTCCCATTACTGGTGTTAATAACAGGTTCGTAATACCTTTGAAACATTATATTTTTATTTGAAAGGAGATACACTTAAGTTGTTCACTAGTTCTCTGGTACCATTTGCCTTACTAATGAATTTTCATACATATTTTTTAGGACCTCTGTTATCGCTTCCCTAATTTCTGTTTGCATGCAGGGCATACAATCTACGTTTCCAAATTTGATCAGTTTGTATTCAACCTCATGCTTTTTAAAATCATTTCTTAGAAGATAATGCACCCAAATTCATGTCTCTGGTAAATATTGAACTGAAATAATTATTCAATTTTTGTACTATTTTGCTGTTATTACCCAATTTATGTTATGCTTTCCTATTTGCCATTTGTGTTTGCAAAATGCCTTTTATTTTAAATATTCCTTAATAATTTAATTTTGTAGCTCTCCTTTGCCTTGCTAATTGTTTTGCTGACTTAGTTTATTGTTATTCTTAGTCCCTTTTGTTAGTCTCTCATTGACCATTCATGCTCCTGTTGTGTACCTTATCCTTCAGCTTCAGTTTTGTGTTTTTTTTTAATCATCCATGGTGTTTGACTTTTGGCTAATTTGTTCTGGTTAATGAGTGGATATTTCTACTGAATGCTATTGATGATTCTCATTCTCTCAAAGTATACATTTTCTAATATATTACATTGATTTTCCTGAATTATGTCTTTATGGTGGCATTAGGTCATCACATTTAAAGAAAGTAGCTCCTCTTTTTGAAGTCATACTAACTCAGGAAGGCTGATCCTGAAATGAAAATCATTCATTGTCGAACGCTATAATAGAGCCACTATTCTTGGCATACATAGGCTTGTCCCAGCCTGAGACAGACTGTTGTGCAGAACTATACTTGGGTCTGTTTTTTTTTCCTCTCAGGAGTGGGTGGTTCTTGAACCCAGGCCTCCAGGCCCAGGGGTAGGGATACTATTACAGCACCATAAGAGGGTCCCTTGGATCTGCTTTATAAAGGCCTTAGATGATGGGTTCAAGCTGGGCATTGCCTATTATCAAGGAAACTTGTACTTAATGAGATCCATGAGGAAATTAATGAGTGATTCCCCATGGACCTTAGAGAGGTTATCACAGAAGTACAACCCTGTTTGCTTTTATTTTCATATATAATAGAGAAGCGTTGAAAGGATTAGGAGGCATATTATCAGGCGATTGTACTACATCATAAATGATCATTCCATGGCCTGCCAGTCCTATAATATGGCTTGAATCCAGAGCTTTTGACTCTGAGGCATAGTCATCCCCACTTGAGCCACAAAATCTCTACAGTACAAATGTTCCACAACAGGAAATGCAGTAGCTAATTTGTGCAAGGTTCCAATGACTGCAATGTGATATTATTTGGGTATTTTTTGTGGAGATAGAGTTTAATGGAAATGTAGATGACCTCTGTACTCAGGTGATACAGACTCTATAAAGGATGGAACGGGGGTGGGAGGAAGGGTGTCTTCTGTACAATCATGCATATATTCTTTCTAAATGAATGAATAAAAAATGGTGGCAGCAGTGAGGCATAACCTAGAGTATTTGGTGGAACATTTTTCTTTAAAGAGCCACAAAACAAGAATGAAAAAAAAGTGCAAGAATCCCAACAGACTTCCCAAATACTTCTAAGTTGAAGACATCAAAGAAATGGGGAAAGTGAAGTAAATTTTAATGTGAGCTTTACAAGGTGTAGAGCTGGATGAACACAGCAGGCCAAGC